>NC_071638.1:5298493-5613741 GCF_014839835.1 Dryobates pubescens | reverse complement strand
ACCTCTGCCTGTCTAAAACCTCCCTTAAGGTAGTTGTAGACAGCAATAAGGTCACCCTTCAGTCTCCTCTTCTCCAGGCTAAGCAACCCCAGCTCCCTCAGCCTCTCCTCACAGGGCTTGTGTTCCAATCCCCTCACCAACCTTGTTGCCCTTCTCTGGACATGCTCCAGCAAGTCAACATCCTTCCTAAACTGAGGGGCCCAGAACTGGACACAGGACTCGAGGTGTGGCCTAACCAGTGCAGTGTACAGGGGCAGAACGACCTCCCTGCTCCTGCTGGCCACACTGTTCCTGATCCAGGCCAGGATGCCATTGGCCCTCCTAGCTGCCTGGGCACACTGCAGCCTCATGTTCAGCCTGCCATCAACCAACACCCCTAACACCTATGAAGTTTCAAAGATAAAAAGGCAAACCTATGATAGCACATCATTTCAAAAGGTATGTGCTATTTTCCTTGTTAAAAACATCAGCAAATACAGCTTCACTCTAGACCAATCATTTAGCAAGCATTTTGCTTCTCTGTTTTGGCAGATGTGTGGCTAGCAGCATTTACTAAACGCAGTGTTTGCTTCTTCATCCCTAAAGCATCCCCACAGTTAAAAGCTGGAAGGCTTTTCTTGCAATATTTCCTAGAAGGGCTTCTTCTGTGTGCACCCTTCATCCTAGAACTTGCATTTACAGATAAACTATAAAACTCTGGAAAAAGCAACTCAGTGAAAATGTTGGCTGACCGTCATGTGATTGGAGCCACAGCTACAATTCTGTGCTAGTAACAGGGAATAGTACCGGCCAAGTAATTAGTCATTTAGCTGTTTCACTTCCTTTCAGTTTCTTCATATTTGTTGTTATTACAGAAATATGTTTTTGTCCTACCTGAGGTCTATCCCTGTTATAAAACAAAGAAAATCCCTCCCAACACAGTTTTTAGTCAGAATGATTCAAAAGAATCAGATGCTGATTTTATTGGCCATTCTTGAGGCTTTCAGCAACTTCAGTAGCAGAAGGGTAACAGACAAAACCCATCACAACTGATGTGCAAACATTTATAAAGGCCAGTTGGCAAAAGGAATGCATACCCTTGTAAAGAAGCATGCTCCTGCCCCTGCAGTGTTGAATTATTACAGCAGGAAGTAAATTTAATCTATAATTTCTCTCTTACATAGGTGGCCCCATTAGGTCTCACTTCCTCCCCTCCTCTTATCTCATCAATCTTCCCACCAACTCCAGAGTAATGCAAGGACACTGGGGACAGACAGGGCCAATTTGCTAGGCAGAGGGAGAGAAAAGCTGCTGGTGAAAAGGTTAGCATCAGACAGTAAACATATCACACAGTGAGAGCACAGTCGCACAGCTGGACTATCTCGGCTCTTCCTCCCACTCAGTTTCATTATGGTAGTGTCTATCCCAAGACCTTCTGTGTGATTAACACTGTCGGTCAGCCCCACAGGTGACCAAGTAAGCATGCAAGACACTCGTCTTTAAAGTCTCTGTACCAGTGACATTAACAAAAACACAGCAGAAGTATTACTTTTAAAAGAATCTGTGTTCTGGATGGGAAAACAGCTATGCATGGCCCAGGCTGGGCCTTGGAACCGATGAAGTAAGGGAAGTATTCATGTGGAAAGACAGGCTCGTCTGGATTCCCTAGAGAACAGTTCCCTCTGAACTATACTTCCAGTCTGACTTACTTGAATTTTTTTTTTTCTTCCCAGCTTCTCTCCCATCTCCAGAACACAAACTGGAACACAGGAAGTTCCACCCCTCAGTATGAGGAAAAACATCTTTACTGTGTGGGTGACAGAGCGCTGGAACAGGCTGCCCAAAGAGGTTGTGGAGTCACAGTATCACAGTATCACCAAGGCTGGAAGAGACCTCAAAGATCATCGAGTCCAACCTGTCACCACAGACCTTATGACTAGACCAGGGCACCAAGTGCCACATCCAATCCCCTCTTGAACACCTCCAGGGACAGTGACTCCACCACCTCCCTGGGCAGCCCATTCCAATGACGAATTACTCTCTCCGTGAAGAACTTTCTCCTCACCTCAAGCCTAAACTCCCCCTGGTGCAGCTTGAGACTGTGTCCCCTTGTTCTGGTGCTGGTTGCTAGAGAGAAGAGACCAACCCCTTCCTGGCTACAACCACCTTTAAGGTAGTTGTAGAGGGCAATGAGGTCACCCCTGAGCTTCCTCTTCTCCAGGTTAAACAACCCCAGCTCCCTCAGCCTTTCCTCATAGGGCTTGTACTCAAGGCCTCTCCCCAGCCTTGTTGCCCTTCTCTGGACACATTCAAGTGTCTCAATGTCCTTCTTAAATTGAAGGGCCCAGAACTGGACTCAGGACTCAAGGTGTGGCCTAACCAATGCAGAATACAGGGGCACAATGACTTCCCTTTCTCTAGAGACTTTCAAGACCTGTCTGAACACATTCCTGTGTGATCCACTCCAGGTGATCCTGCTTTGACAAAGAGGTTGGACTGGATGGTCCCTTCCAACCCCTAGCATTCTATGATTCCTAAAAAGCAGTCATGTGCACAAGTTCCTCTCCCCACCTCCCCACCACCACCTAGAAGCACTCTGAACATTCAGACTGACCAAAAGATTTTCCATTAAAGAGACAAGGCAAAAAAAAAAATAGATAAGCACTTTCTACAAGTAATTTTCTTTTCTGTATTGATGCAACAGGGATATGAGAAGGTGCAAGCTCTCTTAAATACAAAACCTAGCAGCTTAGGGGTTGCACAACAATAAACAGAAGAATATTTGTCTAACAAAATAACCTTTACCCTTGTACCACTACTTACCGATATCAATGTTATTGCCTCAGTAAATCCAGTAATCCCATCCTCTTAGCCTTGCTGCCTGATATTTCTTTCACAGCAACTTAGTGTGTCTGTAGTTAAATCACATTATTCTTAGAGCAGCAACCTTGCATTTTCACTTTTACAGGAAATTGCCTGGCTCCTTGGGGGCTGACTAAATGACAAACACAGTAATAAGAAACTAACTGATCCTCTTCGACGGGAATTGTGGAGAGGCTCTGTTGACTCGAGCACACAGGAACGAAAATACGTGACTAATTTGACAGGAAACAAACTCTTCTGTGGAGGAAATACTGATGAAAACTGTGCTTTCCCCAAATAATTTTCAAATTGAGGATCAAATAAATCCTAGTAAGTGACAATTTTGCTGTTGTTGGAAAGAAAAGTCTGTCAGAGGATTCAAGAGGAAAAAAAAGTGGAAAGATCTGGCTTTAACAGATGAATAGAAGGGGAAGGGAAGATCCAAAGTCTTTACTATAGAAGTTTAATTTAGGCCTTATTTATTTATCTAAAATACAATTATTTACACTTCTGAATCTAATTTGACTTTCTATGGGTGCCTTTCACTCATATTAAATATGATGTCAGACATCCAGGCATCCTGGCCTGCATTAGGAATAGTGTGGCCAGCAGGAGCAGGGAGGTCATTGTGCCCCTGTACTCTGCGTTGGTTAGGCAACACCTTGAGTCCTGTGTCCAGTTCTGGGACCCTCAGCTTAAGAAGGACATTGAGACACTTGAATGTGTCCAGAGAAGGGCAACAAGGCTGGGGAGAGGCCTTGAGCACAGCCCTGTAAGGAGAGGCTGAGGGAGCTGGGATTGTTTAGCCTGGAGAAGAGGAGGCTCAGGGGAGACCTTATTGCTGTCTACAACTACCTGAAAGGTGGTTGTAGCCAGGAAGGGGTTGGTCTCTTCTCCCAGGCAACCAGAACAAGGGGACGCAGTCTCAAGCTGTGCCAGGGGAGGTTTAGACTTGAGGTGAGGAGAAAGTTCTTCACTGAGTGAATCGTTTATCATTGGAATGTGCTGCCCAGGGAGGTGGTGGAGTCCCCATCCCTGGAGGTGTTCAAGGGGGGATTGGATGTGGCACTTGGTGCCATGGTCTAGTCATGAGGTCTGTGGTGACAGGTTGGACTCGATGATCCTCGAGGTCTCTTCCAACCTTAGTGATACTGTGATACAATGACTTCCCTGCTCCTGCTGGCCACACTATTTCTGATGCAGGCAATTGAAAGATTAGGGCTGGGGCTTTTTCTTTCTGTCTGACAGTCCTTCTGAAGACTGCTGGAGTAATCTGGTGTTCCTGGATGGGCAGGACTCAGACACCTTCTGTGAAGCACACATACTACTTTGATTTCAATGGGAAAACACTGATAGGAAAGTGCTAATAATACTTTTACAAATGGGCCTTCCCTAAAGAGTCCCTGTGGTGAGTTGACTGTGGCTGGACACCAGGTATCCACCAAGGCCACTCTAACACTCTGCTCAGATGGACAGGAGAGAGAAAATATTATGAAAGTCTGGTGACCAAGATAAGGACTGGGAGATCACTCACCAGTTACTGTCACAGGAAAACAGACTCAACTTAGGGAAATTAATGTAATATATTACCAAACAAATCAGAGTAGTATAAGGATAAATCAAACCAATCAAAAATGCCATCCTCCCAACTCCTTCATTCCTACTGGTTTCAACTTTACTCCCAAATTCTCCTCACTCTTCCTCTGCAGAGGTCCAGGTGAAGGGCAATGGAGGTCATGATCAGTTTGTCACACATTGTCTCCACCACTCTTTCCACCTCAGGGAGAGGACTCCTAACACTTACCCTGCTTCAGTTTGGAGGTCCTCCCACAGTCAACAGTTTTCCATCAACTTCTCTAATATAAGTCTTTCATGTAGGCTACAGTTCTTCATGAACTGCTCCAGAATGGGTCCCTTCCACAGGGTCACCAGTCTTGCCAGTGAACTTGCTGCAGTGTGGGTTTCTTTCTCTATGGGGCCACAGATCCTGCCAGGAGACTATTCAGGCATGTACTTGCTCTGGTATGGGATCCTGCATGGGCTGCAGGTGGATTCCTGCTCCACCATTAACCTTCATGGGCTGCAAGGACATAGCTTGCCTCACCATGGCCTTCATGCTGGGCTACAGGGGAACCTCCACTCCAGCACCTGGAGCACCTCCTCCCCCATCTTCCTCCCTGACCCTAGTGTTTGCAGAGTTGTTTCACATTTTCTCAATCCTCTCTTTGGCTGCTGCTGTGCTGCAGTTTCCTTCCCCTTCTTAAATATGCTATCACAGAAGTGCTACCAATGCTGATGTTGGGCTCAGCCTTGGCCAGCAGTGAGTCCATCCTGGGGCTGGCTGCATTGGTGCTATCAGACATAGTGGATGCTTCTAGCAGCTTCTCACACAAGCCACACCTGTAGCCCCACTGCTACCAAAACCTTTCTATGCAAACCCAATACAGGAGAAAACGCTAAACAGCTTAACAGACCGTGTACACAAAGTGTATTGTACTACAGTTTATGGGCACCAGTGAAAATGTGCTTATTATAAGGTGAAAGCTCTGTGTGTGGTGAGTGCCTCTTGTGTTTGTGGTTTGGCAGTAGCAAAACACTAAAACCACTGGAACTGGCCTTTCTCCAAGGAGGGCAAACCAATGCTTTCTGCAGGCAGTTAGTTATAATATGAGTAAGACCAACTGTATGCTGAGGTGCTTGAAATTTTTAGAAGCCTGCTCAGTTTTTTTCTGAAATGATACTATATTAGAGTGCTTTCTAATTCATTTTTCAGTGCAAGGAAACCAAGTCTCTAGGCATCACTGATGGCGTATTGAAAGATCAGTCAGAAGAGGGTATTTCACTTAGAGGATGGCCGAGGGATCAGACCCAGCCAGCATGGGTTTAGGAAGGGCAGGTCCTGCCTGACCAACCTGATCCCCTTCTATGATCAGGTGACTGCCTGGTGGATGTGGGGAGGCCTGTGGATGTAGTCTACCTGGACCTCAGCAAGACCTTTGACACCGTTCCCCATAGCAAACTCCTGGCCAAGCTGTCAGCCCATGGCTTGGATGGGAGCACACTGCGATGGGTTAGGAACTGGCTGGAGGGCCGAGCCCAGAGAGTGAATGGTGCCACATCCAGCTGGCAGCCAGTCAGTAGTGGTGTGCCCCAGGGATCAGTGCTGGGGCCCATGCTCTTTAACATCTTTATTGATGATCTGAATGAGGGCATTGAGTCCATCATCAGTAAATTTGCTGATGACACCAAGCTAGGGGCAGGAGTTGATCTGCTGGAGGGCAGAGAGGCTCTGCAGAGGGACCTCGACAGGCTGGAGAGATGGGCAGAGTCCAAGGGCATGAGATTGAACACATCCAAGTGCCGGGTTCTGCACATTGGCCACAGCAACCCCATGCAGAGTTACAGGCTGGGGTCAGAGTGGCTGGAGAACAGCCAGGCAGAGAGGGACCTGGGGGTGCTGGTCGATGGTAGACTGAACATGAGCCTGCAGTGTGCCCAGGCAGCCAAGAGGACCAATGGCATCCTGGCCTGCATCAGGAACAGTGTGGCCAGCAGGAGCAAGGAGGTCATTCTGCCCCTGTACACTGCACTGGTTAGGCCACACCTCGAGTCCTGTGTCCAGTTCTGGGCCCCTCAGTTTAGGAAGGAGGTTGACTTGCTGGAACGAGTCCAGAGAAGGGCAACAAAGTTGGTGAGGGGTTTGGAACATAAGCCCTATGAGGAGAGGCTGAGGGAGCTGGGGTTACTTAGCCTGGAGAAGAGGAGGCTCAGGGGAGACCTTATTACTCTCTACAACTACCTGAAGGGAGGTTGTAGACAGACGGATATTGGTCTCTTCTCCCAGGCAGCCAGTACCAGAACAAGAGGACACAGTCTCAGGCTGCGCCAGGGGAGGTTTAGGTTGGAGGTTAGGAAAAAGTTCTATACAGAGAGAGTGATTGCCCATTGGAATGGGCTGCCTGGGGAGGTGGGGGAGTCGCCATCATTGGAGGTTTTCAGGAGAAGACTTGATGGGGTGCTTGGTGCCATGGGTTAGTTGTTTAGGTGGTGTTGGATTGGTTGATGGGTTGGACGCGATGATCTTGAAGGTCTTTTCCAACCTGGTTTATTCTATGTATTCTATTCTATGTATGACTTTCTGATAAAGGATTCTTGTGGGACCTGGGTAGGTGTTCGTTACACTGAGTGTTCCTTCTGATCAGTTTTGACAGTGTACAGCACCATGAAAATGGAAATCTCCAATTTAAACTGACTCTCACCATGTACCTCTTTAAGGGAAACACTTCATATGGGCTTTAAATGTTGGTAAATCATTAGATAAAACAATGCCAAAATTAAAAGGGAAAATATGGTATGCTTAGGTTAGGAACCATCTAACCTCAGCTTTAGTCAGGCATCCAAATGTCAGGTATTTAATCTAAACTACTTGTCTAGGATCCATTTACAGTGAGCAGTGAGAAGTAATTGAGTAGTAAGGACCTGCAGAAGGTAACTCAATGCACCTATTGTAAAGTCATAATTTAAAATCAAATGCAGTGTTTCTAGGTGCTCTGCTCTCTCCACTGACTTAGGACAAATACTAGAATACTGCTACAGAGGATACTTAACTTCTTAATGATTAAATGGGAGAGGGAGAGGGAGAGGGAGAGGGAGAGGGAGAGGGAGAGGGAGAGGGAGAGGGAGAGGGAGAGGGAGAGGGAGAGGGAGAGGGAGAGGGAGAGGGAGAGGGAGAGGGAGAGGGAGAGGGAGAGGGAGAGGGAGAGGGAGAGGGAGAGGGAGAGGGAGAGGGGGGAGGGGAAAGACTGGACTGATCAGTCTAACATATTTGCCTGCAAACAAGGCTCAATGCTAATGAAATAAATGTGGTGTTGGTTGTTACTAGATTACAAAAAAGACAACGTTTCTTATAAGCAAAATTATGTAGTGAAGATAGAGGAAAAAAATCTAAAGTGGCACCGGTGTTGAATATTTAGTAGTGTAATTGAGACCATGTCCCTCCCACCGTGGTTTAAGTAGACCTGATATGGTGCACAACAGGGTTTTTTCCCCCAGTTTCTGTTAAAAGCTGAATTTGACCCATAGTAAATTAGAATTCCCTGGCAACTTGCCCATAACCTTTAAACTTTTCTGGTTGATGAACTTAATGCACAAAGGCTTTTTATCAGTAAACTGTGTCTGGATGGGAACCAAACTCTGACTCCTACTCCTTCTCCATGCCACAACATTTTTGTAAAGCTGAGCAAACACATTACACCGAACCCAGGGCTTTGAAGTGTAAACACCAACACACATATTAACATGAAGCAGTCCAAAAATAAGGCTCTCATATCCACGTTATTTCTGCAGTATGCAATATCTAAACAATGCAATATCTCTTTACCTGAAAAGACACTGCATAACTGTGATCTGCATTTAAGTGGTGTCTGAAATGGATTATCATTCTTGTTTCATTCCCACTCGCCCGCATTCATGACCAAAACTAAAAGTAATTGTAAGCCTGATGGTCTCATCTCAGAGGCTTGCTGTGACAGCTATTAAAAGACCATCACCACGCATGCAGTTTTAAGAAATTAGGTTACCTGAAAAGGCTTTCATTATCTGACATATTCCCTCTTCTCTGCAAAGGAAATGCTGGATTTCTGGAAGTAGGTTTACCTGTATGTTAAAAAAAAAAACCAAGAAGCTTTAATGATGTAATTCAGGAAAGCACTCATTTTCCTGGAGCCTTCAATAGGTTTGTGTTTAATTCATCAGAGACACTTCATATGCTAATCTCCTGTCGGTGTCAAAAGGGAATCACAACTTTGCCAACCTTGCAACATGGGATAATGAAATTAAAAATGGGGTTTCCTCCTCCTCCATGGCCACCCCAAAACAAACCCCTAAACTTGCAGCTCTCCTCCCTGCTGCTGAGTTTTCACTTCTTGCCTGTCCCCTTTTCAGTCTCTGCAGGTTCTCCATTCTCTGTCAGTTATCATTCACTGCCTCGTTCTTTGTGGAAATAGCCTATGCCTTTTGAATTGCTGTGCTTGGTAGCAGTGGTAATCTAATGTAGCTAAACCACACTCAGGCTCTGCAACAAAGAACTCTGTTGCACTGTGGTATGATCAATGCCAGCAACAAGTAACATTAGGCCAATATTTAAAGTCATGCGGAGACATGGGCCATCTGGTTTCAGTCCCTGCTGAGCTGCAGACTTCCTGAGAGAAGTTGGACAATTCCTTTGATCACCTTGTGTCTCAGTTATTCATGTGTGAAACTTCTGGACATTTCAGAGAGATGTAAGGATTATTATATTGCATGGCATTAGAAGCTCAGATATGATAATATTGGTAGAAATAGTAAAAAGAACAAAACCAAACCATTGTGCAGAAGCCTAGAGTTTTTATGATCTGAATCCAAAGCATATATGTTTCTAGCACACTGGAACTGCTATGAGAAATGCACTTAGATAAGGCAGTCTGTCCCAGGGAACTCCAGTGTACATACTCTGGCTTCTGTGGACACACAATGTTTTCTTGTATTCTCATGAAGTCATTGTGCCCCTGTACTCTGCACTGGTTAGGCCACACCTTGAGTCCTGTGTCCAGTTCTGGGCCCCTCAGTTTAAGAAGGACATTGAGACTCTTGAACGTGTCCAGAGAAGGGCAACGAGGCTGGGGAGAGGCCTTGAGCACAGCCCTGTGAGGAGAGGCTGAGGGAGCTGGGGTTGTTTAGCCTGCAGAAGAGGAGGCTCACGGGAGACCTTCTTGCTGTCTACAACTACCTTAAGGGAGGTTGTAGCCAGGAGGGAGTTGGTCTCTTCTCCCAGGCAACCAGCACCAGAGTAAGAGGACACAGTCTCAAGCTGCACCAGGGTAGATTTAGGCTGGATGTTAGGAAGAAGTTCTTCGTAGATAGAGTGATTGGCCATTGGAATGTGCTGCCCAGGGAGGTGGTGGAGTCACCATCCTTGGAGGTGTTAAAAAAGGGATTGGACGTGGCACTTGAAGCCATGCTTTAGTAGTCATGAGGTCTGCGGTGACAGGTTGGACTTGATGATCTTTGAGGTCTCTTCCAATCTTATTGATTCTATGATTCTATAACAGAACTAAATACCTTTTAAAAGCATTTCTATTTCTTCCAGTTGCTCAGGTCTGAATCTATACTTTTGGGTCTTGCCATTATTATGTGTCATTTCACTTGAATCATAGAATTGTAGAATCATAGAATCAACCAGGCTAGAAAAGACCTCAGAGATCATCAAGTCCAACCTATTACCTAATACCTAACACCTCATGACTAACTAAATCATGGCTTCAAGTGACACATAAAATCCTTTTTTGAACATCTCTAGGGATGGTGACTCCACCACCTCCCTGGGCAGCACATTCCAATGGCCAATCACTCTTTCTATGAAGAACTTCTTCCTAACATCCAGCCTAAACTTCCCCTGGTACAGCTTAACACTGTCCTCTTGTTCTGGTGCTGGTTGCCTGGGAGACAAGACTAGCCCCCTCCTGGCTACAACCTCTCTTCAGGTAGTTGTAGAGAGCAATAAGGGTTCCTCTGAGCCTCCCCTTCTCCAGGCTAAACAACCCCAGCTCCCTCAGCTTCTCCTCATAGGGCTGTGCTCCAAACCCTTCACCAGCTTTGTTGCCCTTCTCTGGGCACATTCAAGTGCCTCAATGTCCTTCTTAAATTGAGGGTACCCAGAACTGGACACAGTACTCAAGGTGTGGCTTAACCAGTGCTGAGCACAGGGCACAATGACTTCCCTGCTCCTGCAGACCACACTATTTCTGACACAGGCCAGGATGGCATTGGTCTTCTTGGCCACCTGGGCACACTGCTAGCTCAAAATATTTCAATGCTTGAAATACAAGCCAAACTGGGTCAAAGGTTTGTTCACATTTTTTCAAACAAAGACCTCAGTTTAAGACATATATTTTTACCAACAGCTCAGGTGCTTATTTAAACATATAATTAACCTAAATAAGTAATCTAAATTGTGCCCACAACATGGGGGGTCAAAGCAAGCCTGAAAATACCAAGAAATCCTCACACCACTGATGCTTTGGATTGTAAGTAGAGTGGAGTGCCAGAGCAAGGAGCTCCCATGAAGGCCCTGGAGGAGGACAGTGATCCAGCTCTCACCTTATCAATTGTAGGAGCACTGTCACTGTTTGGAGATGTGCCTGAGTAATGTTTACAAAGGACCAACTGTATTAGAGGAAACGCCGTAGTTATACACGATGTGAAGCCTAAATTAGTCCAACTTTATCTTCTGTATATGGCATGTTTCTGAAATATTGCATGCTTTTGCTAGTTGTTTCTCCCCATTTCTGAATTCCCTTTTCCAATGGGGTTAAATTGCTTAAGTTGAGCTTGACTTCTGTAGACACTTTTGCTGCCTGATACACTGGTTAAGGTTAGCCAAGAACAGAAAAGTTGAAGCTAAAGAAGAGAAAAGGACAACCTGACTTTGAGTTGTCACAGTTTTCAGTATTTACACTGAAATATTTACATCCAAGATAGCATACTATATCCAAATGAGAAATTGCTCTCTACAACTACCTGAAGGGAGGTTGTAGCCAGGAGGAGGCTGGTCTCTTCTCCCAGGCAACCAGCACCAGAACAAGAGGGCACAATCTCAAGCTGCACCAGTTTAGGTTCTTCCCTTCCTCCTGGGCTCATCTTTACTCTTCCCTTCCTCCTGGGCTCAACTTTACTCCCAAATTCTCCTCACTCTTCCTCTGCAGAGGTCCAGGTGAAGGGCAATGGAGGTCATGATCAGTTTGTCATACATTGTCTCCACCACTCTTTCCACCTCAGGGGGAGGACTCCTAACACTTATGCTGCTTCAGTTTGGGGCTCCTCCCACAGGCAACAGTTTTCCATCAACTTCTCTAATATAAGTCTCTCCCATAGGCTGCAGTTCTTCATGAACTGCTCCAGAATGGGTGCCTTCTACAGGGTCACCAGTTTAGGCTCAAGGTGAGGAGAAAGTTCTTCACAGAGAGAGTCATTCGCCATTGCAATGTGCTGCCCAGGGAGGCATCCCTGGGTGTGTTCAACGGGGGATTGGACGTGGCACTCGATGCCATGGTCTAGTCACAAGGTCTTGAGCGATAGGTTGGACTTGATGATCTTTGAGGTCTCTTCCAACCTTGGTGATACTGTGATACTGTGATTATTAGGTGGGATATAGAGAACGAAATGCTGGCATCTGACAAATATTTCTTAACAGATGGGAAATGTGAATAAACTTTTTTACTTATGTTAAACTATGTTGCTGCAGTATAAAATAAGAATTAGATACTTTCATTCTCTTGAGTGACTACTGAAATCTGGGGCTAGTCCTGTTATCTCATTCTCCCCACAAAGGATAACGCAATCATTTTATACCTTCTGGAAAAGCTCTAAATGATGTAAGTCTTCGGTTTGAATGCAGCCAGCATCATCTTTTTTTCTGGAAGACAAGCAGATCAAAAGGTCCCAAGGGCTTATACCACCTATCAGGAAAGAAAAGAAATATATTGGAAAAGGAAATATCATACAATCCCTATTAAAAAAAAATAAATCCTAAACAAACAAAACACTGAGCCAAATTCTGAGGAACAGCAAACAGTTGGAGTGCTAAGTTCGTGAACAGCTACAGGTGGCAGAAGAAAAAAAGACATATTCACTACCACAGTTCAAGCTTTGAAACTATAGGTATTTCATAGTTGGCATCTTCTGTAATACCTGCCTACTGATGTCCAGCTCCCTAATGTTTGACCTGTTCACCATTCAGAAATGAAAACCCTCTGTAACATGGTGCTGCTTTACTTTGTGTTGTTTCTTTTCTGAACACCTCAACACACACACTTAAAATGCACGTCCACTACACCCTGTGTGATCTTCTGTGGTCTTTCAGTATTGTGAAGTAGATGTTAGAGGAAGCAATACTAGTTTTGTTATTGAAAACAGCAGGAGCTCCTAGTCTAAGGCTTGTTCTAACAAATTCCTAAATATTGGATGCCAGATTGACAACATCTAGAACTGGTGTACAAGTGGGAATTAAGTTGCACTGAGCAAGCTGCTGGCTTCTGAGCTAGTTCTAGGATGCTTCCTCTCTGGGGCAAAACTGATCTGTGGGATGGTAGGGTTCTATGATCAGAAAACAAGCAGCACTGGGAGCAGAGATGGCTGCTTGAAGAGGATCCAAAACTAAATTGCTCTAATTAAAATACCATTATGTATTAGATGATACAAATAGGTCTTAGAGTTTGCCCTTATCATACATGTGAGGTAGAAATGCCAATGTGGCTTCAAAAGATCTTATGTTCTTCTGTATACAGCCTTCACAATCTGGGCTACTTAGAGACCATGTCACCTTTCAAAAGATTACCAGAATCATGATATCTGTTGAGGACACCATGAATACATTCAATAAAGGGTAAAGCATTTCACTGACAGGGTGACAGTAAGAAATAAAGAACTTCCAAACAGAAAGGGCAAAGAGGGAAGCTGTACAGCATCCGAGGCAGGGTATGGCATTGTGCCAAAGCTCTCTGCAGGACAGCTATTTCACTGATTAGTTGTTTGGCTCTTTTTCACGAGTTTGGGAAGATTATGTGTATTTTATTCCCTTTTGTTCTACTTGTCTGTTATACCTTCCTAATCTTATTAGATTACTCCTGTTTATAGTCCCACTGGTGGCCCACGGATTTACTTCAGCTGCTTTCCCTCTCCAAAATGTAATATTTTCCTATCCCACTCACAAATACCAAGCAGGGTGAAGATTTCACTTAAGGAGATATAATAATTTATGTTAAGTGCAGTAATGAACTGATCATGCAAAATGGGTCCAAGACTATGAAAGTAACTGTCCATTTTTTCCTTTTTTTAATGTTTATAAGCAGCTTGACAAAGCTGTAAGAGATGAATTTTCAGTTACTCCACGTCCATTACTGTGGAGAAGTCTTCAATTTCCCATTACAGTCAGCAGTGTTATGGTATTAAACTAATTAAGGCATTGCAAAACTTAGGCAAGGCAGATTCACTACGTGCACCTTTGTGGAAGAGACTAATACAAAATTGCAGGTGGGTAAAAATGGTACAGATTGCAAATAAATGAAACAGTAAAGACACATGCAAGCAAATACTTCATTTTACTGCAAAAGATGGAGGGTGTTAACCTACTCAATAGCCTCACCAGCTATGTAATTATCAGATAAGCAAGTCGTTATGCCTTTGGCTAAACACATTTGAATAAATCATTATAATTACATATAAAGCACAATGCCAAGCTGCCTGCAAATTGAAAGGGAACTGGAGGGAACTCCATTTCTCAGAAGCAGTTAATTTCTTTCCCTTGTTTATTGTTACGCATCCTGGCCAGCAATGAATTTGATCCCTGACTCTAAAGGGTACGCTGCTCTTTGCCTTCAGGACACAGCAGAGTTATCAATATGAATGTACTGAAGAGAAGAAGAGGAAAAAGGGCCCTCAGATCTAGTGTGTTTCTGAGCCAGTGTCCAGGAAGTAGAATAGTTAACTGCTAGGAACAATTTTTTCAGGAGGGGTTGAATGCTTGCCATTATTTGTGGGGTTTATTTAGAGTAATCAGACTTCTAGCCAGTTATTTCAGTACAGAACAATCAGAACTGAACCATGTCTATTTATAGCAAACAGGAGACTTCCTATTAGAAAAATAACATACACCTAGTACTGTCCCTCAGACTCAGGCTGACAGAGCAGTAGGATTTGTATTTGAGGTATCAATAGATTCCTGATCAGCTGTACCTGAAAAGAAGTGTTCTTTGAAAACAAAAATGAAAGAGTCATGTGTGACAACAGTTATTTAGCTCTGGAACAGACTCCCTCATGAACTGACATGGCCTAAGAATTGCCTGTGTCATTCTTCACACAGCTTAACCTCTTGTGGAAAACAAACAGCTGTGATTATGAGCCAGTCTCCCTTCTGCAGGTGTAATGATTATAAAGCTGTATCTCATCAAAACAGTGCTAATGTCCCAGTATTAATATTCCAGCAAAGGATCTCAAGCTGTGAGACACTGTGTTTTAATACAAAAGAAAATCCTTTTCACAAAAATTAATGCTAAAGCAAAGCAAGGTACAACATGTGCCCAATTCATTTTGCCCTGCAAGGAGCCTCATCCTGAATTTTGATACGAAAGAACTTTGAAAATCAAACACCATTTTAATCTTTCAGGCACATCTTCCTGCATGTCATTCATTTGAGGCAATTAAAAGGCTGGTTGGCTTTATTTTTACTTCAACTTCTACTCAATTTGCAATTTTGCACTCACTTGCACCAGCAGCCCAAAATTAATCAATTTGGAAGCAAAAAGGCTGGGGAGAGCTCTTGAGCACAACCCCTATGAGGAGAGGCTGAGGGAGCTGGGCTCAGGGGAGACCTTATTGCTCTCTACAACTACCTGAAGGGAGGTTGTAGCCAGGTGTGGGTTGGTCTCTTCTCCCAGGCAACCAGCACCAGAACAAGAGGACACAGTCTCAAGCTGTGCCAGGGCAGGTTTAAGCTGGATGTTAGGAAGTTCTTCACAGATAGAGTGATTGGCCATTGGAATGGGCTGTCCAGGGAGGTGGTGGAGTCACCATCACTGGAGGTGTTTAGGAAGAGACTGGATGGAGCACTTGGTGCCATGGTTTAGTTGATTAGATGGTGTTGGGTGATAGGTTGGACTTGATGATCTCAAAGGTCTTTTCCAACCTGGTTAATTGTATCCTATTCTATTCTCAAGCTGCACCAGGGGAGGTTTAGACTGGATGTTAAGAAGAAGTTCTTCACAGAGAGGGTGATTGGCCATTGGAATGTGCTGCCCAGGGAGGTGGTGGAGTCACCATCCTTGGAGGTGTTTAAGAGGAGACTTGATGGGGTGCTTGGTGCCATGGTTTAGTTGATTAAATGGTGTTGGATGATAGGTTGGATGCGATGATCTTGAAGGTCTCTTCCAACATGGTCTATTCTATTCTATTCTATTCTATTCTATTCTATTCTATTCTATTCTATTCTATTCTATTCTATGGCAAAAACTTCCCCCAAATTATGAGGTGTTAGGTCATGATGTGTTAGGTATTAGGTAATAGGTTGGACTTGATGATCTCTGAGGTCTTTTCCAACCTGGTTGATTCTATGATTCTAAGATGACATGAAACAGCCAATATTTGTTTGTCAAGAAAGTGTATTTGGTCTTCATTTAATTTCTTCTGATAGAGTAACTGATTTAGTGAACAATGGAACAGTTCCCTTTAGTAGCACTATTTACACATAACACACCTGTAAGGTAGGTGAACAGCCATTTGAAAAAAATAAACTCTTCATTATGAAAGGGAATTTTTTGGAGAGCTGAACTGTTGAAATTTTTCAGTAAGAAAGTGAAGGAATAGCAAATGCACTCATAAATGGCAAATTGCACCTTACTGAGGGGCAGTATGAGCACTTTGGGAAACACAAGCAGAATTTAAAGCAATTTTGATAAATGATCCAAATTCAACCTCAGGAAATCCAGGACAAGTTAAAAATGCCATGACTCAAAAGGAGAAATCAGATGGACTAAAAGAATCAGCCAGAGAGCAGTACTGCAGAAAAGAACCAGATTTGTAAATGGTGCATGATTTAATGTAATACCATTGCAAAACACCACCCCACCCCTCCACCCCTTCCCCAAGTGTAAATAGCTTTGGATTTGCTGGCAAAGATTTATTGGTGTTGAAATAGTTGAGTGCTTCCCTTTAACATTGCAGTTTGAATTTATTCCATGTCAATTCCCCACAGAATTCTAAGTAACAGAGTCTATTTCATTTTATTCATGACCCTGCAGACATTAAGCCTCGCAAGCCAGCCTGTTTATGGGTGTTACCTACAAGGAACGCTGGCTAATCCTTCTGCTGCAGATAGTGCTGGTCATGCATCATCAGTAATACTGGTTTTCAGTTTTGGAAAACACAGTTTCAGTAAAGGCTTACAAAAAGGAGATGGATTTTGGAAGACCTTATATTGAGTCTGACTGAGATTAATCAGAGAATCACAGAATTGTTTTGGTTGGAAAAGACCCTTAAGATCATCAAGTGCAACTTTCCACCTAACACCACCATGGCCATTAAAACATGTCCTGAAGTGCAATGTCTACACACTTCTTGAACACCTGTAGGGACAGTGTCCACTACCTCTCTGAGTAACCTATTCCAGTGCTTGACAATTCTTTCAGTAATATCCAAACTAAAGCTCTCCTGGCACAATTTCAGGCTATTTCCTCTTGTCCTGTTGCCTGATATGAGGGAGAAGAGAGCAATGCCCACATCACTACAATCTCCTTTCAAGCAGTTGTAGAGAGCATCCTCTTCACCAAGCTGAACAATCTCAGCTCCCTCTGCCACTCCTCCTAAGACTTGTTCTTGGAGCCTTCACCAGCTTCATTGCTCTTCTCAGGACATTCTGCAATACCTCAGTGTCTTTCTTGTAGTGAGGGCCCCAAAAATGAACACAGTATTCAAGGTGCAGCCACCCCAGTGCTGAGTACAGCTGACCACTTCCCTTCTCCTGCTGGCCGCACTATTCCTGATACTGGCCAGATTGTTAGTGGTCTTCTTGGCCACCTGAGCACATTGCTGGCTCATGTTCAGACATCTGTCAACCAGCACCCTGAGGTCTTTCTCTATTGCATAGCTTTCCAGCTACTGTCCCCTAAACCTGTAGCATTGCATGGGGTTCTTGTAGCCCAAGAGCAGCACCCAGCACATGGCTTTGTTAAACCTCATACAAATGACCTCAATCTGGCCATTCAGGTCTCTTTGCAGAGCTTTCCTACCCTCAAGCAGATCAACACTCCCACCCAATTTAATGTAATATGCAAACTTACTGGGAATGCACTCAATTCCCTCATCCAGATCATTGATAAATACACTGAAGAGAGCTGTCCCCAGCAGTGAGCCCTGGGGAACATGACTTCTGACCAGCCACCAACTGGATTAACACCATTCTTTGGGCTTGTCCATCCAACCAGTTCTTAACCCAGAGAAGCATGCATCCATACAAGCCATAAGCAGCCAGTCTCTTCAGAACAATGTGGTGGGAAATAGTGTCAAAGGCTTTACTGCAGTCCACATAAACACCATCCACCACCTTTTCCTCATCCATTGAGTCGTAGACCCTTGTCACAGAAGTGGATGAGGTTTGTCATGCAGGACCCACCCTTCATGAACCTGTGCTGACTGTGTCTGACCCCCTGGTTTCCCCACACATGCTGCATAATGGCACTCAAGATGTTTTGCTCCATGACCTTCACTGGCACCAAGGCCAGACTGACAGGCCTGTAGTTCCCCCAGGTGCTCCTTCCAGTATTTCTTGTAGATGGGCATCACATTTGCTGATCACCAGTCAGATGGGACCCCCTCAGTTCACCAGGACTGCTGGTAACTGATGGAAAATGGCTTGGTGAGCATTTCCACCAACTCCCTCAGTACCGTCAAGGGTATGCCTTTGTGCGCCATAGACTTGTGTGTGTGTGCAGCAGGTCACTAACCATCTCCTCTTGGATTATGGGGACTTCATTCTGCTCCCCATCCCTATCTTCCAGCTCAGGGGGCTGAGTATCCAGTGAACAACTGGTCTTACTACCAAAGACTGAGGCAAAGAAGGTATTGAGTACCTCAGCCTTTTCCTCATCCTTGACCACTATGTTTCCCCCTGAATCCAACAAAGGACAGATTCTCCTTAGTCCTCCTTTTGTTGCTAGTATTTTTGTAGAAGGATTTTGGGTTCTCTTTAACAGATGAAGCCAAATTCATTTTGTGTTGGACTTTGTCCATTCTAATTTTCTCCCTGAATTGCCTCATGACAATCTTGTAGTCCTCCTGCGTGGCCTGACCCTTTTCCCAATGACCATAGACTCTCCTTTTTTCCCTAAGCAGGAACCAAGTGTCTCTGTTCAGCCAGGCCATCCAACTTTAAACAAGGTAGAGGAATATGTTTTACAAAACAGGCTTCAGCCCTGCAATGTAGTCAGTTTATAGGAGACAAAGGTTTGCTAGTCAAGTTAGGGCGGAAGAATCACCAGATGCCTGAAAGACAGAACTACTGCCTCACTGCCTGACTCTGGACTGTGGGATGCCTCTCAGTATCTTAGAGTACAGCAGGAGTGTGTGATGGGGTTTAGGGATGTGGGAATTCTACACCTCAGAAGATCTGAGTTTCGCTGATAAAGCTCCAGGGTAAAATGTCCTTTGAAGCCTATTTCTGGTTATGGCAGCTTGCCTGTTCCTCTTGTGCAAACATCAGAATGCCACTTGTCGGACTGAATGCTTTCTCTGTGTTAGTGATAAAGCCTTTTACAAGTTTTTGATATCACTATTTCATTTGTGGGGCTTTCTTTAAAGGAATGTATCATATAAATGTGCAGGAATTTTTCCTCAGTGCAGCTGCTGGGAGTGTTTTTTCCTTTTGGCTCTCGACAGTGAAGAGCTATCATCAGTTTGACATCACTAGAACAAAAATGAAGAAGTGATCATCCTGCTGATGGAATGTGTAGGAAAAGACAGCCAGGGTTCTTATATTTCCTGAACTGTTCTGCAAAGCAGTTATTCACCTGCACATGCACAAACCTTCTGCTGTTTCACATGTGCTCCAGTATACTTTGTGAGACTGACTGTACTCTGCCATAACACACAGTCCAGCCCAGTAACCACCTGCTTAACTAGATAAATTAGGCTGCAATCTTTTGACATATTAATTGCAGTGTAGCATTCTAAGTGCAAAAAAATCCCCATCCTATGTATGAAGCTGAGATTGCTGGACACAGTCAATTCATTCACAAAATACCTTTTACAGTTGCTGTATAGCTGCCAGGGAAAGGCTGCAGGAATCCTGAGGACAGTCACTATTCAACCCCCCCTTGAGGATGATCAGGGTTTTATTTTGGCTCAGCTACCCCCTAACTAAGAGGATCTGAAATGCCAAGGGAAGCATTCATTGTGGATGAGAGGCTGGCAAGAACTGAGTGGAACCAATCTAATTCCAAAGACAGCTCATCTGTCCCTGGGCAGCTAAGCACAAAACATTTCCCTGTGCTCAAGAGTTAATGCACAGCCACATCTGAGTTCAGCATTTGGGGAATGAAATAGCCATCTGAAATCCTATCACAGTGTCTCACCCATAAAAACAGGGCAATGCTTGACTAGTCTGTAACTCTTCTACAAATAACGTGCAGAGCTGCTATGTCTAACTACAAATGGGGAGGTGTAAAGCTTCCACTCTTGTCTGAAAAAGGTGAATTATTTATCACTGTTTCTTACAATCAGGAAGGGCCAGGCTGCAAGACTTGTTTTCTTGTCAATCCAAAGCAGAATTTTAAAAGTACAAAAATAAATGAGTGTAACAAGTCAAGAGCTACCTGTTCCTGCCAGAAGTCTTCTCAGATTTGGTCTTAGACTCTAAAACTGCCTTGGACCTACCTATTGAGTCCATCATCAGTAAATTTGCAGACAAGACCAAGCTGGGGGCAGAAGTTGATCTGCTGGAGGATAGAGAGGCTTTGCAGAGGGACCTCGACAGGCTGGACAGATGGGCAGAGTCCAACGGCATGGGACTGAACACATCCAAGTGCCGGGTTCTGCACATTGGCCACAACAACCCCATGCAGAGCTACAGGCTGGGGTCAGAGTGGCTGGAGAGCAGCCAGGCAGAGAGGGACCTGGGGGTACTAGTCAATGGTAAGCTGAACATGAGCCTGCAGTGTGCCCAGGCAGCCAGGAGGGCAAATGGCATCCTGGCCTGCATCAAGAACAGTGTGGCCAGCAGGAACAGGGAAGTCATTGTGCCCCTGTACTCTGCATTGGTTAGGCCACACCTTGAGTCCTGTGTACAGTTCTGAGCCCCTCAGTTTAAGAAGGACATCGAGACACTTGAACATGTCCAGAGAAGGGCAATGAGGCTGGGGAGAGGCCTTGAGCACAAGCCCTATGAGAAGAGGCTGAGGGAGCTGGGATTGTTTAGCCTGGAGAAGAGGAGGCTCAGGGGAGACTTCATTGCTGTCTACAACTACCCGAAAGGTGGTTGTTGCCAGGAGGGTTTGGTCTGTTCTCCCAGGCAACCAGTACCAGAACAAGAGGACACAGTCTCAAGCTGTGCCAGGGGAAGTTTAGTCTTGAGGTGAGGAGAAAGTTGTTCACCGAGCGAGTCATTCATCATTGGAATGTGCTGCCCAGGGAGGTGGTGGAGTCACCATCCCTGGAGGTGTTCAAGAGGAGATTGGACGTGGGACTTGGTGCCATGGTCTAGTCATGAGGTCTGTGGTGACAGGTTGGACTCAATGATGTTTGAGGTCTCTTCCAACCTTTGTGATACCGTGATACTGTGATTATTAAACTATATTCATATATTTTTCCATGCAACTCAAGAATGAGCAGAATATTTGGGAATAAAGACAATTAAAGAGCATTCAAAAATTATATTAGCCTGACATGAGGAGAAGAGTACTCTAGTTTGTAGGATAGGTGCATTAGATGGTTCTTCATTTGTCAGGGAGATTGTGTCAGGCTAAGAATAATCCTCCACTGAGTTCTGCTACAGATTGTAACTCTAACATCTTATAGTTTTTATCATGGCCTAATCTGTCAATTCAGGCCATGAAAATAAGCTATCAAAATACTTTCTAATCTGGAGCAGAATTCAATAGCAAACAAAAGGGAAATATGTAGTCCTGACTCGATGGCAAAAACATCAAAGCCATTCAAACACTCAGTCCTGTTATTCCACTTCTGTACTTACACACCATGCATTGGGCAAATATTCAGATTACTCTGGTATGCACTCCACACATGGGTACTTAGTATCATAGAAACAATAGTATCATAGAATCAACCAGGTTGGAAAAGACCTCAGAGATCTTAAGTCTAACCCATTACCTTGTAGTGGTTTGAGCCTTAACTGGGAGTAAACTCAGATGGGGGCAAGGCTGAGAATCTCTCCTCTGCTCCCCCCTCCTCCCTCCCAACAGAGAGGGGGAAAAAAAAAGGAAAGAAATGGAAGGAGCAAATCCACCAAGCAATAATTTAGAGGCGGCCTGGAAGTAGAGAGGTAAAGATTTTTCTTTAAACAATATATATAACACAATTATAGGTA
Source organism: Dryobates pubescens (assembly GCF_014839835.1). Lineage (NCBI taxonomy): Eukaryota > Metazoa > Chordata > Aves > Piciformes > Picidae > Dryobates > Dryobates pubescens. The sequence continues at coordinate 5,591,774 of NC_071638.1, read as the reverse complement.
AGGTTCACAAGGGCAAGGAACAAGGATGGATGGGAGGGAAAAAATCCAAGAATACAAAACCAGTCTCTCTCTGAAGAGGTGTGGAGGTAGCAGGGAGAAGGATCAGGCCCAACCACGTGGCAGAAGAGCAGGAAGGCAGCCACAGTAGCTCTCATCCAGGAGAGGCAGGAGCCAAAAGGAGGCCTAATGACTGCAATGCCCTGCTTTTTATACCCTAGCTGGGCAGGGAGAGGGGAGTGGAACAGACTCAGTTTCCCAGGGGGAAAAACGCCCTGCAGGGAGGGCAAAGCACCCGCAAGCCCTCCCCCCTGCTTTGTTTCTTTTCAGAGTGGGTGTTAACCCACCACATACCTAACACCTCATGACTAACTAAACCATGGCTTCAAGTGCCACATCCAATCCTTTTTTCGAACACCTCCAGTGATGGTGACTCCACCACCTCCCTGGGCAGCACATTCCAATGGCCAATTAGTTTCTGGGAAGAACTTTCTCCTCTTTCTCCTCACCTCAAGTTTATAGTTCCCCTGGCACAGCTTGAGACTGTGTCCTCTTGTTCTGGTGCTGGTTGCCTGGGAGAAGAGACCAACCCCCACCTGGCTACAACCTCCTTTCAGGTAGCTGTAGAGAGCAATAAGGTCTCCCCTGAGCCTTCTCTTCTCCAGGCTAAACAACCCCAGCTACAACCCCCAGCTACAACCCCAGTTGTAGTGCTCAGAAATATGGTAGAATCTGGCCCCATAGGATCCATTAGGCTTTAGGACCTTTTGGGCTTTCAGGCTTTTCACAATACTGAGCTCTCCAACAAGCTCTCAGAGTATGCTGTCCTGGGCTTATTTGTGGCACACCATACATACACTCCTTCCTTTTCCAAGACACTGCTGTTTTTTAAACACAAACCATGAGCTGCAAGCCTGTAAGGCCAGAAGGCCTTATTGCACTGATACTGTTTCAAAGGCAGATTTGTTGCCTGTTATCTTGGAAGAAAATATGCAAAGTATTTAGTCAGCTTCAGTGCATAAATGTTTTGTAGCTTTATGGTAAACTGTAGGATAAAGCAAATATTTGAGTACTGTCCAGAGTGAAAGAGCACTTCCTGCATAGCAGGCCTCAGTGAAACCAAAAGCATCTAATAATCCAATCTCTGGGATGGAAGTACTTGGTAGCTTGTTAAAGAACATACCTGTCACAGATATGTCAAAGCTCAGACAATTCATCTGTGTAGGTATTTGCTTACCTGCTGTGAAGGTGGAGAAGGAAACTGTCTGACAGAAAAGCCAGATTGAGAGATATTAGAGACTGGCTACTGAAAATGGACTGGGATAACAAACTAGGGGCAAACTGGAAAGAAAGGACATGCATGTTGGGAGAAGGAGGGTCATCAGTTAAGATATGTAAAGGATCAAACTGAAGTGAAGAAGCTCCTGGGGAGGGTAGTTAGAATTAAGGAAGTTGTTAACCATATGCTCCATCTGTCATGAGGGCTGGAAATCTTGGTCCATGTCCTGGTAGCAGGGTTTGTGGCTGAGCATGAAAGGTAGCAGTGACCATGTGAGTGATCATAAAAACCAAATAAAAATACCAGATTTTCACACATGCAACCCTCTGAGGGAGGAAAATTACACTGCTGCTTGTGATGAGGAAGAGAGTGTTTGGCTCTCCAAACCTCAGTGGAGAGGAAAGAGTACTTCCACTCCTCTGAGACAAGGAAGAAGACTCTGCCTGGCACAACAGCCTTTGGACAAGCCTCAATGCTGCATACTCCAAATGATTCTAACCGGTAACTCTTGGGACTACACCCAGAAAGAGCTTTGTATCCCTATTCTGTGTACCCTGAGGCAAAGTCATGTGAAAAAGCAGCATGCAGTCATGAAGTGGAAGGTCATGTCATGAGCAAGTGAGTCAAATCAAAACTGAAAAAAGTGGATGTCACAGGTTTTGAGTACCTAACTCTGCACTGCTTGTGCTCATATATGCCCACTCTGGTCTTATGTTCACAAGGTTCTTCAAGATATCTCACTGTTTATTAAGAGTGATCTCTATGAGCAATTATCATAAAGTTATTTTATTTGCCTTCAGAGAACATAAAAGTAGCAGTTTAAATATGTGAGGTAGATATCTCTGTCACTCACAGAGCAGAGTGGCAAAAGAAGGGAAGTAAACACAACGCAATGAAGAGCACTGAGGACTGGAAAATTCCCCTTTGGTTGGATACAGAGTTATGAGATGAAAACCCAACAGAGTCAATGGATGCAAAATCACCAGGAGTCAAAAATTCTGTTATAGAAACTTTTACTAGAAGTCCAATTATTTTTTTTTTAGGGGGAAACAAACAAACCAACCAACCAAACCCAAACCCAGCCCTAAACCAAACAACACCACCAAAACCTGAGGCCCAAAACTCTGTTATTTTGCTATGAAAAATTCAGAGGAACATGGGTAACAGTTTTCAGACTCGTGCCTTTGCTGCTGAATAACAGAGTAGGAGTGACATAATCTCTTGTTCTGTGACTCTATAACCCTGTCAGAGAGACACAAGCCCCTGACCTGTTCTCTTCTAGCTATTCCAGAAGAGATTCAGCCCTAGTGCCCATCACAGTGAGTGAACAGAAGCTGTAAAAGCACCTTCTGGATCTGAGGAGGTGAGGAAGCACATTGCCTAAGAGTTTGGGACCCATTATGCAGTGCATGGTCAGAGTATTTCCTAAATGCTTATTATAGACTGCTTAGTGGAAGAACCACAGGGAGGGAAAAAGGTGTATCAAGGTGGTTTGAAGAGGAACAAGCCAGGGTAAAAGAGAAATAAAGGGATAAAAAGAGCTTGCTCCCTCTAAGCTTGGTTTCTGGTTACTACTTTTGGCTGGCCATGTTCTGTAGCTGTCCAGGGCAGTTTGCTCTGTCTTCTCATTAAACTCTGCTGCCAACTCTTTCCTGGCAGCAGTGTACATGTGTGGCCATTTAGGCTGGGTGCCTTCAAAGAAGAATCCAGAGAGTTGAGACCTCCAGTATCTAGAGTGTGCAGCCCAGTGGGTGAACACAGGAAATAGTGTATTTCTACCCATAAATCCTGCATCCTTATATATCTGGCTGCAAAGTTCTTGCTCTTTCTTCTCGCTCTGCTCCCATGGGAGAGAGACTTTGTCTTTATCTGGTAACAATGGGGGAGTATCCCAGGCCTGAATAATTCTTTCTTCCTGCACAATCTTGGCCTGTTTAGGCCTAATGCCAGGGTAAAAAAGCAGGGGAGTTCAGGCCTGGCCAGCCTGAAACCAGGTGAGCAATAGGGGGAAATAAAGAGCCCTGGGGTATTTGGTGAACCCCAGGTGAGGAGAAGGGAAGCATTGGAGTATGTGTTAAGTTTAGACTGGGGATTTCTTTGAACTTTATATGCTTTGCTATGCTCACCACTATGTTTTGCAGTTTTTGTAGTATATGAGTTGCTTTTCCATTTAAACTTTCCATTACTATCCAATCCATTTGTGTGAGTCTTATTCTTTTGCCCCTTTTGAAGCAATAGAGCAATGTGTCCCACTCTAAATTAGGACAAAGTACATATGTGAGTGCTGGCAAGTGGATGAGGCCATGGGTGCTGTGAGCATTTGTACGAGTTCTGAGTGTGTTAATCTGTATGGCTGACCATGTCTGTGCATGTATGCAGTGTATAGGTGTCTGTGCCAGCTAGGAGCATGCACTGAACCTCACTGGTTGGATATGTGGACATGGATAGGAATCAGCCTCACCTCTGTCAGCCTGCCAGATTTGGCATTCTGACTTGGATGAGTGTGTTCATAGGAGCTGCAACAAAAACAAGAGGTACTCAAGCCCCTTTCCCACTGAACTGTTACCATACTTGCTGATCCTGCTACTCTTACAAGGAGGGGTCTGAATGTTTAGAGAGGTGCATGCAAGAAATGGAAAGAGCTGGGTGCTGGAAAGAAGATTCAATGGGTGATTCGATGGCAAAGTAGTGTCTGGGGAAGAGGAGTTCTACCCAAGGAAACCAAACTGCCAGCTTGAGTATACTTTCCATCCTGCCCTTCACCCCACTCTTTTTACCACTCCCTATCTTTGCAACAGGACATTGAGGAACCTGAGCTGAGAAGCCTTCTGAGTGATGACTCTAAAAAGTACTCATTATTGACCTTAAAGAGTAGAAATTGTGCTAGAGCTGAGAAAACAACCTCTACCCTTCTGTGGATGTAGAGGAGCCTCTGGATAAGCAGCTAAGGAGTAGACATGTTTAGTTGTTTCAATGACCTGTCTCATTCTAATTACAATGAACTGGGATAAGAGTTGCAATGTTAGAAGTATGGTATTTGGTCACATTCCTAAGAAACAAAGACACCTATCTGAAAGTCTGAAAGGCAGCCCTTGATCACTGCACTTGCAGCACTCAGGCATCCAATGACAGCCCTAGTTAGTATGTCAGATTCCTTAACACTCGAGAGGCAGGAAACAATCAGAATACTGAAAAAGAGAAGCTTGGGAACAGAGTCAATAGCTAAACTAAACAGTGTCAGGACACAGGCTCAACCACTGGCCTGCAATCACTCACTGTGTTTGTTTTCTTCTCCCTGGGTGGCCGTGCAATGCCCCAGGAGACAGCTCGAGCTAGTGACAGCTCCTAAAACTCATCAAAGGGCAGGTCACCCTCAGTCTGGGGAAGAGTTGATGCATGGACATGAGCCATTCTGCATCACTTGTCCTCAGGACTAATCAACCCATTATATTAATGAGTTAGACAAAAACACAGGAAAGAGTGACACAATCATTAAGTCATGGTTAATGTAAGGGAGATTCCCAATTGTACCTCACAGATACTATTTCACAGAATCACATATCAGAAGTTGTATATTAAAGAGTGATCTCTAGGAGCAATAATCATAGAATCAATAATGTTGGAAAAGACCTCAAAGATCATCGAGTCCAACCTATCACTCAACACCTCATGACTACTAAACCATGGCACCAAGTGCCATGTCCAATCCCCTCTTGAACACCTCCAGGGATGGTGACTCCAGCACCTCCCTGGGCAGCACATTCCAACGGCTAACAACTCTCTCTGTGGTGAACTTCCTCCTCACCTCCAGCCTAAACTTCCCCTGGCGCAGCTTGAGACTGTGTCCTCTTGTTCTGGTGCTGGTTACTTTCCATTCAGCACCCTACACAGCCATTCAGCTGTGCCCACCTCTCATGTCATGGGGTAACATGGTATACAGTTGGTATAGAGACATCATCATGACTGCAATGTAAAACATCCATGGAACATTGACTCTGAAGTAAATGTTATATCTCCAAACATTTTAAAGAAAAGTAGGGTCATTCCTCTCACTTTTGAAGGTCAACATACATCTCCATATTGTTAGATTTGCAAAAAAAAGAAAAGCTGTACTGTAATGTCTGGGGTTTCATTCAGTTGTACCATGCAGTGGGATAGAGAAGAAACAAATCTGCTGCTTTCTCCTTCCTCACACGTCATACACAGAGAGAGCAAGCTCACTAAGCTATTTACCCTCTGTGCTAGTACCTTCTTCAACACTTCTTTCTTTCTATTCTTAGGGATTTCTCCACAGGTCCTCTAACTTCTTTTTCCAAAAGCCACAGCACTTCATTGCAAGTGAAAATGGGGTTAATGTGCCAAACTTGGTCTATTTAAAGCCCTTGTCTTTGGCCTGCTGCTTACAGAAAATTACCTCAATTACTCTTTGTGAAGACTGACTTCTAGACAGGCTCCAGTGCTACTTAAACTCACTGTGATTGTGCAAACTCGAGTGAGAGCTGTTCCTCTTGTTGAGCTGCTGAAGCCAGATGGAAAAAAAAAATACTGAAATGCCTAATTCTCATTTAGACAGACAAATACTTCTTGATTGAGTCCCAAAATTGCTAAATCTTGTTCTTACTGTGTTTATCAGCCTGTCTAACAACATATTTCTGTGTGTGCTGTTAAGTTTTCTATTTTCTCTCTTGTTAAAAAAAAAGAAATAATGAATTGTGGCAAACAATTCCAAATAAAGAAAAAACATGGTTTTGCCTTATTTTACCATTTTTACACTGAAAGTCCTTTTTCTTTCCCCCCCCCCCAAGCTGTATTCTAACTGTCAGCTCTAAATAGCTGTGGTTCTGCCAGATTCAGCTTGCATTTACACAACACAGGAAAAAAACAAAACCTCAGTATACTCTATGTACATAGACAATTTTAGTAGTTGCTGGGAATTAAAACTGAAGCTCCTCTTCATAGCTAAATATTTAGTTTGGAAAGCATTACCACAAATGTCAGAATCAAAGTCATTACAACAATGAGCGCACATTAGAAACAATTTAGGCCTGGAGTCATTTGTTTCAGGCTTTCCAAAAGGCATACCAGTCAGCTCTTCTGTCCTTCCCTCTACAAACCCCCATGCAGAGCTACAGGCTGGGGTCAGAGTGGCTGGAGAATAGCCAGGCAGAGAGGGACCTGGGGGTACTGGTCGATGGTAGGCTGAACATGAGGCAGCAGTGTGCCCAGGCAGCCAAGAGGGCCAATGGCATCCTGGCCTGCATCAAGAACAGTGTGGCCAGCAGGAGCAGGGAGGTCATTCCGCCCCTGTACACTGCACTGGTTAGGCCACACCTCGAGTCCTGTGTCCAGTTCTGGGCCCCTCAGTTTAGGAAGGAGGTTGACTTGCTGGAACGAGTCCAGAGAAGGGCAACGAAGTTGGTGAGGGGTTTGGAACCAAGGCCTATGAGGAGAGGCTGAGGGAGCTGGGATTGCTTAGCCTGGAGAAGAGGAGGGTCAGGGGAGACCTTATTGCTCTCTACAACTGCCTGAAGGGAGGTTGTAGACAGGCGGAGGTTGGTCTCTTCTCCCAGGCAGCCAGTACCAGAACAAGAGGACACAGTCTCAGGCTGCACCAGGGAAGGTTTGGGCTGGAGGTTAGGAGGAAGTTTTACACAGAGAGAGTGATTGGCCATTGGAATGTGCTGCCCAGGGAGGTGGTGGAGTCACCATCATTGGAGGTGTTCAGGAGGAGACTTGATGGGGTGCTTGGTGCCATGGTTTAGTTGTTTAGGTGGGTTGGATTGGTTGATGGGTTGGACACGATGGTCTTGAAGGTCTCTTCCAACCTGGTCTGGTGTATTGTATTGTATTGTATTGTATTGTATTGTATTCTATTCTATTCTATTCTATTCTATTCTATTCTATTCTATTCTATTCTATCAAAGTCTGAATATATTTTATCTATGTAAGGTATCACTGAGGAGATATGTTGAGATTATGTGTTTTTTTTAAACATGCTACCAGTTAAGGTTGCTCAAAGCCTATTTCTTTGTTACTTTTTAATCCAAAGACGTTCCATATTTTGCCCTTCTCTGTGGAAAAAAAGGCCATTGTGTAGTAAGCAAACACATCTGCCAAAAACCATAGAAATTAATTCTGTGGGATTTTTTCCTTTCTAATCACAATCACACACAGAATCACACAGTATCACCAAGGTTGGAAGAGACCTCAAAGATCCTCAAGTCCAACCTGACACCACAGACCTCATGACTAAACCATGTCACCAAGTGCCACGTCCAATACCCTCTTGAATACCTCCTGGGACAGTGACTCCAGCACCACCCTGGGCAGCACATTCCAATGGCCAATCACTCTTTCTGTGAAGAATTTCTTCCTAACATCCAGCCTAAACCTCCCCTGGTGCAGCTTGAGACTGTGTCCTCTTGTTCAGGTGCTGGTTGCCTGGGAGAAGAGACCAAACCCCACCTGGCTACAACTTCCCTTCAGGTAGTTGTAGAGAGCAATAAGGTCTCCCCTGAGCCTCCTCTTCTCCAGGCTAAACAATCCCAGCTCCCTCAACCTCTCGTCATAGAGCTTGTGCTCGAGGCCTCTCCCCAGCCTTGTTGCCCTTCTCTGGACACATTCAAGTGTCTCGATGTCCTACTTAAACTGAGGGGCCCAGAACTGGACACAGGACTCAAGGTGTGGCCACACTATTCTTGATGCAGGCCAGGATGCCATTGGCCTTCTTGGCCACCTGGGCACACTGCTGGCTCATGTTCAGCCAGCTGTCAATCAGCACCCCCAGGTCCTTTTCTGTTTGGCAGCTCTTCAGCCACTCCAACCCCAGCCTGTAGCTCTGCATGGGGTTGTTGTGGCCAAAGTGCAGCACCCAGCACTTGGATTTGTTGAATGCCATCATGTTGGACTTTGCCCATCTGTCCAGTCAGTCGAAGTCCCTCTGCAGAGCCCTTCTGCCCTCTAATCTGCTCCCAACATGGTGTCATCTGCAAATTTGCTGATGACTGACTCAATCCCCTCATCCAGATCATCAATGAAGATACTAAAGAGGATGGGGCCCAGCACTGATCCCTGGGGGATCAAAAGCAGGTGTCATTTTCAGTAATATTTTTCTGCATTAAGCTTTTTTTCCCCAGAAATATCAAGGCTCTTACATTCATATTGAATCCGAGGGATAGTTTTGATTTTTGAGTGTGTCAGAGAAGCTTCCTTCCTCTTTGACATCTGTACCAATCAGGATTTCCTCCAAACCAACAACCTCAGGGGTTGAATAAAATAATATTCAGTATTTCATTGAAAAATCAACTTTGAGGGAATACAATGAACATCAGAGGGGTAAAATAATCTTTCCTCTCATGAAGGAAAGGCTCCCATCTAATGTAAAGTAAACCACTGTAACAATACGGTGCATGAAATTGGCAGAAACACGTTCTAACCCGTGGGTGGCTGCTGCACTTTTGATGTCTGGGACATTTTTGGGATGCAGCATTCAAAAGAGCTGTCAGCTGAAAGTGGATGCAGCTGGAGAAAGCTGGAATCTGAACCTAGGAATGTAGTGGGCTGGCTGCAAACTACAATGAAGGCCCACACAGCGTATAAGCTTTTTGCTATCTCAACCAATAGAAGCTGTGGTAGCTGCAGTTAAAAAAATAAATAAATGAAAGAATAGTTCGGGCCCAGTGGCATAAAAAGCCTCTCCCCAAAATGGGAGCACGATGATGAAAGACACCACACTCATAGCTGACCAGGGCTCAGAGCCAGCGAGTACATCAAAAAGGGTGCACAGCTTGGAGCAGCCAAAATGCTGGGCAACACTAATGCAACAGTTCCCCAGAGAGAATGCCCTGGCAGGACGGCTACAGGCTTCTGGCTAGACTTAACTGTCATTGTCCCAGCACCTCTATTAGTAGACAATCATCTGACGTTTGGGAACAGACATATATGTTTATAAACCACAGTATCTGCTTGAACCCTATCAAAGCCAGGATTCATTTCTTTAAAGGGAGGCTTTTCAAAACCACTTGAATAAACAATCATCCACTGCTACCTTCTTATCCTATAGCTACAAAACATAGCCTCAAACTCTTTTGCAGGATTTACATGTTGCTAACACATTATACAGCTTGTATACTTACACCTTAATCCCTTGTATTTATTCAGTGTGCATTGTTGCCTTCCTTTGGCCCACGTGTGCATCTGTCTGGACACTGGTGTTTGTCACATTCTGCTAGCATGACATAACTTATTCCAGAAAAGCTTTAATTTTAGCTCACTGTGTAATGAGTGTGTAATATTGTAGTTATTCTAAGTTCTAAGTCGGCCCAGTTAAACACCACTCTCCACTGGACTGCATGTTTCATTTATATGACTAAAATGAACATTAAATAACTAAATCAAATTAAAAAAAGGAACAAGAAAAGCATATTTGGTAACTTTATGACTTAATGTTATATTTGGGGTTTGACTTGATGGAGTTCAGTGCCCTTATGCTTTTGTTACGGACAAAGAACTTCCCTTTCTCAAGGAAGGGTACAATTCCACAGACGTTTTAGGTTAGTAATACAAAAGACTAGCTTGTGTGCTCCTCTGCTAGAAAACATGAGTATGTTCTGTTAATAATTAGGAAGGAGAATACACATTGTTCAGAAAAATATATGCTGCATTTGTACTTTGCAATGGCAAAACCCCACATTAGAGAGTGGCATTTATTTGGGTACGTCAGAAACGAATGCCTTGGACTGAAACTAGTGGTGTCTGTGGCATGAGATTGGGCATTGCCTTTCAACTGGTAGGCAAATAGCCAGGTTAATTGCTAAAGGCAAAAATAAGAAGTCACCAAGGCAGTCTGAGTTTCTAGTATAGTTCTTTCCTTTTTCTATTTTTCCCCCCCTAAAACAGTTTGAACTTTCATTTTAAGGAAGCAGAACAAACTTATCAAACATTAATTATGCCTGTAACTCAATGTGCTCTGAGGAGCATATTCTACCTGTTTAGCTCGTTTAGGAAGCTCCTTGCTGAACAACAGACTAAAAAGCTTGCTTCTCAAACTAGTTGTCAAAACTGTGCCTGGGTCCCACATGACATATTTTGCATTAGGAAACCAACCCATTTGGTGTACTGTCAGCTATATATCTGTACCAACAGTCAACCCAAATCGGTTTTGGAAGCAAATTTACATCTGCTAGAGCTGAAGATATATATATATATATATATATATATGTATATATATATGTATATGTATATATATATGTATGTATGTATGTATTTGTATGGTAACCCACAAAATATTTCTGTGGCTAGCCTCATCATTATTGTTTTGCACAATATTTTAAGTGGCTTACTTATGATAGAATGATCTTATGCTTTTCCTGGCATGCTAGGATCTCCAGTCCTGCTTGTTTAACCTTACCTCCACAGGCTTGTTTACACTTTCAGAACCTGATTTCAATTTACTTTAATTTTCTCAGAGACTTTTGTATTTAGAAAATCTGAGTATCTGGTGACCTCTCTGCTCCTGATGTTTCCTTTGCTCTCCACTATGAAAAAGAACAAAAACCCCAGTGTCCCATTTCTGTTCCAAAAAAACTAAACTGCTTCCTTCAGTGGGTTGGTCCTTGTAATTGAAAATGGCAACCAGATGTTTACAGAACACACTAGCAATTTTCCTTGAGGCCTTTAGTCTTCATAGTTCTTTACTGAAGTGAGTTGGATTTCATGAAAACTTGTCTGAGGCTGTAACAACTAGCAAGCAGGCCTCCTAACTCTACTCTGAACAATTAAAACTGCAATAAACACATAGAAGTGGAGATAAAAGTAATGCTACCTACTCCTGCTAATGTATTTCAAACATAATAGAAAACTGCTTACTAAGAGAGGAGGTTTGGTGCTCTTACTACTGATTTTCACATGCCATCCTATGAAAACCTTCCCTGATTCAGCCTATGTTATTTGCCTTCAAACTTCATCTGGTTGTATGCTAAGCATCACTGATTTTGTGCTCCCTTCCCTTTTCCCCATGGCTGTCAGGAGTAGATTCTCATAGATTTGGGTGGTTTGGTGATTTTTGGTTTGGTTTTGGTTTGGGTTTTGTTTGGTTGGTTGGGGGGTGGTGGTTTTTGTTGTTGGGGTGGGGTGGGGTGTTTGTTTGAGAATAGCATTCTAAGAAGATGCAGTAAACTACATATTGCTTGTTCCTCAGGTAGTGCCCACTGTGTTTTCCCTCTTCAGCTTCTTGTCTGTCTCATGCTTTCGGGGCTAGTCACAGATTTCAAGAAGCCCATGTGTCCATCTTGTTACCCCACAAGGGGACACACTACACCCAGTAAAGTCTCTTTACCTAACATTTCAAGACCTCCAAGATTGAATGCTCAACAGCTTAAGGGCATCCATTTGATTACTTGACCAGTCTTATCCACAAAACATCTTCCCTAATATCTTACATAACTTCTTTGTGGTGGTTGTAGTACTTTCTATCCTACTTACTAGAGGCATGAAGAACAGGTTGTTCTTTTTCCCTTGGTAGCAGGCTTTTAAAATATATTACATTAACAATTGCATCTGTTCCCCCTGCCATGCTAGTCTTCACACTCACTGAAGAATGAGCATCTCCGAGTCCTCCAATCTCTACCACCTCCTATCATTCTCACAACTTTGGCTCATATAGTATGTCCTGGAAAATGGAAAGCTAATGTCTGAGAAACACCAGACAGGGCCCTGGGGGCCTCCCAAACCCACAGCTGTAATTTATTCCCTAGACTAATTAGCTGTACTGAGAACACTATTACTGGCTGTGCTTATGAAGTAGCACTTCCAAAAGTTCCTACTTTGCTGTTGGACAGATGTTGGTAATTAAGCTGATTCTTTTGCTGATTTAGTCTCTGGTTAAAAATATGACTAGTAAGGAGTATTAGAAGTGATACAATAGGCAAAAGGAATCACTTAAAGATATACAGGAAGGAACAGGCATTTCATCCTGGTTTTGACAGTGACTCATATGGGTTTTATCCTAGTTTCTCCACCTCTGACTCTGGTGTGGCAACATTTCTCTGCCTCCCAGTCCTAGTGTGAATAGAAATGAATGGGCATAGACATTTTCTTCCCATGGAAAAGGTGTATTTTTTTTTTTTTAAAGAGCAATTTTTCCAAGGATATCCAACGAACTGGAATGAAAAAAAAATAATACCAAAATTGCCTTGGAAAATTGCTTTGTAGGACAATCAAAGCAGAATTCTCTTTCATCTGTCCCCAATGCTTCTCCAGTCATGCAGCATCCAGAATGAGACAGAAACCCGAAGCTAACATCACTCCACATCTGCTGCACACCTGTGCTTGCTCCTGCCCTGTCAGGCTTCCTGACATTCCCCAGTCAGCAGGTTTTACAGGGAGCAACTGCTGGGTACAAGGAAACAACACAGTACTCCATAGACAGCCAAGGAGGGAGGCAGCAGAGGCTGTATCTGCCAGAACCATACAACTCTCAAATCAGCGTTTTTGCAGCAAAATGAGTTATGTCTGACTATATTCAGGTTGCTTTGGCAATGAGGGAATATTCACTCCTTGCTGTAATATCTAAGTAATGCCAGGAGATACCACCTTAAATGCCAAGTGGCTCTCTTGACCCAGCACGTAAGGAGAAGGGCCAACATTTGCCTGGATTTGTTCCCATGGCTCTGTTGTCTTACACATCCCTTCCTGTTCTGGGAGCAGCTCCACCCAGGCACCACTCCCACATCTGCAAAAATCCAGATCATCCTCACAGTTAGTTGCTGGAACCAAGGCTTAATGTACACAGCCAAGTACTTAAACACGTTTTTACTGCTGCAGAAAATGGAAGAGAGTTCAGTGCATATTGACAAAGTCAGCAAAGAGGAAATAATTCCAGACCTTATATTCTTTGCAATATCTGTAAATTTAAGGAGATAAAATGTATATAGAATGATCTCCACTTAACAATCTCAGGTGAATGAATAGGACATGAAGCTGGTATTGATTTCAGTTGAAATAAGCATCAAGACTTATTGAACTAAGAGCTAAAATGAGCTAATATTGACCAAAGCTAAGATGGGCTCAATACTTGCCTTATGGAACAATAAATAACAAAAAGGGGAGGGAAAAATAGTGTTCCCAAATCAATATGTATACTGTACTTTTTTTTCTAGTAGCATGGCTGAAGTTTCATCTTCAGTGGGTGTCACTCAAACTGCAAAGAGAAGCCCCTGTAAAATTTAAGTACTTAACTATGGTATTCTAAGAATAGGAAATGATTGCTTGAAATCAATACTATGAGAGTAGTTTATTGCTCATTTTGGAAGTTACTCGTTGCTTAGCCTGGAGAAGAGGAGGCTCGGGGGAGACCTTCTTGCTGTCTACAACTACCTGAAGGGAGGTTGTAGCCAGGTGGGGGTTGGTCTCTTCTCCCAGGCAACCAGCACCAGAACAAGAGGACACCGTCTCAAGCTGTGCCAGGGCAGGTTTAAGCTGGATGTTAGGAAGAAGTTCTTCATAGAGAGAGTGATTGGCCATTGGAATGGGCTGTCCAGGGAGGTGGTGGAGTCACCATCACTGGAGGTGTTTAGGAGGAGACTGGATGGGGTGCTTGATGCCATGGTTTAGTTGATTAGGTGGTGTTGGATGATAGGTTGGATGTGATGATCTTGAAGGTCTCTTCCAACTTGGTCTATTCTATTCTATTCTAATCTATTCTATTCTCTTCTAATCTATTCTATGGCAAAAACTTCCCCCAAATTATGAAAATTAACATTCTAAGGCAGCAGAGAGCATATAATGTTCACTGCTCTCAGTTTGCCAGCACCCTTGGTGGATGTGCTTTATTTCATGGCCAAGCTGGCTGGTTACCAGCAAGGTTATGCAGATTTGTAGCATACAACTGCACATGTTTTTCAGAGCCTGCAGGTTTCTGAGATGTGTATAACTAATATTAAAGGTGAAAAATTGATAAATTTGGTTTGGACCGCAACACTCTGTGCTGGGCTAGGAACTGGCTGGAGGGCCAAGCCCAGAGAGTGGTGGTGAATGGTGCCACATCCAGCTGGCAGCCAGTCACTAGTCGTGTGCCCCAGGGATCAGTGCTGGGCCCCGTGCTCTTTAACATCTTCATTGATGATATGGATGAGGGGGTTGAGTCAGTCATCAATCAGCAAGTTTGCAGATGACACCAAGTTGGGAACAGATGTTGGGCAGTTAGAGGGTGGAAGGGCTCTGAAGAGGGACCTCGACCGACTGGACAGATGGGCAGAGTCCAATGGGATGGCATTTAACAAGTCCAAGTGCTGGGTGCTGCACTTTGGCCACGGCAACCCCATGCAGTGCTACAGGCTGGGGTCAGAGTGGCTGGAGAGCTCCCAAACAGAGAGGGACCTGGGGGTGCTGATTGACACCTGCCTAAACATGAGCCAGCAGTGTGCCCAGGTGGCCAAGAGGGCCAATGGCATCCTGGCCTGCATTAGGAATAGTGTGGCCAGCAGGAGCAGGGAGGTCATTGTGTCCCTGTACTCTGCATTGGTTAGGCCACACCTTGAGTACTGTGTCCAGTTCTGGGCCCCTCAATTTAGGAAGGACATTGAGACACTTGAACGTGTCCAGAGAAGGGCAACAAGGCTGGGGAGAGGCCTTGAGCACAAGCCCTATGAGGAGAGGCTGAGGGAGCTGGGGTTGTTTAGCCTGGAGAAGAGAAGGCTCAGGGGTGACCTCATTGCCCTCTACAACTACCTGAAAGGTGGTTGTAGACAGAAGGGGATTGGTCTCTTCTCCCAGGCAACCAGCACCAGAACAAGGGGACACAGTCTCAAGCTGCGCCAGGGGAGGTTTAGACTCAAGGTGAGGAAAAAGTTCTTCACTGGGTGAGTCGTTCGTCATTGGAATGTGCTGCCCAGGGAGGTGGTGGAGTCACCGTCCCTGGAGGTGTTCAAGAGGAGATTGGATGTGGCACTTGGTGCCATGGTCCAGTCGTGAGGTCTGTTGGGACAGGTTGGACTTGATGATCCTTGGGGTCTCTTCCAACCTTAGTTATACTGTGATACTGTGATAGTGTGATACTGTAAATGAAGGAAATGTTTGTTAATGGAGGGTGACCATTGACCAATGAGGCAGGCAGAATGAGAGAAGGACAGAAAAACTGACAGCTCCAGAACGAAAGATGTGAGCAGCTAATTTCTCTTAGAAGATCTCATCTAGTGAAAGTATGGATCAGGCAGCAGATCAGTAACTAGGGAATGTTAATTTTGGAGGGCAGAAGTACATTTTGGTGCAAAAAATTTCTGAGTTACATTTTTTCTGTTAGAAAATATTTTGAAAATGCTAACAGGGCATCACAGAGCCATAGGCACAAACACATCCTGTTAATCTTTACTGTGGACCCAGAGATGAGAATTTTCTGGGGAGAGGGAAGAAGGCAGAAGACTCAGGAGAGTATTTGGCAAGGTCTTCTTTGTCACTCTGGGAAGACCTAAGAGTAGTCTAAAGCCAGGTGGCTTACTCATTCATCTCTGACAGAGCAGCACAGCTCTGTGCTGGGCTGAGAGAAGGAAGGCCTATGGCTTGTGGGGTAGGGAATGATTGGATGATCCTTGGGGTCTCTTCCAACCTTGGTTATACTGTGAAACTGTGATTATGGCAAACCTCCCAGGAGGAAGCCTGGAGGTGTGGGGCTTTCTCACTCTTCTTTATGATCCTTTTATTATTTTCCAGGAGAGTGTGACACCTGTTTTAATACCCTCCAAGGCAGTGGCAAAGGCAGAATTTGTCCAATAAGTTATGCCTCTATGACTGGAATAGAATAGAATAAACCAGGTTGGAAGAGACCTTCAAGATCATCAGGTCCAACTAAACCTTGCAACCAAGCACCCTATCAAGCCTCCTCCTGGACAGCTGCAATGATGGTGACTCCACCACCTCCCCAGGCAGCCCATTCCAATGGGCAATCACTCTCTCTGTGTAGAACTACTTCCATTTGAATAAAGCAGGAGGAACACAAATCACACCTTCTTCTGCCTATCTGGCAAACAAAATGATTACACTATTCATGGATGTGCTGGCCATTACAATCTGATTATTATGCTCATCATCTGTTATCCAGCTTCATTTGAAATCCTTGCTTCATGATGGACTTACCACAGATATTGGAGATACTGACCATGATAATATGGATTTACCCCAGCTGCATGCCCAAGGTGACAACTCCTGCTCTCCACAAAACCTGACTATCCCATCATCTGCTACTAACACAGTAGCATTTTTCTATCTCCATTCTATCAGCAGATGAAGAGATGTGTTAAACCTTACAGCAAAACTGGCTCATTTAGGCCTTCTGCAAAAAGACTGAAAGAGCTCAGGAGCAGGCATAGATACCATCAGTCCATGGCCTTTTCCCTCCATGTGGGTTTAATTGCTCAGGAATAGTGAAAGCACAGCTACTTCAGGTTGCTTGAGAATCTACCGATGGAGCTATTTATCTGTGAAAAATTAGGGGTTGAATAATTTGTATTTTCCTGCAGAAAGCATCTGTTCAGATTTTTCATAGGAAACCCATTAACCACAGTCTTTTTGCCTGGGGAAAAAAATAAAAAAGGAAAAAAAAGAAACCCAACCCCAAACGATCCTTTTCCTTTGTAGCCAACTGTTTTCCAGTAGCCAAAGCTCAAAATGTTTTGGTTGGTCTGCAAGAAGTGAAAAATTTCCACTGAAGGAAAGCGTTCTCCTGATTTTCTACTCTCTGACAGCAACGAGCTCAACACAATGCTGCAGCCCAGGTGTGGAAGATGTCTTTGGAAGACAGAGCTGTCACATTTGGGTTGCAAATGGGAGTAGAACTTGTCCCAAAATTAATAGCAGGCCAGCACAAGGGAAAAAAAAAACAAAGTTAGGAATGTTTTGTGGTGAATTTTTTTCCATATATGACTTCAGCTGGACTATTGGCTCTCAGCCATTCTAAACAAAAATCCTTTCAAAATTAGAGTGAGCTTTGAAAGATACACAAGCAAGAGAGACTGTACAAAAAAACATAAGCACCAGACAGAGCTGCTAAATAATACCAAAGAAGAAAGAATGATGCTTTTGATCAGTTTTTTACAACAGTCCCCATCTTTGTTTCTCAATCCATTACCTATATCTTTTTAATAGAGGCTTCAAGGAGCATGGTGTTAAAACATTTGTAGCACTCCTATTAGGAAAATATTATGACAAAGCCTAGCTCAAAATACCCTTCTCCAAAACAAGGAGTACTATCCTATCCAGAACAGTAAACCCCATCCTCTCTTGGCAAAGAAAAATAGCTTTGAGTGTAAGCTGGTTTAGTTCTAAAACCAAAAAGATGATTGCCTTGGTATGCAGACATGTTCTTTTACTTACTTCTTGCTTTCAAAATACGACTTCAAAGGTAGGCACTCACATAACACAGGGAATAGTTGAAGGCAGACTTATTTTGCCGTGCAAGAGAACTAGTAGAGTCTAACTCTTCACCTTAAACTGGCAAGCACTTGGCTTTTTCAAATACTCAAACATCTGCTGAGAGATGCAGGAAAATACCTAAAATTAAATTTTATTATTCTTTTCATTGCTGGAAAAAAAAATAATTGCATAGAGTGCTGGCTCTAGCCCGTGAGATATAACTACTCACAGTTAATTTGCTTTTTGCAGAGGCAGTGTTTGGAGGGTAAACTCCTGTACTGGGGAACGTCAACCTGTGCTGATCACTGTAGGAAGATCTACCACAGTCACTTTTTGGTTAGGTCATAACTGAATTTGTAAAACCCACTTCCTTGGCCATGTGAAACAAAAGCATTCCACAAAGATTGTGCACGTGGTCCCCAGAGATGCCACCTTCTCTCTGCAGCACACCTGACATTAGCAAAGCCTGCATACACACTGTATCTGAGTTGGATAGCGCTTAAGGCAAGGACTGTCTGAAAGCTGCCTATGAAACCAGATTAAAAGAAAAGAATGAGGTGAAGATCACAGTATCACAGTATAACTAAGGTTGGAAGAGACCCCAAGGATCATCAAGTCCAACCTGTCCCAACAGACCTCACAACTAGACCATGGCACCAAGTGCCACGTCCAATCTCCCCTTGAACACCTCCAGGGACGGTGACTCCACCACCTCCCTGGGCAGCACATTCCAATGACGAACGACTCGCTCAGTGAAGAACTTTTTCCTCACCTCGAGTCTAAACCTCCCCTGGCGCAGCTTGAGACTGTGTCCCCTTGTTCTGGTGCTGGTTACCTGGGAGAAGAGACCAACCCCCTCCTGGCTACAACTACCTTTCAGGTAGTTGTAGAGGGCAATGAGGTCACCCCTGATCCTTCTCTTCTCCAGGCTAAACAATCCCAGCTCCCTCAGCCTCTCCTCATAGGGCTTGTAATTTACTATTTCTTAGTACAGCCCCCTGAGAAAACTGCTGCTTCTTAGTGGTGGAATTTTGAGCAGCCTCAAGCATGCCAAATAACTACGCTTTTCACTGATGAAGCTGCACTGATTGCTTAGAGCACAAAACAAAACAGCTCTCTGGTAAAGCCAGGAATGCATTGCAAGCCTGAATGATGCAAGCAACACTTCCTTTAGCATGAGAAGTAACTAACCACATCATTTTTCTACTGACATAATGGTAGCCTGTGTATTTTTTCAGTTTTCTTGTTCTTAAAATTGACTTCCACCAAGACCAAACTGAGATCAGTTTTCAGTTCATACCTCTAAGTAGTCCAAGAGCGCTTAAACATAGTTGGCATGTATAGAACTGGTACCAAAAGCTCCTCTGTCAAGCCCAGTATAACCCTACACAAGAAAGCCACACTCCCTTGTGCAAGAGACTTCTTTAGTAGCCCACTTTAACTGTGGATCAAATTTCAACATGACCAAAAGACCAACAGCAATTTAGCTCAGCATCTGCAGTGTGTGCACAACGTACTTCTTCTGCACCATGTGTTTAACAAACTTACAGAACAATCAAAACATTACTGCAGGAAAAAGCATACCTTCATGCATATAGCTCTTCTTTAAGAAGCAAATTGAGAAAGAACCAAATGTAGGAAAAAATAAAGTTTATAACCAACTAAATTTGGGGTTTTTATGAAATGCTCTACTGAAAAATCACTCACTCATATTAATGAAGTATGAGAAGTCATCAGGAACTGAATCGGTCTGATTGGCAAGACTATGAGGAAGCACTCTGCTGCATTTTTTTTTAACAGAAGGATATATCTCATGGAAGAACCATTTCATTGTGGAAAACCAGCTGCACAACTGAGAAGAGCTAGAATTTGGGGGTTATCCTTGCTCACATTAAGGCTTTATAAGCTTTACCGCTGTGGAAGGACACTAAATCAGTGCTAACATTTAGTAGTTAATGAAGTAATTAAGTCCAATTATTCTTACTCTGGTAAGGGCCCTCATGCCCAGGATCTTCCATCAGCCTCCTGTTTTCAAGGACTGTGACTGTATATCCATGTTTTGCCAGGATACGCTGCCAGAGCTGACGGTCTGTTTCACGATGGGCAGGAGGCACGTAAAGAACTGCTCTTCTAGTACGGCTTCCAAGGTACTGGAGAAGGGAGTCATCAATCTACAGCAAAGATAATGCAAAGACGAGAGTTGTAGGGTAGAAACTCCTCAGCAGTAGTTGTCATTTTTCATGGAAATAAACAAGCAATTTACTGTGACAATCTGGGAATATTTGTGGTATAATTAAGACTCTTCTTTATATCAAGGACTTTGGATTGCAAATCCCATTTTGTCTGTCCCACTGTTTTTTTCCCCCTACCTTGTTTTGGACTGGTATTGAAAGAGTTTGAATGCTCAAGGTAGCAATGGAGGATCTCTAAACTGTGGTCTTTCTTTCACAGAAGCACTTTCAGCTGAAATCTGGGCTCCCCAGTGAGCTGCTAACAGTACTTGACAGCTGACTTTGTAGCCTCAGGCTGATAAGCCAGTCACCTAATAGAGAAGACTTGGGAGTGGATCCCATGTAAACCCTTCCAAGGAACATAAGTACTACAAAGATGTTAAGTGTTGTTCATTGTGACTAAGATAAAGAAGCAGGCAGAGGAGTCCTAAACAATACTGTACATTGCTGTGCCTCTAGAAAACCGAATGAAACCTTGTCAGATCCTTATTGCCATATTATTCCAACATGATTCTGCCTATAGAAGGACTGGCCGAGAGACTTCAGCAAGTGGAAAAGTGTATGGTGTCTCCAAAAAGTCCCAGAGAACTCTTGGACTGTCTACCATTTACTCTGCTCCCACATAGTGCCTAGGGACATTGGCATCTAGTGTGAGATCCTGAGTGTTTTGGCTGTCTCAAACAGCTCTGAACAGGGTTGGTAGAGGATAGGTGAGTCATGGCATCTATAGAGAACCATTCCTCTGTATACTAGCCTGGGATATGAGCTTCTTTCAAGGTAAAATGGAAAAGAGCCACCCCAAACGCACAAAGATAGTGTCAGCTTGACATAAACTTTTGAAAAGAGCAAATTTCAGGGCCACTGTCATTGGTTCATTAGTAAAGGGAGATAGCCTATGTCTTCTGTGTGATGAGTTGACCCTCAGGTGCTCATTGAAGCTGCTCTATCACTCATCTCATCAGCTGGACAGGGGAGACAAAACAGAATGAAAGCCTCATGTGTTGAGACAAGGACACCAATTACCATTGAGGGCAAAAGAGACATGACTTGAAGAAACTAGTTACCAAATCAATCAGAGTAGGATAATAAGAAATAAAAACTGAATCTTAAACCACTTCCACCCTACCATTCCCTTTTTCCCAGGCTTAACTTCTCTACCTCCTGTCCTTGAGTGTCACAGGGGAAGAGAGAATGGAGGTTGCAGTCAGTTCATCACATATTTTCTCTGTTGCTCCTTCCTCATGCTCAAGCAAGAGGTCCATCCCACATCAGACGGTCCTCCATGAACCTCTCCAGCATGAGTCTTTCCCACAGACTATAGTTCTTTACAAGCTGCTCCAGTGTGGGTCCCCTCCATAGAGTGCAGTACTTCAGGAGCAGACTGGGTCCCCTCCATAGAGTGCAGTACTTCAGCAGCAGACTGGTCCAGCATGGGTCCTCCATGGGGACACAAGTCTTACCAGCAAATCTGCTGCAGTGTGGGCTCCTCTCTCCATGGGGCCACAGATCCTGCCAGAAGCCTGCTCCTGTGCAGTTTTATCATGGGGTCACAGCCTCCTTTGGACATCCACCAGCTCCTGAGTGGGGTCTTCAATGGTCTGCAGGTGGATATTTACTCCACTGTTAACCTCCATGGGCTGCATGAGGATAGCCTGACTTAAGATGATTTTCTTTATGGGCTACAGGAGAATGGGCTACTCCAGCACCTGAAGCACTTCATCCCCCTGATTTTTCTCTGACCATGGTGTTTGCCTCACATTTCCTCACTCCTCTCCAACAGCTGTCATGCAGCAGTTTTCTTCCCCTTCCACAGGCACTACCACCATCACTGATGGGCACAGCCTTGGCTCAACTCAGAGCCAGATGGCATTGGCCCCATCAGACATGAGGGAAGCTTCCAGATGCTTCTCACAGAAGCAGAAGTTTAAGGTTCCAGTAGGTGAAAGAGTAATTTTAAGTGATGGCTGGGCCTTTCCTCTCAACCCACCACAGCCATCCCTGAAGTTCCCCTGCTACCAAAAACTTTCCATGAAAAAACAAATACAATTAGGCATAAAAATAGAATGAGAGAAACAAATCACTAATATCCAGAAGATATCATTAAGAGACAAGATTTTTCTTGTAGTAAAAATCCGTTGTCTTCAGGAGCAGAGCATACTATCATTTAAAGGACTAAATTCAGGATAGGAACTAAGTATTTAGCAAGTTTGTGAATGTCAACCTAACAGTAGTAAGCAGTATGTCTATCAAAACTATGTTATTCCATAGCTTCTAATTATAGCAAGCTTATCACTGGAGATAGGAAGTGCTGTATAAACAAGGCACCACCATTTTGTGCACAGCAGACCACACTGAAAAGAGACAGATGCTTTGACACAAACAAACGTCATTCAAGATGTGTCCAGTTGTTTACCAGCCTGGGGTCTGGTGATAAAGTCACTCTTCTCAGCAGTCTATTCCCCAGTTGCAGGATGCAGTTCTACATAAGGCAGCAGTTGGGAGCACAAACTATTCCAGAGCCCTGAGCGTCTCTCTAATGCCAAGTCTGCTTTTGCTCCAGGGCAGACATCCCCTGTGGAAAGGGTTAGTTATCAATGAAAAGCCCCTGAAAAATATCTGTCAGAGTCTTCCATGTGTATTTTCTAAACGTGCAACCCCAAACTACTTTAGACACTGGGATACTAAACTAAAGGTCAATCTCTTGCTGGCCGGAAGAAGCACAAATAGCACAGGGTGAAGTCACAGGAACTGTGTTAGGTAACCTGTCAGATGTCTTTCTCGGCACCCCAGTGTTTTTAAAACACATTAATCAGGTGTCAAGCACAGCAATAGAGCATCTCAGATTTCCCTTCTCTACCAGAGCACCCACCATTCTTTCCCCTTCTGCCTTTGCCCCTCCCTCTTATCTTCTCTCTTTCCTGCTCTCAAGCAGCGCCAGCAGCTGCTGGCAGCCCTTCCTCTCCATTTTCCTGTTCCTAAATCCAATCCTTGCTCTGGCCCCCATCCCGGGCTCCCTCTCCCTCCTCCTCCGGGAATTCCATCCAGACACTTCCCATTTTCCATTTTGTTGTATTGTGGAAGAAAACCAGGAGAGACCTCACACTTTATTTTGTGAGTAAATCAGATCTTCCATCCTACATGTGCTGCAGCGGCTAGTGCTGTGGGGTGAGCTGAGGACATGTGAGGAGCACAGGGGGGCTGCAGTGTAGGACACATCCCTCTCTGGCTTTAGCTGGTGACTACAGCTAGTCCTGCTCCTGTCCCTCCCAGGTCAGCTGAGGGTGCTTGCTGCTCCGACTTGGCAGTGCTTTGTGTGCAGCCCTCCTCGGTAATGGATATTGTGCTTTTTTCATGCTAACCTCCCCACCTTTCTTTACAAAAGAGAACTCCTACAGTGTCACTCCTTCAAGAAAAGTCCTTACTTCAAAGAAACTTCAACACCTTTATTTATCCCTGTGGGTAATACTCCAAAAGCAGCTCACACAGGGACTCACCCCAGCATGTCTCAAAACCCAGGCTTGGTGCAACCGACAGTGGGCTCTGGCACCATCCAGGTCTGGGGGCTGAGTCGTGCTCACACAGCTCCCTCCACCTGGCTGGTGAGGCACAGTGTAAGAGGAACCAACTGGCCTGGAGAAGAGGAGACTCAGGGGTGACCTTATTGCTCTCTACAACTGCCTGAAGGGAGGTTGTAGACAGGCAGATCTTGGTCTCTTCTCCCAGGCACACAGTACCAGAACAAGAGGACACAGTCTCAGGCTGCGCCAGGGGAGGGTTAGGCTGGATGTCAGGAGGAAGTTCTATACAGAGAGAGTGATTGGCCATTGGAATGGGCTGCCCGAGGAGGTGGTGGAGTCACCATTGTTGGAGGTGTTCAGGAGGAGACTTGATAGGGTGCTTGGTGCTATGGTTTAGTTGTTTAGGTGGGTTGGATTGGTTGATGGGTTGGACACGATGATCTTGAAGGTCTCTTCCAACCTAGTTTATTCTATTCTATTCTATTCTATTCACCCTGAGGGCCCTAAGGGCTCCATAGGGTCAGCCTGTAGCAGGATGACTGCAGCAGGTCCTTACAGAAGAAGCATGTCAGCGCTGATAGAGATGGCACCTTCCCAAATTCCCTGGGAAGCAGCAGAGATTTTTACAATGCACTAGCTTGGCAATGGCAAATATTCAAGACAGCACTGATAGCAGCATAAAACAAAAAGCAACAACAACAAAAAAGGGAAGTTCAGCAACAGTGGTAACCCAGGTCACTTCCACAAAACACAAATGGCCCTGAGTGGTTCCATGGGGCCTGCACAGTAGCTCATTCTCACCAGATGCCTTTCAGGGGTGCTCAGAGCTATCACAAATGGAGCACAGCACTAGATGCTCCAGAGGGTTTCCCTTGGCACGCACAGTCCAGAGACAGATTCACAGATTAACACAGTGCATTGGGTTGGAAGAGACCTTGTCCAATTTCACTGCAGGAAGCAACAACATCCTCAAGTAGATCAGGCTGCCCAGGGCAACATCTAATCTGAACTTCAATGTCTTCAGGGATGGAGCTTCAATCACATCCCTGGGCAACATGTTCCAGTATTTGACAACTCTTCCTTCTTACAGCCAACCTAAATCTACCCTTCTCCAGTTTAAAACCATTGCCCCTTGTTCTATCTCCTAGGTAGTCCTTCTCCAGCCTGCCTTTAGGTCCCCTTCAGTTACTGAAATGTAGCTCTAGGGTCTCCCTGTAGCCTTCACTTCTCCATGCTGAACAGCCCCAATTCTTTCATCAACAGAGATGTGTAGAACTACGTCAGGCTCATCTGTGCCCCCAGTCTCCCCTCCCACCACTCAGGCACTAGGCACAAGGCATTTTTATCCTCTACCTTCCCAAAAAGCCATGATGGGATCTTTAGAACACCAAGACAATTCAGGGTCCTAAATTTAACAGCTTGACCTGATGCCTCAAGCTGCACCAGGGGAGGTTCAGCCTGGATGTTAGGAAGAAATTCTTCAGAGAGAGAGTGATTGCCCATTGGAATGGGCTGCCCAGGGAGGTGGTGGAGTCACCATCATTGGAGGTGTTTAGGAGGAGACTTGATAGGGTGCTTGGTGCCGTGGTTTAGTTGATTAGGTGGTGTTGGATGATGGGTTTGACGTGATGATCTTGAAGGTCTCTTCCAACCTGGTCTATTCTATTCTATTCTATTCTATTCTATTCTATTCTAGGCTAGGCTAGGCTAGGCTAGGCTAGTCTATTCCTGTTAAATAATATGAAGTAGCTCAACACCTTTCACAGTGCTTGGTCAGGATCCACGCATAGTGATGGCAAATTTATCTCCTTTGGCCTTCCCTTCCAAAGCTATTTGCAGTCCAGGTTGCAAGATACAACACGTCCTCTCCCAAACTAGTGCAATGTAGGGGTTTGGTTTTGTTTTGTTTTAAAGTATGTTAGCTACACAGAATTTTTAAAAGCTCTAGCCAACTGCATGCTAGTAGCAAATGACTCCATAATTTTTTCCAAAGCCCTCTATAAATGCCTTACATCACTGGCCATGCTGATCTAGTTACTACTGGGTGTTTTTCAGAGTTTCCAATATTACAGTAAGGGCAGGAATGTTTATGTCCTTAGTCTGCTGGGTTTTATAAAATGTTTCTCCATCATAAAAACGCAATCTGGGCAGAGCTCTGGTATAAAAGAAGCAGAGTTCCATAGATGAAAATAAGATGTTCACATATTTCCCCATCTCACGGTTCTGATGGTTGGTGGGGTTTTTTTTAGCATTCCTATAACTTTAATGTGCAGCAGGCTTAGACCAAAAAAAAAATGGATCCATAACAGTTTGAATAATTGTTGAATGGTCAAATGTTTTCATATCCCAACCACTGTTTAGCTCTTCCCTAAGTCTGAAGTGTCAGATTGTTCGTTAGTAGGTCAGTTTATTACAGATTCAGCGAGGCTTAGGTGAAAGGGGATTGGTGAAGAGCTTCTGTGGCCCATGCCTTACCTAGAGAACCGTGTGGCTGTCTTCTCAGAAATTAATGAGGCTTTACAGCAAAGCTGAGATTTCCCTTATGATTTAGGATAAGGCTTTGACATGATATACCTGCTTGCAAAACGTTGCACTTAGCTGAGTCACTGACCTCATTTTAGTTCCATAGGCTGTTACACAGGTGATCCACAGCCTTAATAGCTGATGGAAACAAACCACAGTGGGCTAGGAAGTGAATTTAAAAAGAAAAATCATAACAATCAATTTTTAAAGTATCTTTTCCGTTTATAGAATAACATGGAAAATTAAAAAGGAAACAAACTGACCCCCGTAAAGTTTATTAGCAGGTTTTAAGGAGTTAGCAAATCAAATGTATATTCCTCTGAGGTCTTAACAGACTAGATAAATAGCCCATTTTGTATAGATTCATAGAATCAATAAGGTTGGAAAAGACCTCAAAGATCTTCAAGTCCAATCGGTCACCCAACACTTCAAGACTACTAAACCATGGCACCAAGTGCCACATCCAATACCCTCTTGAAGACCTCCTGGGATGGTGACTCCATGTGGGCAGCACATTTCAATGGCAAATCTCTCTTTCTGTGAAGAATTTCTTCCTAACATCCAGCCTAAACCTCCTCTGGTGCAGCTTGAGACTGTGTCCTCTTGTTCTGGTGCTGGTTACCAGGCAGAAGAGACCAACCCCCACCTGGCTACAGCCACCCTTCAGGTAGTTGTAGACAGCAATAAGGTCTCCCCTGAACCTCCTTTTCTCCAGGCTAAGCAATCCCAGCTCCCTCAGCCTCTCCTCACAGGGCTGTGCTCAAGGGCTCTCCCCAGCCTTGTTGCCCTTCTCTGGACACATTCAAGTGTCTCAATGTCCTTCCTAAACTGAGGGGCCCAGAACTGGACACAGGACTCAAGATGTGGCCTAACCAGTGCTGAGTACAGGGGCAAAATGACTTCCCTGCTCCTGCTGGCCTCACTATTTCTGATGCAGACCAGGATGCCATTGGCCTTCTTAGCCACCTGAGGACATTGCTGGCTCATGTTCAGCCGGCTGTCAACCAGTATCCCCAGGTCCCTTTCTCTTTGGCAGCTCTCCAGCCACTCTGACCCCAGCCTGTAGCTCTGTGTGGGGCTGTTGTGGCCGAAGTGCAGCACCCAGCTGCACTGTTAAAATGAAAGCTCAAGAATTACATAACCATCCTTGTCTGACTGAAAATAGACATGTATTATCTGAGTTTCAGTTCTTAGTTCTGTCTGGCTGCAACTTTCACATAGCTGTGAAATTCTCTGTTTAAGAGAAAAATGTTTTGACATTTTCCTTGAGACCAGCTTATCTGAGTCTAGGTTGCGAATGTATGAAGAGGAAATTTATTGTATTAGGCTCTGAAGTTGTCATCTGTAGCACAGCATTTCTGAGTCATTCCAAAATCCCAAAATTCGGTCAGTAACTTAATCTTATGATATATAATTACCCTTGCTGCTTTGGCCAAGAAGAAAACAGCAAAGATATTTCAAGATGAGGAGAGAAAAAAAAGAGCCTTGGCATTTTTTCAGATTCCAAGAAGATTGCATAATTCCATAAATATTGATGCATTGTCTCTGCTTGGCAGAGAAGCAAATATACAGTTTGAACTGTTGCCCCAGGACTTCATTGACCATCACTTCAACTGCAGAAACAAAATTCTTCTGCTGAACATATCAGCCCAACTCATGTCTGCCTAAGCTTCTCCCAGGAAAGAACTCTACAACTGAGTCATCTCTTCAGCTACTCAGTTCTGGTGGTGTAAGTCCCTGTGTTCATTGCAGACAGCCACTCTTTTACACCAAGCTAACTAAAACTGTCAGAGTCTTTTCCAATACCTTCAAATAACCTGACTGCAGCTTACTTTAACCTCACTGCTTTCTGCAGGTCCTGAGCTGCTGCAGAAGAGGTATATGAGCCACTATGCAAACCAAAAGGCCTCTGCCTGAAAGAGAAGTGTAACAGAAATACCATGAAAGAGATAAGTTGTATATAAACAACTCTGGCACCACTAGCAATATTCACAGACAGCAAAATGCCTAAATTCCTATTTAGCTAGCAAAGGAATTGTGGATCTGCCTTTGATGCTAAATAGTACAGGGCACAACTGCACCACAAGTAAATCAGTGAGTGGGACTCCTAGAAAACACCACACTGATATTAAACAGCATTAATAGGGGAAGTGATAATAAAAACTTCACATGTGGTTCCAATGCTCTAAGTCGTTCATTTGCAGAACTATGCAGACCTTTATTAGTTCCAAATGTGCCTTCTAAATTATTTTTCACGTTGGCATAAAAGTTCATAGACATAGTAAGTTGCTCAGAGAAATAGTAAGTTGCTCACAGAAATAGTTAAGTTGCTCATGCTACCGTTGCACACAGCTCCCGTATGAAGAAGTTACAGAAAAGCTAATTTCCTGTTTCACTTTCTGGAGGGTATTTAAAGATCTTGGCTTTATGTTCTGTTAGATTTCCTAATCAGAAAGGACTGGGTTGTAGAATGAAATGATTGGAATGTAATTCTGCTACTACCAGTTTGCTGAATAAATACCAAACAATCAGCTATGTTGTTGGCACTACTTTGGCAGCTAGTTTCTGATGCCTTCATAAACACAAGAGCAAAACTGGGCTTATTTGCATAGTCATCACCAGTGCTCTGAGCTGGAAGTATAGAAATAGGTTATCAAAAGGTCTTTGTTTTGTGACTGCATGTAATGCATGGTACTGACTGCCTTGTCTTCAGAGCAATGAACCTATCCCACCACATCATCAAAACATCTGTTTTTGAGGAGGGAACTCCAACGCAGTGAATGAGTTGAGACTGTCTTTATTTCCCACTTGCTGCTGACGCATCCTTCTTGCAAGGTCTCCACCCTGCCCCTCTTTCCTGACTGCTACCACAATGGTCTTGCCCTTTATCACCAAAACATCTCTAGCTATCTGCACAGCAAAAATAGCTATTTCCTCAGAGTGTTTTACATTGAAATGGGGGGGGGGGGCTGAAATGTCCTGCTTTTGTAGGCTGCAATGTGAATGTGGTATCATTCCAAGGAAACCAGTTGCTGATACCGTATCATCTGCCAATTGCTTTTTCTTGACAGAGATTTAACACCACAAAAGTTCTTTGTTCTTTTGTGAGGAGAAAATAGTCCTCATCCACCTACAGTTTTCTATAAAATAAATATTCCTTTTAAGAGTAAATTTACTTTAAAAATGCATCAAATCTTATTATGCATAATGTAGTCTTTTCTATCCAGAGCTCTCACTACACTCCATTTCTGCATAACAGCAAAAATCACCTTCTCTTTCTATCATCCAGCTTCCTTTCACCTTTTTCACATGTTTACATTTCAAACATTTCCACTAATTTTGGTTTCTTTTCTTTCCATTTCTATTGCCACCTCCCTGCACAAATCCAGCCCCCTGTGTGCATGATCTTTTCTGTGCCTTCTGAGAGCACTATTACTTTGCAGATGTAGTTGCCCACTCTGCCTCCCATGACCAAATCTTTCCTCATGCCTCCTTTCAGGACACTCCTTTCATACCCTTCATTCTCTGCTTATTCTGACTGGAGCAAGTATACACCATCCAAAAAGATCAATAAAAAAACCCCAGGCATATTCCCTTAGAGGGTGAAGTTAACCTGATTTCTTTTAAATGTCTGCAGTAACTCATGACAAATTTTGCATTAAAGACAGTTATTTCCATTGCCTATGGAGTCCAGCTTTCTGGCTCTGAAAAGGCCAGAGGAGCACTCAAGTAAAGGGAGGGTACTTCCACTCGAGGTGTCCTGGGCTCTAAACTTCTAGTAACAATTTCTCAGCATTTCAGTAATTTCCAGTTTTCAAATGCAGATACCTGGGCCTGTACCTTGTGCATGATGGAATGGAATGGAATGGAATGAACCAGGTTGGAAGAGACCTTTGAGATCATCAAGTCCAACCCATCATCCAACACCATCTAATCAACTAAACCATGGCACCAAGCACCCCATTAAGTCTCTTCCTAAACACCTCCAGTGATGGTGACTCTACCAACTCCCTGGGCAGATCATTGCAATGGCAAATGAAGAACTTCTTCCTAACATCCAGCCTAAGATGTTCCCTTTAGGTCTTGGATAAGATTAAACCATGATTATTATTTTTGGGTTTTGTTGGTTTTTTTCCTTCTACATAATATCTCTGAGATATGGGCACATCTCTCTCAGTCATTATCTTGTAAGATAATGCAGCCATTATGTTGTTAAGAATGAAGCCATAAAAAACCTTTACTCACCTCTTTATAGCCCATCTTGGAGACAAATCTTTTGCACCAAACAGAAGTGGCAGGTTGAGGGCTTTGAAAGGGGAAACAGCTTTTTTCACCATACCTGTTATATTTACTTTATTAAGATGCCAGCCTCCCTCACTCATTAAATTCTCATATAATCAGCTGTGTATCTTGTTTGTTGGTAGATTTTGTTTCTTTTCTCAGCTGGCTTTAAATGGTCAAGGGATGTGAAGCAAGGCCTCTGTGAGTACACAGGAAATCATCTTAAAATTTAAAAATCTAAGCTTTATTAGACATTTGCCATGCTTAGAGAGCTAGTGTGCTGAAACAGTGCCTACCACATGAGCAATACTTTCTCACTCATTCCTCTCAACAGCAGAGGTACTACATCTACCTGGCCAAATTACACTGCTGAGCACAGACATCTGACTCTGCCTGAATTAATTCAGAGTGGAAATACAGTGTACCCAGCTAATTAGCTCTTCTCAGAACTGGCTGAGAAGCAGAAATGAATCACTTAAGATGCATGTAACAGTTTTAAATCTGGCTGGTAGTAAAGGTATTTCTGGCACAATACCATGCCAGGAAAACCTACACACAGGGCTTGTAGAGGCTTTTTTTTGTTGCTGTTGATACCTACTTCAGTTTGGATGCTGCAGCTCCAACTCTTCTTCTTTATATATATATTGACAAATATTCATTATGCATGAAGTAAGCATGCCTGGCTCAACCTCAAGAGAGCCTGCTGCTGGACATGATACCTCCCTCTAATGCCTGTAATGTTGGAGATTCATAAATAAGCCTCCTATTTTTCATGCTTCAGTGTTACAGCTATTAACATTTAATTCACTACTAGAAAATGCTGGCCTGTCTTCATGTGAAAATAGGGCTACAGGACCAACACCTTTTAAAAGTGTGATACCTGAGAGAGAGGTACTATGAGCCCTATCAGATTTTCCAGGCTATGAATGAACTTGGCATTTTGGCAATTGAAAAAAGGCAACTTGCACTATGTGCCTGAATCTAATGGCTCCATCTCAGAGCATCTTGAATGTAGTCAAAGACACATTTACAAATCAGATTGGCAATTTCCAGCCTCATGCTTGTTTCACATTTGTCTGGAACTTTCCCTTCCAAAGTGAGATTTATTTTGGGATCAGAGATGCAGTGGTAAAGCTGCAAGTTTTCCTCAGATCCTTCCCTCTCCTTGCCCCAGTAGCCCAAAAAAGGTGTCACTGTTTTTATTTTGGGGGGTGGTGGGTTTGTTCTTTTTGTTTGGATGGTTTATTTTGTTGTGTTGTTGTTATGGGGTTGGGTTGGTTTGGGGTTTTTGCTGTTGCTTTGTTTGGATTTTTTTTTTTCCTGAGGCACTTATTACAATGCAGTCTCTGAATGGAGAAATTATGGAAGGGGATTTTGCTGATGCAATAACATTCATAACCGTAATGTGACAGTAGGCTTGATACAATACTATTCTATTCTATACAATACTGTTCTATTCTATACAATACTATTCTGTACAATACTATTCTGTACAATTCTATTCTATTCTATTCTATTCTATTCTATTCTATTCTGATTGTTTCTCAGAAGAAAGCAAGAATTAAACCTACACCTATCCAGTCAGAAGAAAGTTTGCAATGTGGCAGATGCTGTGGATCAGCACCCAGAAAGAGTGAGTGTTATCTAAAGAATATTACCTCCAGCAGAGTCTTCTTTTGCTTCAAATTTAGTCATGAGCTTTGATTTCATAAGACACCTTGTAGTGTTTGCTTTAAGTCACTGTTCAACTCCACAATGGATTCTTTTTAATAAATACATAGAATACATAGAATGAACCAGGTTGGAAGAGACCTTCAAGATCATCACTTTCAACCCATCAACCAATCCAACCCACCTAAACAACTAGACCATGGCACCAAAATGTGGTTGCAGGACTATTTAGAGTAAGAATACATGTGTGAATAGTTAATTTTAAAAAATTAGTCATTTGGACTATATTGTAAAGTATTTTACCAGAGTCTAGTGAAAGGTGTCCCCTGCCTGTGGCAGGGATGTTGGAACTAGATGGTTCTTAAGGTCTCTTCCTGCCAAAATCCTTCTATGATTCATACATGAAGATTTAAGCCAGACCTTTAAAGAAAACTTGTTTCCAATCTGGCTACTGTGAGTGACACGTGACTGTAAAATAAAA
Source organism: Dryobates pubescens (assembly GCF_014839835.1). NCBI lineage: Eukaryota > Metazoa > Chordata > Aves > Piciformes > Picidae > Dryobates > Dryobates pubescens. The sequence continues at coordinate 5,559,389 of NC_071638.1, read as the reverse complement.
CAGTGTGAAGTTTCAAACATGACTGATACTGGGTACCAAATAAAACCAAGCAAGATAACAGCTCAGCTATCTGAATAAGCAGTGGGCAGAAACACACAGTTCAAGAACGAGCTTTCAAAACAAAGTGGCAGAGATTTTTGGAGATGTTTGTCTTTTCTGCTCCTTGAGATTATTATTCAGCCCACACAAGCATCAGAATATTCTCTGGAAACAGAGAGCAGCTTAGACTGGTATCACAACATGTGCAAAGCATTTTGTTCATCGCGCTCTTGGGGATTCTTTCAAGACAAATAGAGAGACAGCTATGGGTGGTCTTCAGAACTTGAAAAGGAATGTGTTAGGGTAGCACAAGCCTGGAAAACATACCTATGAGGCTTAACCCACGCAGTTACATTTGTACTATAGGTTCAGCACGTGCATGTGGTAGTCACATCCAGCCATGCATGCTGGAGGGCAGTGAGTGCAGCACGTTGTAAAAACACAAGCTTCATTCCATTTCAAACATCTAGCATACCAAGTTCAACACCAGGCTGCATTTTTATAAGGCAAATTTTAAAGAAGGAATTACAGATATTTTCAGCCAAAGAGCATACTAGAAAGACTTTCCCATTCTTTCACCAGTTCATGCAGACTTTAGGTAGCCCAACGTAAGATACGAAATGTTCTTCGCCCTTATGATGGCAATGAGTAAAAGGGAAGGGACTGTGTCAAAAGCTGTAACACAATGTGACCCACATCTGTCAGCTGTGCTTATTTCCCACTAAATCCTAATACCTCATGTCAAATTGTTGAACAGTTTCAAATCTGGATACCTGGTGTACTAAAAGGTCATTAAATATAAAATTATGACAAATGCAGCATGCAGTAGATTTCTGCAACTGGTAAGATAAAGCTCTCTGACCTTCACAAAAAGAAAAATCTATTCATTTGTTTTCTTTTTAAGACTTTAGCTTAAAGAGTTCATGCCAAAGTTATTTCACATATCTTGTTTTGATTGTTACAGGAGATGCAGTATATAACTGCTCTCCTAAAATCAGTATCGCTGACCTTTCAGGCTGTGAAACTTGTCTAATCAAAGAAACAGCCTTCCAATTAGTTTTTTTGTTGGTTGGTTGGTTGGTTGTTTTAATTCGAACTGCTCTGTGTGGATACTGACCATAATGTGTGATGTCACAGGTTCGTGTTTGTAGTCCTGGTACAGCTGCATATAAAACGCCAGCACTGCGATAATTTCACAGTGCGACTCCTGCTTCTCTGCTAGCAGCCCTCTACAGGACTGCAGAAAACCCGAAACATTTATGGTAGTGCTGATCACAGATTCCAGAGTAAAAATAACTACCTTAGCCTGGACCATTTAACAAACCACACTTTCCAAGTAAAAGAACACTGTCTGCATTTTTCAGGCTTTGACACCCGTTCTAGAAACCCTATATAAAATAAACATGAGGCCAGGTAACCTAAGGACAAAGGAAAATTGGTGGGACAAATGTTCCAAAGCAAATAATGTGATTTTAAAATAGGGAAAGTGCTTTTTCTTTTTGTTTTCTCTTTTTGTTTTTTTAATTTCTCAAATTCCTTTACAGTAATCTTTTCAGAAGAATACCAATGAAGTTCAAAACTGACTCGCAGATAACTTTAACGCAGGGCAGCTGCAGTCCGGTGCTAATTAACAGCCTCAGTCACTTGCACAAAACCCCGCTGGCTCCTGATTTATGTGCCTGTACTGTAAAGCCTCTGAACCAATTCCCAAAGGCAGAATAAAATATGGTCTGTGCAGCAAACTGAAATCTCCCTGGAGTCACAGAGCAATGCCATGTTTCAGCTGAAGAACCGAACACACGCTGCGGAGCTGGTAATGGAGCTGTGCTTGCGCATCTGCTGCTGTCATTAGATCACCCATTTGTTTGTATACAGCAAGCTTAGGCTAATTTTAGCTGGACTCAGATGATCCTGCCACACTCGCTATCCCTCACTTTGCTAATTATTGCTCAGCACTCTGCTCCAGCTGACTTACCTTTTTCACTGTCTGTGAATTACTGCCAGGCAGGAAGCAGTGAGTGTTGCTTGGTGAGAGATCCTTGTATCTTGCTTGCTGTGTTTTAGTCAGTTTGCTGGGTGCAATTCCATTAATGACTGCTGAAAGGATGCCGCTGGTCATGAGAGGAGTGAGGGTCTGGCAGAACAGACAGATAGCAACCACTAAGGCCAGAAGGAAAGGACGTGGGCGACAAAGCCTGCGGCACCTGGGGACTTGCCCACAAACCATGGCCTCTTTGCCGTCCTCACTTTGCCCTTTGCCACATCGCGGATGCAGTCCAAGAAGCCACGTCTTGCCAGGGTAAAAAAAGATCAAAAGCACACTTCACCCAAAACTAGCAAGAGTTTTCCCCATTTCTGAGCACTTTGCTGGTGCCTGGCAAGAACTTAGGGGTTCCAGAGGAGCAGAGGCTTGGGAAGTACACTCCCATGGGGGTACGGAAACAGCCTGTGAAAAAACAAAAAGTGAACAGCGACAAACAGCACAGTGCCACAGGGCATCCTGCAAGAGGCTGTAGTGAGCTATTCCACACCACGCTCTCAGGAGAACAGACCTGCTGGCAGACAGGTGAGGAGCAAAAAGCTTCACCCCTTTGCAGAAGGAAATACTCAGGCACTAGTATCCAAGAAAGCAAGAGGTTAAAGCCAAGCACATCCTGTCCACAGCTGAAAAGAGCAAAAGAGTGTGCTAACTCTGTGAACAAGCGTTTGCTATTTTTTTTTCCTTTCTTGCATTCTCAATTCCCACTTTGTTTTTACAATTTCCTTCATCCCAGTCCTTTTAAATTGCCTCCTTCCTGTCAGCATGCACAAGTTTCTCTCTAACAGTGCATATTTATCTGAGAACTGACAGACTACGAAGCTTTTCGTATGCATTTGTTTCGTCCAGATCGCAAGTTCAAAGTTAGGTTTACTTACTTGCTGCTTATCCTGTTAGAAGTTTTCCGTTCTCCTCTACTGGGCTGCTGATTAAAACCACTTGGAACAACCCTGGCTCATGATCCCAGCTCATCTCACCCACTCAGAAAGCAGGCACACGCACATACACACACCATCTGAAGCCAGTTGGACCACAGATTTCATATAAATAAAGGCTGGACGGCTCAGAGGGTGGAGCTAAAGTAGCTGAGCTCTGAGCAGGCACGAGGTTTGGAGACACAGCCAGAGATCTGGATGGGGAACGAGAGGTGTCCTCGCTCACACTGCATGCCTCGAAGCCACCATCACTGCAATTTTTAGAAAACTGCTGCTACAGCAGTCAGTCTAATTGAAACAATATTAGTATCTGGCAGGCAGTAGTAATCTGAGCAGCACCTGCAATATTTTAATCCAGATTAACAAAATGTAGAAGGAAGCAGATGGACTTGCGCATAAGCATCACCGGCAAAGCAGTCGTCAGTAATTTTCCATAGTAGATGTATTATCTCATCACAGTGTATAAATAAAACTTCTTACTGATGTCAAAGCAGGGAAGAAAGGAGGGTGGACAAAAATACTCCAATGAAAGCACTTAGTATCTAAGCTACAGAAGGTCTTAGTTACTACTTCCCCCTGCTGACACAGGACAGGGATGAGACAGATGGGAACAGTTGAGGAACTCTGTTATCTTTATAGACCTAAATCTCAGATAATCAAGTTCTTTTAGCTAAAAATGTCTTTATACAAGTTGTCTATTTTATTCTTCATCCTTAGTTGTTTTTTAAAGGAAATATTTTTTTCCCTACACTGCCTCATATATAAGAAATAAACATTGTTATGATAACTTTGGCCCAGTCTACACAATTCAACAGCAGAGCTGGGAGAGGTGATGATGCAATAAAGTGATAAAGAGTATATATTTGTTTGAAGTGTTGGTGTTTATTCAGCTTTCAGATCATGCCCCCCCCCAACCCATCAATTTATACATATAGAAAATACCACAGAATGGATTCAAGACCTTGTTCTTCTAAACCTCAGCTGTCACATGCACTGCATTTTAGTTTTCTCTCTGGGGCTGTAGTTGTCTAGATTAGACTTCTGGATTACCCTGAGCAGGAAAGGAGTGTAATAATTGCCCATACCCTCCTGTGATAGATGCTTTTCATGTACACAGAAACTCCTGCTCTCTGGAGACAAGTTCCTCTTTCTTCACCAGCACACCACCTCACAGTCTCTGCTTCAGCCAGACTGTGCTGCAAAGCCTCTGGCAAGACAGCGAATAGAATAGAATAGAATAGAATAGAATAGAATAGAATAGAATAGAATAGAATAGAATAGAATAGAATAGAATAAACCAGTTTGGAAGAGACCTTCAAGATCATCATGTCCAACCTATCATCCAACACCACCTAATCAACTAAACCATGGCACCAAGCATCCTGTCAAGCCTTGCCCTGAACACCCCCAGCGACGGCGACCCCACCACCTCCTCGGGCAGCCCATTCCAGTGGGCAATCACTCTCTCTGTGTAAAACTTCCTCCTAAACTCCAGCCTAAACCTCCCCTGGTGCAGTCTGAGACTGTGTCCTCTTGTTCTGGTACTGATTGCCTGGGAGGAGAGACCAACCTCTGCCTCACTACAACCCCCCTTCAGGTAGTTGTAGAGAGCAATAAGGTCACCCCTGAGTCTCCTCCTCTCCAGGCTAAGCAACCCCAGCTCCCTCAGTCTCTCCTCATAGCGCTTGTGTTCCAAGCCCCTCACCAACTTTGTTGCCCTTCTCTGGACTCGTTCCAGCAAGTCAACCTCCTTCCTAAACTGAGGGGCCCAGAACTGGACACAGTACTCAAGGTGCGGCCTAACCAGTGCAGTGTACAGGGGCAGAATGACCTCCCTGCTCCTGCTGGCCACACTGTTCCTGATGCAGGCCAGGATGCTGGAAAACCATGGGTTCACTGCCGCTGGCTTTGGGCTGGATCTATGCTATACAATGTACCCAGGGAGCTAGTGCATCCAAAGGAGGGTGACAGTACAGTTAACCTGGGAGCCACAGTAATCTATCAGCAGAGGAGCAGAGCATAGCAGACTTACTTTGTTGATTTAAGATTGTCCTGTGGTTTTTGGCATATGCTGGTTTCTGGACCCACAACCACCAGCTGCGTGGGTGGCATCTACAGGATTGCCAACTTCTCCCATATTCTCAGTGAGGGGATTTTAGTCAGGACTTTATGTACCAGTAATAGAAGACTTGATTAGAGCTAGTTTACAAATATTTGGATTACTGGTTGCTTCATGGTGTAGAGATAATTTCCCACTGCTAGAGTCCCACACTAGAACAAAGTAGTCCTTTCTGTCTTTGCCCTCTTCTCCCACAGCAAGAAACCCTGCTCTTCCTCTAGCTGAACAGCATTTTCCCCTTTCAAGTTCGTAAGTGGTATCTTCATCCTCACATGTTCTCTAATTCCTCAGAGCCAGTTCATCCTTCCTGCAGCCCCAAGATCACCCATGAACCCCAAGTCTTCAGGACAAGGCAGTAACTTTACTGTACAAAGACTGATCCTGAGAAAACAGATGAAGGGCTATCAGAAAGGGCAAACAGATCACCGCCTCCTGTATGCTGCTGGGAGTTAGTCTTCTGTTAATTGGCTTTTCCCAGATGTTCCAAGGAGTGAGGTGGCTTCTCCCCTACACTTTGTGGTTTCAATAGCATGTAGTGAACATTTATTAAGCAGCAAATACTTCCTTCAATCACAACCAGAGTACAATGAACATGATTCCTGTCATCTTTTCAATCAGGATTACACCACATCTCAGGTCTTGTATGCCTGCTGACTTATCTGCTCACATTCTGACACTTCAGAAATTAAGCCAAGACTATAACTAATGGGGACTAATTCCCTTAGCATTACCTAGGCACTTGGATAAAGGATATAAATGGATAAAGAACAAGGCCTCCTGGGTTCCAAACTCCTGAGTCTTCAGTGCATAATGATCGAAAACCCACAGAATGCAACCATCTTGTCAGATCAGAAGTATTTAGGTAAGTATTTATGCTTGCAGGCATACATATGCATTTCAGAAATCTTAACAGAAAGATGCAATTCTCCTCTTTCTGACATACAAAACAAATCAAGAATTTATGTCCTATTTGGGATTCCCAGACCTGTTCCTTCCAGTGGTTGCTCCCACTGTATGGATTAAGGGCTCCCTAGTCTGCTTGCCTCACACTTTGGATTGCTTTCCTCAATACTCTCTACAGCAGCCAGATATGAGGCAAGGTCCTGTAGGGATTGCTTCTGCCAAACCAAACCAGCCACATCTGTCAAGAGAGATCTCCAGTGCTCGCAGCCAGAATCTCAGTTCCATCTGTATCATGTGGAATAGACTGTAAGTGTTTAAAAATACCCTGCCACAGAAAAGGTGAGAGGAAAGCCAAAGGCTTGCTGAAGACTATCTGGGACTAGGATTTGAAAGGGTTTAGCCAATATGCCATGCAGGCATGCAACGTGCATCATTTATCATCTCACTTGGGTTTTGAGCAATTCAGCTCATATTGACATCACTTCCATTTGGCACAAATCTCTGCATTTGTTCAGTGGTAAAAGGTAGTGACCACTGAAGAAGGAAGTGACCTGGACAGGTATTTTGCAGAACCCAACTAAGACAAAACTGTTAGGCACATAAAGTCATCATGAATTTAAGGCCAGCTGAATAGGTCCATTTTACACATGTTTAACTTTGCTCAGAAATAACATGAATCATTCTGCAACTCTGAATGAAGAGCATTTCAGATACAAGTGCTTGTAAGATCAGGATCTGATATAATAAGAAACATTTTGTACCAACAATTTCACAGTAACGAGGGTGCCAAGAAGAAAACACATTTTAAAACCTATTCACAATTGCCCTTCTCTACAGCAAGTTTCAAATTACAAAGCAGAGCATCCTAGCAACCATTCCCATAATAAATGAGTTCACATGAAAATCTAGCTCAAATGTATAATTTCTACATGAAGTGACTGTCAAGCCCTTGCAATCACATCTGTCATCTTCACAGTGCAATTTTCATTGTTTATGGTCAACTCTTTCATTTCCTTTGTATTTTATAGCGCAGATTTTATGCCAAGGGCCGTAATTTCTCACTAACTTCAAATACTGGATAAAAGCTTTATGAACAACAGCCATTAACAGCACTGCAGATATTCAAGCAAAGCATCATTTACAACTACCTGAAGGGAGGTTGTGGCTGGGTGGGGGCTGGTCTCTTCTTCCAGGCAACCAGCGCCAGAACAGGAGGACACAGTCTCAAGCTGCGCCAGGGGAGGTTTAGGCTGGATGTTGGGATGAAGTTCTTCAGAGAGAGAGAGAGATTGGCCATTGGAATGGGCTGCCCAGGGAGGTGGTGGAGTCACCATCACTGGAGGTGTTTGAGAAGAGACTGGATGGGGTTCTTGGTGTCATGGTTTAGTTGATTAGATGGTGTTGGATGATAGGTTGGACTCGATCTTGAAGGTCTCCTCCTCTCCTCTCCTCTCCTCTCCTCTCCTCTCCTCTCCTCTCCTCTCCTCTCCTCTCCTCTCCTCTCCTCTCCTCTCCTCTCCTCTCCTCTCCTCTCCTCTCCTCTCCTCTCCTCTCCTCTCCTCTCCTCTCCTCTCCTCTCCTCTCCTCTCCTCTCCTCTCCTCTCCTCTCCTCTCCTCTCCTCTCCTCTCCTCTCCTCTCCTCTCCTCTCCTCTCCTCTCCTCTCCTCTCCTCTCCTCTCCTCTCCTCTCCTCTCCTCTCCTCTCCTCTCCTCTCCTCTCCTCTCCTCTCCTCTCCTCTCCTCTCCTCTCCTCTCCTCTCCTCTCCTCTCCTCTCCTCTCCTCTCCTCTCCTCTCCTCTCCTCTCCTCTCCTCTCCTCTCCTCTCCTCTCCTCTCCTCTCCTCTCCTCTCCTCTCCTCTCCTCTCCTCTCCTCTCCTCTCCTCTCCTCTCCTCTCCTCTCCTCTCCTCTCCTCTCCTCTCCTCTCCTCTCCTCTCCTCTCCTCTCCTCTCCTCTCCTCTCCTCTCCTCTCCTCTCCTCTCCTCTCCTCTCCTCTCCTCTCCTCTCCTCTCCTCTCCTCTCCTCTCCTCTCCTCTCCTCTCCTCTCCTCTCCGTTAAACAGCTCAGCCACACAATTTTTTACTTTACACTGAATTCAATCCAGAGTGTAAACTAGATTTGCAGCATCTTCAGTCCTGTGTGTGGTCCCATTATAGGCAAGGAACAGGCAAGACTGGCACAGAGTAAAGAAAACAGGAGAAACACATTTCATCACTGGGCTGCACATCTGAAGATTTGACACTACTGAAGTTTAAAATAATTCCAGTATAGTAAAAACCAAACCTTGGTCTCTTTTACCATTCATAGAACACTGAATGATTTTGCTCCACAGAGCACTCCAGAAAACAAACATTCATGTCTTAATCCTGCTTTCACTCAGCCCTCCAATTTTGTTTCACAGTGAAGGCAGGCTAGCAGAGAAGACTGCAGATCTGTGGCAAGCAGTATAGTCAATGTCAATGGGAGAAGAGCTTTAGGGGACACTCCCCTTTTGGTCTTAATTCTCATGGCTGTTGAATTTATTTAATATCTTGTCTGTGGGGTTTGGTTGGTTTGCTTTGGGGGTTTTAGGTGGGTTTTTTGTTTGTGTTTTGGGGTTTTGTTGTTTAGTTGGGGGTTTTTTTGAGTTAACTGTTTGAGTTTCTGTCCCAGTAGACCCCAAATATACAATTGAAATGTCATAGTCCTGCAGATGCTGTCCCAAGGTCTTTCGTCTTCCTTTGTGTGAAATAATTTCAGTGCCATGTTGCCTTTTCACTTTAGGCTTCATTATGTAGCTACTCAAGACTAGTAAAGAGTTGGGGATTTTCTTCATGTTCTATGCAAGTGTACCCTAAACAATCAAAAGAATGAGAAAAGCCAAGGCAACCAGAAAATTCATGGCAGTCATCCCCAACATCAGCTTTTATATATAGTTGCCCTCAAGTCCAGAAGCAAGAACTGTTTCAAATAAACCAACTTTCAGAAGCTGAACATGCAAAGTACAACTAGACTCTTCATTCCACAAACACACATCTTCCAAATCACCTTCTAGAATAGAATAGAATAGAATAAACCAGGTTGGAAAAGACCTTTGAGCCACAATTAGGTCACCTCCGAGTCTTCTCTTCTCCAGACTGAACAGCCCCAACTCCTTCAGTCTGTCCTCACAGGAGAGGTGCTCCAGCCCTCTGATCATCCTCGTGGCCCTTCTCTGGACACCTTCCAGCACCTCCATATCCCTCTTGTAATAGGGGCTCCAGAACTGGAGGCAGTGCTCCAGGTGGGGTCTCACCAGAGCTGAGGAGAGGGGGAGAATCACCTGCCTTGACCTGCTGGCCACACTTCTCTTGATGCAGCCCAGGATCTGATTGGCTTTCTGGGCTGCAAGTGCACATTGAGAGCTCCTGTTGAGCTTCTCGTCCACCAGCACCCCCAAGTCTCTCTCCTCTGGGCTGCTTTCCAGCCAGTCACCGCCCAGCCTGGATTTGTGCCTGGGATTGCCTCAACCCAGATGCAGGACCCTGCACTTGGTCTTGTTGAACCTCAGGAGGTTGGCTTGTGCCCACCTCTCCAGCCTGTCAAGGTCCCTCTGGATGCCATCCCTTCCCTCCAGCATGTCTGCTGCACCACACAGCTTGGTGTCATCAGCAAACTTGCTGAGGGTGCACTCAATGCCACTGTCCATGGCACTGACAAAGATGTTGAACAAGCCTGGTCCCAGGACTGATCCCTGAGGGCCTCAGCTTGTCCCTGGCCTCCACTGGGACATGGAGCCATTGACAGCCACTCTTTGGGTGCGGCCATCAAGCCAGTTCTTTATCCATCTAGTGGTCCACCCATCAAACCCATGTGTCACCAGTTTGGAGACCAGGATGTGGTGCAGAACAGTGTCAAAGGCTTTGCTCAGGTCCAGGTAAATGACATCAGTTGCCCGCAATCATTTCAGACATTTTGACCATTAAATTTTGGTTTCTCCCCACACAGTAAATATCCATGCAAACATGCAACCTAAACCACAGCATGGTCCCGACTGACTTCTGCTGTGACAATCATACATGTGGGTGTTCCAGGCTCAGGGGAACAAGACCTTGTTTTTTTCCTATCAAAAGGATTTGTACTGATGGATATTTGTTTAACAGAGCAACTCTGTTATCCAGAAGAATTTTGAGACAACCACATCACACAGAAATGTAGACTAAATGGTCACTTGTGCCTCTCAAACCACCCATATGTTTAACCAGCCCCATCAAGACCAGCCATTATTATATAGAGAAGAGAAAAGAAGAAGAGAAGAGAAGAGAAGAGAAGAGAAAAGGAAGAGAAGAGAAGAGAAGAGAAGAGAAGAGACGAGAAGAGAAGAGAAGAGAAGAGAAGAGAAGAGAAGAGAAGAGAAGAGAAGAGAAGAGAAGAGAAGAGAAGAGAAGAGAAGAGAAGAGATCGAGTCCACCCTATCACCCAACACCATCTAATCAACTAAACCATGGCACCAAGCACCCCATCCAGTCTCTTCCTAAACACCTCCAGTGATGGTGACTCCATCACCTCCCTGGGCAGCACATTCCAATGGCCAATCACTCTTTCCATGAAGAACTTCTTCTTAACATCCAGCCTAAACCTCCCATGGTGCAGCTTGAGACTGTGTCCTCTTGTTCTGGTGCTGGTATCCTGGGAGAAGAGACCAACCCACATCTGTCTACAACCTCCCTTCAGGTAGTTGTAGAGAGCAAGAAGGTCTCCCCTGAGCCTCCTCCTGTCCAGGCTAAGCAATCCCAGCTCCCTCAGCCTCTCCAAACTCTTCCCCAGCTTTGTTGCCCTTCTCTGGACACGTTCCAGCAAGTCAACATCCTTCCTAAACTGAGGGGCCCAGAAATGGACACATGACTCAAGGTGTGGCCTAACCAGTGCTGAGTACAGGGGCACAATGATTTGCCTGCTCCTGCTAGCCACACTACTACTGATCCAGGCCAGGATGCCATTGGCCTTCTTGGCCACCTGAGCACACTGCTGGCTCATGTTCAGCCTACTATGGACCAGTACCCCCATATACTAAAGTATCAATCCAGTTTATTGCATTCTTATGGTGCTGCCAGAATATACCAGCACAGAAATGTGTCACCCCAGGACACTTCACATATCTTGCATGTATGTGAGAAATCATGTACAAGCTAATAGAGTATGTGGAGGTGCTAGGCACGCTATGTTGCGGTGCTTATGGACAAGCAGAAACAGGATAACAGTATGTTACTGAACTTATCGATCTGAGTAACTACAAAGTTTCTCCCATGAGACCAGCTGCCATGGCCTGATTGCCACTGAACAAGATAACAGCAACCACTGCATCACAGAAATTACCTTAGAAATCCCCTTAAGTACATTATATCTTTTAAGCATTGACTTTTGACAACCTCCTCCACATTGCATTTCTAAAAGTAAAGCTGAAAGTTGGGTTCAGCCATTTTCGTAGCTAACAGAAGCAAGCTGGCTGGAATAAATACAGTCAAGGAGGCCACACAGAAAGTCCCCACTGCAGGTGGCATGAGGTCTGATGAGTTCTTCATGTTCTGCCCTGCATGAAGTCACTGCTACACTACCTCACAGCTCTGCTCTGCTGGACTGCACAGCTTGTTCAAAACATGCCTGAGAGCTATTGCAGTGGGCTGGGAGGAAGTGGCTTGAAAGTTGAAACCGAGGGAGGGACATCATGCTGAACTGCTGTGATATGGCTGGCAGGAAGCTGAACATTGTACCATGCCACTGGGTGATCTTAATCATTTTGATTAAATGAGTCACATGTAAAGCTAGCATTCCAGGCCAGGCTCTGCTGAAAAAAAACAACCCAAAACCAAAAAACCAAAACCAAACCACCACCACCAATAAAACAACAAACAAAGTTTAAGAAAGATATTTTTTAGGTCTAAGAGATCTGAAAGGGTTTGCTATCATTTACTACACTTCACACCTAATTTGTGTTACCTTGAGGAGCTAAAAAGTGAACAAGAAGCATTTTGGTTTGCTGTCTGATTACTGGGCTGCTGGGGATTGTCTCTTTTGTGGATTGGTTTGTTATACTATTTAATCATGGAGGCATGCTATATGAATTGAGGGAGATGCAGGTGTTCTTAAGATTTGACTTTGCAAAAGTTAAAACATAACCAAAACACAGGAGGAAGCAGCTGAAAAAGCTCTTACTAAAAAGTGAAAATCAATCACAATTTTCATATAACTATCTTTTGATGCACTTTTAAAGCTGAGGCATATTGAAGAGATCATTTGTTTGGGGAAAAGAATGTAAAACCAGGTAATGCCAACAAAGAGAATTAATAAAATGCATTTAAGGCTAATAGCTAGTTTGCTTGTTTTAAAAGAGACTTCAAGACTTTAAAAGAGACTTTGGGGTTGACTTAAAATCATGGCATCATTATCCAAATGCTGTCTACAACTACCTGAAGGGAGGTTGTAGACAGGCGGGGGCTGGTCTCTTCTCCCAGGCAACCAGCACCAGAACAAGAGGACACAGTCTCAAGCTGCTCCAGGGGAGGTTTAGGCTGGATGTTAGGAAGAAATTCTTCATAGAGAAAGTGATTGGCCATTGGAATGGGCTGCCCAGGGAGGTGGTGGAGTTGACATCACTGGAGGGGTTTAGAAGGAGACTGAATGGGGTGCTTGGTGCCATGGTTTAGTTGATTAGATAGTGATGGATGATAGGTTGGACTCGATGATCTCAAAGGTCTCTTCCAACCTGGTCTATTCTATTCTATTCTATTCTATTCTACTCTATTCTATTCTACTCTATTCTATTCTATTCTAATACCAAGTTTTATAATGTGCTGATACAATTATGAACAATATATTTAGGTGACTTCTTTCATGAGTTTAAATATCACTGCTCAAGATCTAAAGTACAGGGAAAAAGGAGAGTTTAGAATCTCTTCCATTGAAAGGCTTAACAGCCTCCATAGACATTCCCAGTACATTCCTTTCATCCTCTTAACAGAGGTCTTTGAGTAAATAGCTGCAGGTGAGTGTTTGGAAAGCACTTTCAAAGCAAAAAGTACTTGATAGTTGGTAAATCTTGAACATTAATGAAGATACTAATCAAAACACCTTAAAGTTAGGTGTTTTCCTCTTTTTTTTTGCTTTGTGTGGGGGTGTGTGTTTGGATTTGGTAGTTTTTTGTTGGTTTTTGGTTGGTTGGTTGGGTTTGGGTTTGGTTTTGGTTTGTTTTTTGAGAATCATCTTTCAATTTCCTGTCTTGGGCTAAAACTTCACTAAGAAGTTTTCCCAGTGCATAATTTCAATGGTATTTGTCTTACAAGAGCAACTGACGTTATAGAAGAGGCAGGCAGAATCATTCTCATCTAAGTGGCTCTCTTGAAGGTAATCATTACTTCTGAAATCAAAATTTCTGTGTGGGACACTGGCACAGGTTGCCCAGGGAGGTGGTAGAAGCCCCATCCCTGGAGGTTTTTAAGGCCAGGCTGGATGTGGGTCTGAGCAACCTGATCTAATGTGAGGGGTCCCTGCCCATGGCAGGGGGTTTGGAACTAGATGATCCTTGAGGTCCCTTCCAACCCTAACAATTCTATGATTCTATATCTATATCAATTTGCAGTAATACTCCTCTAGCACTTTCAAATCCATATCTTGCTTTTATACCTGTATGATATTCTATGAAGACAAACATCAGCTTTACCCTCTAGATAAATCCTGTCTTTAGGAACTATTTGAGCATGCAAAGGTTGCCAACAAGTTGTGTGATTACTTGCAGACTTGGACTTGCATGCATCAAGTCTCATATTTTAGAAAAAAGCAATTACTTCCCATATTAGTTCATTATGGATTTAAAATCTTTATCATAAGCCTGACTTTAACTGTTTGCTAACTGTATTGAACAAAAAATAAATCCTAAGTGTATTGAAAGATCCCCAAGTATATTACAACTAGAGTAGAGAAAGCCTTGCCTTGCCTGTACAAAAAAATCTATGTAATGCAGTAGAAAGTGATCATAGAATCATAGAATTGTTAAGGTTGGAAAGGACCTCAAGGATCATCCAATTCCAACCCCCCTGCCATGGGCAGGGACACCTCACACTGCATCAGGTTACACAGAGCCACATCCAGCCTGGCCTTTAAAACCTCCAGGGAAGAGGCTTCCACCACCTCCCTGGGCAACCTGTTCCAGAGTCTCACCACTCTCATGGCGAAGAACTTCTTCCTAATATCCAATCTGAATCTACCCACTTCTAGTTTTATTCCATTCCCCCTAGTCCTATCACTACCTGATAACCTAAAAAGTCCCTCCCCAGCTTTCTTGTAGCCCCCTTCAGATACTGGAAGGCCACAATTAGGTCACCTTGGAGCCTTCTCTTCTCCAGACTGAACAGCCCTAACTCCTTCAGTCTGTCCTCATAGGAGAGGTGCTCCAGCCCTCTGATCATCCTTGTGGTCCTTCTCTGGACACCTTCCAGCACATCCAGATCCTTCCTGTAATAGGGGCTCCAGAACTGGACACAGTACTCGAGGTGGGGTCTCCCCAGAGTGGAGCAGAGGGAGAGAATCACCTCCCTCGACCTGCAGGCTATGCTTCTCTTGATGCAGCCCAGGATCTGATTGGCTTTCCAGGCTGCAAGTGCACATTGAGAGCTCATGTTGAGCTTCTCATCCACCAGGATCCCCAAGTCCTTTTCTTCAGGGCTGCTCTTAAGCCAGTCACTGCCCAGCCTATATTGGTACATCCTGAAGTGTGGCATGTTTCTTTTAGTTACATCATTATCAGAGCATTCTAGATAATCCTGGGAAGAATAACAAAATGGCAGGAACTGCGTTCATACAGCGTGGCCTAACTTTAATCATTCCTGTATACTCCTAAGACAGCATAAAACGTCAGATCTTTAGCCTTCATGCAATTCTTCTAGGAGATTTTCAGTTTAAGTGAAATTGAACCCTTTGCTGTCAAGGTGAAAGCCACCTGGGTCCTCCTTCTGTCACCTGTCACATCCATTGAACAAAGCAGTTGCACAGTCCAGAGATTCCAGCAGGATGAGGTGGGAGGTAAAATAACTTGCCACGCAAAGCCAGCTCAGAGTGGAAAGTACCTCCCTGGTGAGGGGGGGAACAGAAAAGGGAAATAAACCTCAGAATTTCTAAGCTTTGCTGTGCATGGTTGAAGAACATTTCCGAAGTTGAGTAGAGGTGACAAGAACACAAATTACTCTGTGCTTTTCAGAAACAACTTACCAGGGTTTTCAGAGAAGAAAGCATAAATGCATCTCCTCTTTCATTTCTAGACCTAGAGAAGTAAAACTTGCAGCCAAGGAAAAATGTTACTTCTTCACAATGCAAACAGACAACACAGTTTACAAGGCACAGCCCACTGGTAGTACTGTTGCGGTGCTTGGCATATTGCTTCTCAGTCTGTGTTACTACAAGTAATTCCTCCCCCTAAACGTTCATTCACATGCTGGAGCACTGAGGTGACACTAAAAGCAGCTCCACTACACAATGCTGAAGGGTCACCTAAATTAATGTCTTGCACCAAAGAGCATTTGGTGGTCTATGCCAGAGGACTGTAGGATTGTCACAGGCATCCAGGAGCCACTTTCCTGGTTGCAAACTCTTAACTTCTAGTGATCAATGGTCACTGAATGTTTTGATCCAGATGAGTTACTTCTGCATTTCAAGCCTCCATGGGCTTTGCTTCCATTAATGTCTCTCCCTTTTTATACCCCTGCAAGCTATCTGGCCAATTTTACAATTAAGACATGCTGTGTGTGAAAATATATTGTTTTTATTGGACTTGCTACCTCCCTATTACTTACTCTGTCAAAAGGCACACCCTCTGCACAGCGTTCCTGAATTTACAGGTCCTGTTACATCCTCATGCAACCTCCTTTCCAGCCAGAAGGCTCCCAGACAATTTAGTTGCTTCTCAGATGTGTTGTCATTGGACAGCTTTGACTACTTTGATCCTTTACACAGAAACACAGAATCATCAAGGTTGGAAGAGACCTCAAAGATCATCAAGTCCAACCTGTCACCACAGACCTCATGACTAGACCATGGCACCAAGTGCCATGTCCAGTCCCCTCTTCAACACCTCCAGGGACGGTGACTCCACCACCTCCCTGGGCAGCCCATTCCAATGGCTAATGACTCTCTGTGAAGAACTTTCTCCTCAACTCCAGACTAAACTTCCCCTGGTGCAGCTTGAGACTGTATCCTCCTGTTCTGGTGCTGGTTGCCTGGGAGAACAGACCAACCCCTTCCTGGCTACAGCCACCCTTCAGGTAGATATAAATAGCAATAAGGTCTCCCCTGAGCCTCCTCTTCTCCAGGCTAAACAATCTCAGCTCCCTCAGCCTCTCCTCATAGGGATTGTGCTCAAGGCCTCTCCCCAGCCTTGTTGCCCTTCTCTGGACATGTTCAAGTGTCTCAATGTCCTTAAACTGAGGGGCCCAGAACTGGACACAGGACTCAAGGTGTGGCCTAACCAGTGCAGAGTACAGGGGCACAATGACTTCCCTGCTCCTGCTGGCCACACTATTCTTGATGCATGCCAGGATGCCATTGGCCTTCTTGGCCACCTGGGCACACTGCTGGCTCATGTTCAGCCAGCTGTCAATCAGCACCCCCAGGTCCCTTTCTGTTTGGCAGCTCTCCAGCCGCTCTGACCCCAGTCTGTAGTCTTTCCTAGTTTTGCTACATTTCTGCAGAGGGCTGGATCAGAATGTTATACTCCTTTAAGACCCAAGCATACATCAATGTATACAATGTAGAACTGTTTTCTGGTTTATCCTTTTATCCCCTACTGAGACATTCTTAGCGTTTGTCTGACCTGTTGCTGAGTGAATAGATGGTGCTCCCACAGAATTACCTAGGTTACTCCAAAATCACATTCCTATACAGCAATAGCTACTTTGGAGGCTCCAGCTGCAGGGAAATTGAGAAATGAGTATTATTTATGCATTATTTTATATTTAATTATTTCAGCTAATGTTGAATTACATCTTACATTTCACTAGATTCTCAATATCATAAGATTTTTCTGCTACTTTTAACACTTTCCATTTTCCTTATTTCTGAGAACCAGAACTAAGTGCATACATTATTTACTCCTCTTTAACTGACCTTTCCATGTTTGTTGAGTGGAAGAGTCCTACTGGAATCCTTTAGCAGCCTCTATTAGTTGGGAATATTGGTAATTTATTCCTTTACTCTTTGTTATTCTGTTTTGCAAACAGCCATGTAGCATTAAGGGACTGCCACTCTTCAGCCAGTGCATGACTGTTTCTTTAAAAGAACCTTCGATGAGGCACTCTGCAGTACATCGACCTAGCAGCCCTCTTGGTCTACTCAGCGAAGCCTTCCAATAACTCTGATGACCATGAGACAAGGACTCTGACAAGATTTAACTGCTCACACATACACTAGTTCTAGGGAAGGGTTATGGTGCAAATCATCTTGCAGCAAGTGCAGGGAAACCAGGCCCAACTCAGCATGGGTTCGTGAAAGGCAGGTCCTGCTTGACAACCTTATCTCATTCAATGACAAGGTGACATGCTTAGCGAATGAGGGCAAGGCTGTGGATATTGTTTCCCTGGGCTTTAGAAGGCATTTGACACTGTCTCCCACAACATCCTTCTGGAGGATGTCCAGAGAAGGGCAATGAAGCTGGTGAAGGGTTTGGAGAACAAGTTTTACGAAGGGCAGATGAAGGAACTGGGATTGTTTTGTCTGGAGGAGACTGAAGGGAAACTTTATTGATCTCTACAGATACCTGAAAGGAGGTTGTAGTGAGGTGGCTGCTGGTCTCTTCTCCCTATTATCAAGTGATAGAATGATAGGAAATGGCCTCAGGTTGCACCAAGGAGGTTTAGACTGGATATGAGGTAAAATTTATTTACTGGGAGCAGTCAGGCATTGGAATAGGCTGCCCAGGGAGGCAGTGGAGCCACTGTCCCTGGAGGTGTTCAAAGAATGAGTAGAGGTGGCACTTTGGGAGGTGGACTAATTGTCATGCTAGTACTAGTTTAACAGTTGGATTCAAATATCTTACAGGCATTTTCCAACCTGAAACAATTTCTGTGATTCTATTCTTCATCAGTTTCTGCCAAAGTGGAAACAATTAAAACGCTTGGAATACATAGAATACATAGAATAAACCAGGTTGGAAGAGACCTTCAAGATCATCGCGTCCAACCCATCAACCAATCCAACACCACCTAAACAACTAACCCACGGCACCAAGCACCCCATCAAGTCTCCTCCTGAAAACCTCCAGTGATGGCGACTCCACCACCTCCCCAGGCAGCCCATTCCAATGGGCAATCACTCTTTCTGTATAGAACTTTTTCCTAACATCTAGCCTGAACCTCCCCTGGTGCAGCCTGAGACTGTGTCCTCTTGTTCTGGTACTGGCCGCCTGGGAGAAGAGACCAACATCCGCCTGTCTGCAACCTCCGTTCAGGTAGTTGTAGAGAGCAATAAGGTCACCCCTGAGTCTCCTCTTCTCCAGGCTAAGCAACCCCAGCTCCCTCAGCCTCTCCTCGTAGGGCTTATGTTCCAAACCCCTCACCAACTTTGTTGCTCTTCTCTGGACTCGTTCCAGCAAGTCAACATCCTTCCTAAACTGAGGGGCCCAGAACTGGACACAGGACTTGAGGTGTGGCCTAACCAGTGCAGTGTACAGGGGCAGAATGACCTCCCTGCTCCTGCTGGCCACACTGTTCCTGATGCAGGCCAGGATGCCATTGGCCCTCTTAGCTGCCTGGGCACACTGCAGGCTCATGTTCAGCCTACCATCAACCAGTACCCCCAGGTCCCTCTCAGCCTGACTGCTCTCCAGCCACTCTGACCCCAGCCTGTAACTCTGCATGGGGTTGCTGTGGCCAATGTGCAGAACCCGGAACTTGGATGTGTTCAATCTCATGCCGTTGGATTCTGCCCATCTGTCCAGCCTGTCGAGGTCCCTCTGCAGAGCCTCTCTACCCTCCAGTAGTTCAACTGGAAGCTTTTTTCCAAATGGCCTTTTAAAAATTGCTTTCTATGTCTTTAGAAATTTTAAAATGCATAATAATTGTTCAGATATTCCATGTGCAAATTCTTCTAGAACACCAGCTTGATGCAGACCCCTTTCTATAGGTGCCTTACTTTGAAAGCAATCAAGTAACCTGAGATTCAAATGTGGCTAACCTTGCAGAGTAAAGAAGGTTTTGCTTGTCTTGTAAATTTCCAGAGCTTTTTCAGAATCAGAGAATCAGAGAATCAATCAGGTTGGAAAAGACCTCAAAGATCATCCAACCTGTCACCCAACACCTCATGACTACTAAACCATGGCACCAAGTCCCACGTTCAATCCCCTCTGTAACACTTCCAAGGATGGAAACTCCACCACCTCCCTGTGCAGCACATTCCAATGGCCAATCTCTCTTTCTATGAAGAACTTCTTCCTAACATCCAGCCTAAACCTCCCCTGGTACAGCCCATTATCACCTGCTAACTCTAAAGCATTGCTCACAGCCTTCCTGTTTTGAACAAAACAAAAATTATTGAACCACAGAATGCATTGGATTGGAATGGATAGCTGAAGGTTATCTGGTCCAACCCCCACTGCAGTAAGCAGGGACATCTCCAAGAACAGGTTGCTCAGAGCCCCATCCCTTGAATGCCTCCAGGGATGAGGCCACGACCTCCTCAGGCAACCTGCTCCAGTGCTCCGCCACCCTAAAGAACTTCTAATGTCCAATCTAAATCTACCCTGTTTAGGGTTCCCTAGAGACTCAGACATTCCATTCAAGGGGTGTCTAGATTACCTGTTATTTACCTTCAGTTCATGGCACCAGTTTCCAACAGAACAAATAGTTTGTTATCTCTGTTGACTCAACAGCCTTACTTGAAACCAGAAATTCTAGTCCTCAAGTGTTTTCTCAGACAGAGATTTCTAAATGCAGCGGTGGATTCAGTTCCTAGTTTTAATGGAACCTTAATTACACTGTTCCTTTCCTGTTTAGAAGTTGGTGAAAATACCTACTTTCACCTAGTTTATGGATTTAAAATGCCTCCTTTTTTAAATGTGTGAGTCAATGTTGGGGCACAAGCTTGGTTTCATTTTGGTTTAGGTAAAGCCTGTATTTTCTCCATATACTCCTGTTACTAATGAGCCTCTTTATTTCCCTGACACTGTTTGTGGTCATGCAGTGTTAACACCACTTCTCTCTCTCCTCCCCCTAGATTTGGAAAACTATCACAGTATCACCAAGGTTGGAAGAGACCTCAAAGATCATCAAGTCCAACCTGTCACCACAGACCTCATGACTAGACCATGGCACCAAGTGCCACGTCCAGTCCCCTCTTGCACCTCCAGGGACGGTGACTCCACCACCTCCCTGGGCAGCACATTCCAATGACGAATGACTCACTCAGTGAAGAACTTTCTCCTCACCTCCAGCCTAAACATCCCCTGGTGCAGCTTGAGACTGTGTCCTCTTGTTCTGGTGCTGGTTGCCTGGGAGAAAAGCCCAACCCCTACCTGGCTACAACCACCTTTCAGGTAGTTGTAGAGGGCAATGAGGTCTCCCCTGACCCTCCTCTTCTCCATGCTAAACAATCCCAGCTCCCTCAGCCTCTCCTCGTAGGGATTGTGCTCAAGGCCTCTCACCAGCCCTGTTGCCCTTCTCTGGACACATTCAAGTGTCTCAATGTCCTTCCTAAACTGAGGGGCCCAGAACTGGACACAGTACTCAAGGTGTGGCCTAACCAAAACAGGGGCACAATGACCTCCCTGCTCCTGCTGGCCACACTATTCCTAATGCAGGCCAGGATGCCATTGGCCTTCTTGGCCACCTGGGCACACTGCTGCCTCATGTTTAGGCAGCTGTCAATCAGCACCCCCCGGTCCCTCTGTTTGGGAGCTCTCCAGCCACTCTGACCCCAGCCTGTAGCTCTGCATGGGGTTGCCGTGGCCAAAGTGCAGCACCTGGCACTAGGATTCATTGAATATCATCCCATTGGACTCTGCCCATCTGTCCAGTCGGTCAAGGTCCCTCTGCAGAGCCTTTCTACCCTCTAACTGACCAACATCTGCTCCATCTGCTATCATGGTCATCTTCCAGCCCAAAGCCCCACCCAGTACTAAAGCAAAATCTTTATGCCAAGAGGGACAATCTTTTTTTTCCACTAGTGAAAGGAAGGAGAAAGAAGAGTAATCATCTTGGTTCTGCACAGTGCAGCATGAAAGAGCCACACAAAAACAACAAAAGGAAATGGTCAGTACAAGGAAATGTAAAAACTGGTCAAAATAAGCAAGTCACTAAAAAAAAATAATTATGGTCAAGGATGTAATTTAAAGGTCAGTTTTCTGATCCTGTATTGCAGCATGTATGATCAACAGATCCAACTATTTGTGGGTCTGTATTTGGGCTTCCTAACATGATCCTTCCTCTAGAGATTCTACAGCAAGAGGGACTATTCTTCCCTTTCCTTTTTTCTGACCTGTGTGTGACTTCTACCAGAAAACCACTGTCCTGAAAGGAATGTGGCAGCTGCAAGACACTTACTGCGGTTTTCTTCTCCCCTTCCTATTTCCATCCGTGTGGCAATCCTGCCTGTGGATAGCTCTTGACACAGGAGGGATTCAATAAGCAGGTGCCACTTAACATCTGGAGACAGAGATAGCAAGGCAAATGGTATTTCAGCATTTTCCTATGTATGTATTAGTTACCCATTCACCAGAGAAATGTCCTTCTCTACAGAGATCCGTCACGTGGATCATGCAAACTTCACAGAATCACCAAGGTTGGAAGAGACCTCAAAGATCATCAAGTCCAACCTGTCACCACAGACCTCATGACTAAACTATACTAAACTTAACTATAATTACACTAAACTGAACTATAGTCTTCTGCAATTGTTTCAGGGACAAGCCCTTTTTTTTTTGGACAGATGTACAGAAACCATTAGAGGAGTTGAGGTCGTTTTATTTTAACACCTAATACAATTCAGATTTAAAGGATTACTTGCACAAAAAAATAAACACATTTGGTATAAAAATTTATCATCACTTTAACACCTTTTTCTTCCTCTCATGGCCTGCACCTCCACTGGAGCAGAAACATATAAAGACTAATGGCACAAGTTTGTTTTATTCTACAGCATTTTTGTTTTTACATACTCAAGTACCCTAGAGGACAACAGCCCGCTGTATACAAGAACCACTTTTTTTTTTTCAGCCTGCTGAATTAAGTTTCATAAAGAACCAAAGCTATAAAGGCATTTTAAAAACCATTGTCTTTGTTTTGTTTTGTTTTTTTTTTCCCCCCCCCTCAGAAGCACTGACTTTTTGCACCATTTATATACATCGTGTTACATAACAGCTCTTGAGTACAGTACATGCAGCAGAATATATCTGTTCAATATAAAACATACATTTAAAATCTTGACATACTGGAATTTTGTTGAAGACTGAGTAATTGTAGAATGCCCACTGCGTAGAGAAAATGGTCTGAGAGTACAAATGTCTGCATATGCTGGCCACTGGAACAATCCAAGGCTCACTGTAATAGTATCTATAGCACATCAATGTGCATAAATAATTTACTTACAATATTAAAACACAACTAGCAAAATCAATAGTTCAAGATCTTATGACTGTTATGTTAACCCTCAAGTGGTTGCAAGGAAGCGTGATGGAGATTCTTCCCACTCCCAAGTCCTCTATAAAACTTTTAGTACATAATTTGTTTTCCAGGTGAAGAAACTTATTTATGTCTACTGCCTCTTCTCTTCATTGCAGCCGTACACTGTGGACAATACCATTTCCCTTTTGGTGCTTCTGTCAGTCCAACACATCCATAGTGGAACCACTCAATAGGGCACTATAAAAACAAAGTTGAAGAAGAGGGTTTACAACTTCACAGAGTGATAGGAGCTGGAAGGGACCTCTGGGGATAATCTAGTCCAAGCCCTATTCCACAGCAGGTTCACCTAGAGCAGGTTGCACAGGACAGATTACAGGCGGGTTTTGACCGACTCCAGAGATGGAGACACTGCCTTTCTGAGCAGCCTGCTCCTGTGCTCTACCACCCATAAAGAATTTCCTGTGTTCAAACTGGGACCTGTTACCTCTTGTCCTGTCACTGGGCACCACTGAAAAAAGATCAGGTTGGGTTGTTTTCTTTTTAAACACCCATCACAAATACAGATCTACGAAAATGCAGCACGAGTAAAAAGCAGAGTTTCTTTTCACACACAGACACGAGACAAAACACAAAGAGAAGAGGATCACAATCCCTAACAGACTCAACAGGCTAAAGAAAGCAGTAAAAATTCTAGGAGTCACATACAACTCATGTAACAGAACAAAACAAGCATGTTGTGCTTTGAAATACTCAGTTTGACAACACTGAAGTGGCACAACAGGAATCTTATCACATTTAAACAGAAGTGAATGATACCTCAGGAAAGAAATTACTACATTCCACTGTTCTTTAAGAACTTTTAAGTTGAAGTGGGACAGCTGATGCTAGTAATGATACAGGTAGAGGTTCCTAGAAATAAAGGGCAATTTGGAAGTCTCAAACTTTCCCAGTAAAGGGTGAAGACTTCTAAAAGAACCTGAACTGTGGGGACAGATGAGAAGGGTCCTGAAGAAAAGTTCATCTCATATGCACATCCCTCTAAAAAGCCTCTATCTAAAACCAGTTTAAAAGACAAGTAACTGCTGCAAGCAATGGTTACATACACAAGCCTATCATGAACCTTTAGAACTTTGTTACTTACATCTTGGTTATCACAGCCTACCATTTCACCATAGGACACCTAGTAGATAAGAAGAAAAAAATTCTGTATTAATAATTACATTACTAATTAAAAGCAATCAATGTTTTAAAGGGGCTAAATTTCAAGTTTCTGCCTTTGAGGAGTTTTTCCATTACCAACATCAACAATATCTCAATGTCTCTTTTGTTACACAATCCAAAGAAGAAATTCACAGCAAATGGATTTTATCATGCAAAAAAAGGAGGAAAGGGTATTTCTGCATATTTCAGGATAGACAAAAATGATTCAAAACCTAAATAAAACACATTGGGGCCTGAACAACACTGCTCAGTTAAAGGCCCAGTTTTTAAGGTTATGTTAAAGTCTGGCATTTCCTTTAAGCATTTTATCTGAAACTGTAAAATACCTTCACAAGAATTACAGAATTCTGTAGAGATGTGGAGGAAAAAGCCAACACTCTTGAAAGTGTTTGAAATAAGAACAGATATTTTAAAATACAAGTTTCTTATGTTGTCATTCGGTGCCCCAAGTTCCTGGGTGTTTTATACAAACCTTAGGTTTTGTTTCATTTGAAGGGGTTCTTAGGGTTTGGGTTTTTGGGGGCTTTGTGAGGCTTTTTTGTGTGGCTGGTTTGTTTTGTTGGTGTTGTGGAGTTTTTTGGCTCTTGTTTTGTTTATTTTGGTCTTTTTACAGGAGAGTAGGAGAAACAGAAGTTAAGTTACCTCACTGGAGAACTCCACTCAACACTGAAGTTCATGACATGTATCACCAGTAAGACAATGAAACCAGATTTGAATTTCAGAAGATTGCAAAAAGAATGCTTTTAAACCAGCAATCAGCAAAGGCAGCTACAAGCACAACAGTAACTCTAGCTGTATTTCAGGTTGGAGGAGGTTCTTACCTGATTACAAATGCAGTATCGTGGCTCATTCGGATCATAGGTCCAGTCAACCTGGCTATTAGAATCAGAGTCTGGTATTACTGCTGTCTGCTGAGACAGTTCCTGTGCCAGTGCAGATGAAGAAGAACATGATGACAGAGACGAAGAAGAGGAAGATGATGAGGACTGCTGACTTGAAGATTTGTTGTTGTTTCTGGGAGTGGGGGAAAGAAAAAGAAAAAGGCGTATCGCAATTGAAATTAATTTTCTTCACAGAACCACCGAGGTTGGAAGAGACCTCAAAGATCATCCAAGTGAAGGATCACAAAAGGAGTATGTGGTTGGCTCTGAAATACTGCAGTATGTAGTAACTGCAAGAACAACTGCAAGAAATGAAATGGACACACTGAATGCTCTTTTGGAAAAGGAGAGAAGCCTTCTCAGTCCACAAGGGCAAGGCATGCTATTCTAACCAGTGGAATGGAATAGCTTTAAACAGACAAATGGCTTTAATCAATGTTTTTTTCTCCACAGCAAAATACATGGTGTAAAGTCTCCAGAAAAACAGGAATTCATATATAAATAATGTGTCATGTACAATAGATAACTGTGCTTTGAAGATGACTGATTCTACGTTAATCTCCACTCAAGCATCACCCACTCCCCAGGAACAGCGGCAGAATACAAATGCTACGCTTTTGCTTATAGGTCAGATCCAACACCCAAGATATCCATAGATGAAAAAAGGCTTTGAGACAAAATTACTAACTGAGCTGTGAACATACACACAAAGATCTGTTTGAAGAAAAAAACCAACATTAGTTTAAAAAGATGGGCATTTTGAGACACTCTTCCAAGTACCACTTGTGATCATAGAATACATAGAAGAAAAACAGGTTGGAAGAGGCCTTCGAGATCATCACGTCCAACCCATCAACCAATCCAACCCACCTAATCAACTAAACCATGGCACCAAGCACCCCATCAAGTCTCCTCCTGAACACCTTCAATGATGGTGACTCCATCACCTCCCCCAGGCAGCCCATTCCAATGGGCAATCACTCTCTCTGTATAGAACGTCTTCCTAACATCCAACCTAAACCTCTCCTGGCACAGCCTGAGACTGTGTCCTCTTGTTCTGGTACTGGCTGCCTGGGAGAAGAGACCAACATCTGCTTGTCTACAACCTCACTGCCAGAATGTGTTGTGACATTGTGTTTAACATGGTTTAAAATTTATGTAGAAATAACATTAATTCTGTTTCCAGTCCTACGTGGTCAGCCACCAGAAAGCTTTGTGATTACTTAGCTGTGTGGTGCAGCAGACACGCTGGAGGGAAGGGATGCCATCCAGAGGGACCTTGACAGGCTGGATAGGTGGGCACAAGCCAACCTCAGGAGGTTCAACAAGACCAAGTGCAGGGTCCTGCATCTGGGTTGAGGCAATCCCAGGCACAAATACAGGCTGGGCAGTGACTGGCTGGAAAGCAGCCTGGAGGACAGAGACTTGGGGGTGCTGGTGTATCACAGATGAAGAAGCGAATACAGACATTTATATTTGCAGGCTTTGGGTTACTTAAGGAACTAACTCAGAAGGTACCTTGGGAAACAGCCCTTAAAAACAAAGGGATGCAGGAGGGCTGGACCTACTTCAAGAAAGAAATCTTGAAGGCACAGCAACAGGCTGTGCCAATGTGCCGGAAGATGTGCTGCCGGGGCAGGCGGCCAGCCTGGATGGGCAATGAGCCTCTGAGCAAATTAAGGGGGGAAAAAAGAGGGTGAATCATCTTTGGAAGGAAGGAGAGGTTACCCACAAAATGTTTAAGGATGTTGCTAGGTCATGTAGGAAAAAAATTAGAGAGGCAAAAGCCTATTTAGAGCTTAGACTGGCCAGTTCTGTGAGGGACAACAACAAATCCTTTTACAAATATATTAATGGCAAGAGGAGAGGCAAGGACAACCTCCACTCCTTACTGGACATGGAGGGGAATATTTTAAATAAAGATGAGGAAAAGGCAGAGGTACTTAACACCTCCTTTGCCTCAATTTTCAATAGCAGGATAGGTTGTCTTCCAAACAACTGGCCTCTTGAGCTGGACGATGGGAGTCAGGGAGCAGTATAGTTCCCCTGTGATCCAGGAGGAAGTAGTTAGAGACCTGCTTAGCCACTTGGATCCCCAGAAGTCCATGGGATCAGATGGGATCTATCCTAGGGTGCTGAGAGAGCTGGCAGATGAGCTGGCCAAGCTGCTCTCCATCATTTTTCAGCAGTTCTGGCTCACTGGAGAGGTCCCAGATGACTGGAAGTTGGCCAACGTGGTGCCCATCCACAAGAAGGGCCAGAAGGAGGAACCGGGGAATTACAGACCTGTCAGCCTGACCTCAGTGCCAGGCAAGATTATGAAACAGGTCATCTTGAGTGCAATCACACAGCACTTACAGGATGGCCAAGGGATCAGGCCCAGCCAGCATGGGTTTAGGAAGGGCAGGTCCTGCCTGACCAACCTGATCTCCTTCTATGATCAGGTGACTGCCTGGTGGATGTATACTACCTGGACTTCAGCAAGGCCTTTGACACTGTCCCCCACAGCAAACTCCTGGCCAAGCTCTCAGCCCATGGCCTGGACAAGAGCACACTGTGCTGGGTTAGGAACTGGCTAGAGGGCTGAGCCCAGAGAGTGGTGGTGAATGGTGCCACATCCAGCTGGCAGCCAGTCACTAGTGGTGACCCACAGGGATCACTGCTGGGCCCCCATCCTGTTCAATATCTTTACTGATGATCTGGATGAGGGGATTGAGTCCATCATCAGTAAATTTGCAGATGACACCAAGCTGGGGGCAGGAGTTGATCTGTTAGAGGGTAGGACAGCTCTCAGAGGGACCTTGACAGGCTGAACAGAAGGGCAGAGTCCAAGGGCATGAGATTGAACACATCCAAGTGCCAGGTTCTAAACATTGGCCACAACAACCCCATGCAGTACTACAGGCTGGGGTCAGAGTGGCTGCACCCAGGCAGAAAGGGACCTGGGGGTACTGGTTGATAGTAGGCTGAACATGAGCCAGCAGTGTGCCCAGGTGACCAAGAAGGCCAATGGCAGCCTGGCCTGCATCAGGAACAGTGTGGCCAGTAGGAGCAGGGAAGTCATTCTGCCTCTGTACTCAGCACTGGTTAGGCCACACCTTGAGTCCTGTGTCCAGTTCTGGGCCCCTCAGTTTAGGAAGAATATTGACTTGCTGGAATGTGTCCAGAGAAGGGCAACAAAGCTGGGGAGGGGCTTGGAACACAAGCCCTATGAGGAAAGAGTGAGGGAGCTGGGGTTGCTTAGCCTGGAGAAGAGAAGGCTCAGGGGAGACCTCATTGCTGTGTCCAACTACCTGAAGGGAGGTTGTAGACAGGTGGGGGTTGGTCTCTTCTCCCAGGCAACCAGCACCAGAACAAGAGGACACAGTCTCAAGCTGCACCAGGGGAGGTTTAGGCTGGATGTTAGGAAGAAATTCCTCATAGAAGGAATGATTGGCCATTGGAATGTGCTGCCCAGGAAGGTGGTGGAGTCACCATCACTGGAGGTGTTTAGGAAGATACTGGATGAGGCACTTGGTGGCATGGTTTAGTTGATTAGATGGTACTGGGTGATAGGTTGGACTTGATGATCTCAAAGGTCTTTTCCAACCTGGTTAATTCTATTCTATAGAAAACTTTGGAGTGCATTTGCTTGAAGAAAAAGTGAGAGGACAAAAGAAGAAATCCCTGAAGGAAAAAAAAGCCAGCAGGCAGTAACTACCTTCTGCTTATGCCCATGCATTAATTATAAATTATTTCCAATATGCTCATGACCTTTAAAAGCAAGCTTAGCTGTCTTAAAAGCTATAATTGCAGTCAACAAGTACGAAAACTTACTTGCTTTTTCTGCCACTTCGTGAGTCTGTGGTTGACGAACTTAGGGTCTGTGTTAATGTTGATGCTAGAGCTGATGATGAATATCCACTTGAATCTCTGGATAATGAAAATTCTCTTCCAAGCTGAAAATCATTATTCTTAAATGCTTCATAGCTGGCTTTTAGACTGGATGTTCGCCTTCCTTCCTTCATCTAAAAGGAATACTGTTACTATATCAGATTACATAAGAGAGTTGTCACCAAAGACATGTACCAGGCTAGTAACTGATAACTACTTGCACAGGTTCATTAGTCACCCTGTTAACAAAACAATGGTAAAGTGGTAAAAAGGTACAAGAACATCAAAGCTAGAAAACAAGCTGTCCCTTAATGCAAGTTTTACAGAATGAAACTGTAGTATATAAACAGAAATGATCATGTGAGAACTGAATCAAATCAGCTGGAAATGATCATGGGAACTCAAGATTAAAAAATAATAAAATCACTACCCTTTCTTCTTAACCAATAGTGCATGGCAGAATGACAACAGTGTTCTGACATTACCTGTGCCGTGGCTTGCACTGCTTGAGCTGCTGCCATGGTAATTGCACCGGCCCCAGATCCTGAAGATAATGAGCCCAGGTTATATGATGCCAATGGTTGAGAAGAGTTTGTATTGTATGCATTGTTTGAAGAGGATGATGAATTACTGTTTCGACACCCTTGATGAACAGAACACATTTATGAAATTCAAAACTAAATTCCTTTGCATTTTAAGAAGAGTTATATATGACAACCAGTGAAAGAGTAGGAACGCTGCTTATGCATCAGAGCAGTCTGATCATTTGGAAAAAGAAGTTTTAAAAGTCATTTGACACAGCCAGTATTGCACCTGAAATGAAAAAAAAAGTTTGTTCCCCCACCTATCCCCATGCTCAAGGAGTCCTCCCCTGGCACAGCCTGAGGCTGTGTCCTCTTGTTCTGGTGCTGGCTGCCTGCCTGGGAGAAGAGACCAACCTCTGCCCGTCTACAACCTCCCTTCAGGTAGTTGTGGAGAACAATAAGGTCACCCCCGAGTTTCCTCTTCTCCAGGCTAAGCAACCCCAGCTCCCTCAGCCTCTCCTCATAGGGCTTGTGTTCCAAGCCCCTCACCAACTTTGTTCCCCTTCACTGGACTCGTTCCAGCAAGTCAACCTCCTTCCTAAACTCAGGGGCCCAGAACTGGACACAGTACTCAAGGTGTGGCCTAACCAGTGCGATGTACAGGGGCAGAATGACCTCCCTGCTCCTGCTAGCCATACTGTTCCTGATGCAGACCAGGATGCCATTGGCCTTCTTAGCCACCTGAGCACATTGCAGGCTCATGTTCAGCCTACCATCAACCAGTACCCCCAGGTCCCTCTCTGCCTGGCCACTCTCCAGCCACTCTGACCCCAGCCTGTAGCTCTGCATGGGGTTGCTGTGGCCAATGTGCAGAACCCGGCACTTGGATGTGTTCAATCTCATGCCCTTGGACTCTGCCCATCTGTCCAGCCTGTCAAGGTCCCTCTGCAGAGCCTCCCTACCCTCCAGCAGATCAACTCCTGCCCCTAGCTTGGTGTCGTCTACAAGTTTGCTGATGATGGACTCAGTGCTCTCATCCAGATCATCAATAAAGATGTTAAAGAGCATGGGGCCCAGTACTGATCCCTGGGGCACACCACTACTGACTGGCTGCCAGCTGGATGTGGCACCATTCACCACCACTCTCTGGGCTTGGCCCTCCAGCCAGTTCCTAACCCATCGCAGTGTGCTCCCATCCAAGCCATGGGCTGACAGCTTGGCCAGGAGTCTGCTGTGGGGGACAGCATCAAAGGCCTTGCTGAAGTCCAGGTATGATAGGTTGGACACGATGATCTTGAAGGTCTCTTCCAACCTGGTCTATTCTATTCTATTCTACCACATTCAACTATCAAAGAAGTGCTGGGTCTATATGAACCAAATTTCTGCTGCAATGCTGCTGCCCTCTCTAACCAGGAAAAAGACTAAGAATTTGACTGTTTCTGAAGTAAACCTGGTAACAATCTTAACTCTAAAAACTACAAATCACATTTTTAATGCAAAATAAGATTTCCATGGTCATCTACATACTGACAGCTGCTCAAACATAGTTCATTTTTTGGCCATCTCATGTGAACTTGTCTTCAACAGCAAAATGGATGAGGGGCCCTACTTAAAAGATGATGACCAGCTCTGATTACCCAAGCGTAAGGGAGTTTACTTACTACAGCCTCTCACAGTATTTGATTTCCAGAAAAGAAACTATGAAGCACCCTAATTTTGAAAATGGGCAGAAAACTGTAGACATTTTTTTTATTCACTCAACTCTTTTGAAAGAGACAAAGATGAAAGGATTTAATTTGATTGTAGCTGAATGCCACGTCATAGCAATCCTTAAAGAATACCCAAAAGAGCGAAAATGCTTTTTGCAAATGGATGCATTCATTTCTTTTCCCCCAAATGTACTGATCTCTCACATTTCTACTACTGACTGAATTAAATGGTAGTTGTTATCTTCTCCTAAGCAGTGCAAATAAAAAGAAACAAGCAACATGCAGCTGTTACGTGACAACAAAGCTGATGTACCTCATGGACAACACAGATGAGTAACAATGCCAGCAATCCCTCATGTTGCAAATGACTGAAAATCCCAGAGGGAAGAGTATGAGCCTCTGGCTTCTAGGAGCCTCTTCTTCCAATTACAAAGTAATGATATGCAAAACAATTAAGATTACCTGGTGTATTTTCTTTAGAGGCATCTGAAGTCAGGGTAGATAGAAGAGCTTCAGATTTAAACTTCTTTTCAGGAACATGATCTGTTGTACTATGGTGAGAAGATGGATTGTGTTTCCTTTCTAAATGAAACAAGTGAAAGGAACTTAGATGTAAAAAAAACTTTCACCTTGAAAGTCTAACTACAACTAAACATAATGAAACAGCACTGTCAACTAATTCCTAACAGCAAAGCCTTGTTATTTAATTCTTGCACTTATTTCGAATAGACATTATCATCACTGCACTATGTTTTTTTTTCCTCTCAGTGTCTGCAGAAAAACAAATAACACCTGAACAATTTTTCCCCTCTACTACTACTAAAGAAAAAATGAGGAAACATGAAAAGTGGACACATTATTAAGCATCAAATACTTACTCTCTACGGGAGTGTGAGAATGGGCATGATGGTTATTCACAGGCTGTGATGGTGTATCCAGCTCCAGAGACCCTAAGAGGAAGGTAAAAAGGACAGGAAAATTTCAGACTCATCACTGGTATGCTTTTGTCTTTTTTATACTAAATGAATCTTTGTAAGATTAACCAAATGACTATGCAGTTACATGTATTTTAATCTGAAGGGTATTTGCTAGAGTGGAAATCCTTCCTGCAGTGCAACCAGGAGCTAGTGAGAAGAACAGTTTTAACATAAAAAAATTGGCGACTGCTGCTGTTGTTGAAATTGAGACATTAAGAATCAAGGCTAATAAGGAGAACAAACAACAATGTCCTTAACATACCACTTATGCAAATGAGTTGCACACAACCCAGTGACAGTCGGAGAATGCTGCACCAATACTGACTGTCTACACCAATAAGAATGGAGAAGACTGTGACAGGTGAAACGAAGCTGGTGAGGCCTTGAACACAAGCCGTATGAGGAGAGGCTGGGGGAGCTGGGATTATTTAGCCTGGAGAAGAGGAGGCTCAGGGGAGACCTTATTACTGTCTACAACCACCTGAAGGGAGGTTGTAGACAGGTGGGGGCTGGTCTCTTCTGCCAAGCAACCAGCACCAGATCAAGAGGACACAGTCTCAAGCTGTGCCAGGGGAAGTTTAGGCTTGAGGTGAGGAGAAAGTTCTTCACAGAGAGAGTTGTTGGCCATTGGAATGGGCTGCCCAGGGAGGTGGTGGAGTCACCATCCCTGGAGGTATTCAAGAGGGGATTGGATGTGGCACTTGGTGCCATGGTTTAGTCATGAGGCCTGTGGTAACAGGTTGGACTTGATGATCTTTGAGGTCTTTTCCAACCTTATTGATTCTATGAACTTGGCACCTTGTCCCATGGAGCCTATCTTGTCACACTGAGCCAAGACACACAAGCACTAGCAATGTCTTTCAAGATGATCCAACGTTCAACAGGAAAGGCTTTGGATCATTACCCAGATTTTCTTAACATTCAAAATGCACACCAAAAAAAAAAAAATACAAAAAAAGAAGAAACAAGGAGAAGAAAAAAAGGCAGCAGGGAACACAAATGCAAGTCTATGTTTAAGAATAACATTTCTTGCAGTATGAAGCCAAACAATTGCAGCGCAGGAGAGATTTTGATCATGCATTTCCATTGGAGCACTACAAAATGGTTTGTGCATCCATCTTTGGCAAAAAGATTTTGAATGAGCTGCAATGCCCACCAACCTAACAGTTACACAGAAGACAATTCAAGAAAAGAATTCATGTGAATTTTTCAACATCTGTACCTTCAACATTTCTTCCTCTCTTTCTCCTGCAGTGCTTTCAAGAAGCACATGAGTGCATTACAAAAGTTTAAATTAAATTGTTCTACAAAAGTTTAAATAAAATTGTTCTGGAAGAGGTTTGAAACCTAAGGTATTTCAGCTGGGCTAACACTCATCGGGTTATGAACTAGTCCAAAGACCGCCCTCTGGTGGAACCTCAACAAGATGTATTTACTCTGAAAGCCAAAAATGTTACCAGGCCTCCATACTTCTCACTATTAGAAAACAAGCTAACAAACAAAGCCTTAAAGGTGCCACAATCAGCCAGTTGCACTTCTACTTTGAGTTCTTGAAATTCTACCTGCCTATCTCACCATATGCATAGCTCAACCGAAGGTTGAACCACATCTGAAAGCTGCAGCTGGGATCCCAACTAAACTAAACTCGGTCTTCTCTATAGTTGCTAGCTCATTAAAAACACCTACTTAGCAGTTTTCTTTTTGTGCCTGTTATTTTTAATGGCAATTATAAATAAATATCCAAACCCTCCAAGGTTTTAGGACAAAGTCACATAAAGTTCAAAGGAAGAATATTTATGCCCAGTGTCCTCAAGTGAGTTAGGTTACTTTTCACTGTCCTTGGGTGTGAGAACAATCACTGCCTCATAACTCTATAATCACAATAGTGAAATTAGCTTTGAAATTTACCATAAGCACAATTTAACTTGCTCTCTGAATGCTGATACATAGTCTCAGGTGGATCCCATCTGGCCCCATAGACTTTTGAGTGTCCAGGTGGCACAGCAGATCATTAACCACAGCAGGTCATTAATCCTTGTGGATTATGAGGGGATTATTCTGTTCTCCATCCCCATCTTCCAGTTTAGGAGACTGAATGCCTTGAGGATAACTGGTGTGAGCACCAAATGCCGAGGCAACAAAGGCAACCTTTTTAATCAGCCTTTTCATCATTTTTGATAGCAATATTGCCCCTTGCATCCAATAAGGGATGGAGATTTTCCTTGGCTCTCTTTTTGTTGTTAAATGTATTTGTAAAAACACTTTTTATTATCGCTTTCAGTCATGGTGAGACTGAGTTCTAGCTGGGCTTTTCTTTCTGCATGACCTGAGTAAATCCCTGTACTCCTGAGTAGCCTGCCTCTTATTCCAAAGGTGGTAAACTCTCCTCTTTTTCCTAAGTCCCAGCAAAAGCTCCCTGTTCAGCCAGGCAAGTCATTTTCCCCACTGGTTTGTCTTATGACACATGGGGACTGCCTGCTTCTGTGCCTCTAAGAGATCCTTTCTGAAAAACGTTCAGCCCAGGACATCCTTTGCCCTTCAGGACTGTATCCCAAGGGACTCCCTCAACCAGTGACCTGAACAGGCCAAAGTCCACGCTCCAGAAGTCCATGGTAGGGGTTTTGCTGACACACATCCCCCTCCTCACTTTACCAAGAGTTGAGAATACTATAATTTCATGGTCTTTAAGCCCAAGACAGTCTCTGACCACCACATCACCTACCAGTCCTTCTCTGTTAGTAAACAGCAGGTCTACCAGGGCACCTTTCCTGGCAGGCCCAGGAATCAGCTGAATCAGGAAGCGGTCTTCCACACACTCCAGGAACCTCCTGGACTTTTTGTCTCTGCTATGGTGCTCATCATTGACTGATGAAAACTATGTGGCTTAAAACACGATTCTGAAATGACCGGGAATACCCCAGGCCCCTAACAGGTGTATGGTATTTTAACTTTGCAAATGGACAGAGTATCTACCATGCTCTTAAAGAAAATCATGCATACTTACGTCTCTCTAATATTTCTGTAATTCCAGCATTATCTGCTTCAAGTTCCATTTTAAACTTAGCAAGCTCCTGGTCCAATTTTCTCAAGTGACGATCTACCTACGGTTTCAGAGACAAAGCAACAATAAACAGCACCCCTTCCGGAACATCCTTGATCACAGGCTTGCTAAGCATTTCCCTTCCAGCAATTCTCTGTCAGGCAGCACTAAGCATGCATAAAAATACACAGAAGCATAACTTCTCAGTCACCTACATTCCCCTAACTCAGCAGCAGATACCAGAGAAAAGACCAAAATAGCACCGCTGCTTCTAAGCTGCGCAGTCAATCACAGGCTACGAGAAGGCTGCACGTTGGCTCAGCGGCTAGAAGCCCTGCTCTGACTGTAGGCAACGTTTTAAGGCTTCTTTTGAGATGATAAAGATGAAGAAGAGAGGACCTGGGGGTGTTGTGAGTATAGGTATATAAAGGGGAAGAGAAAAACCAGTACTTGACATGCACTTTAAAAGAGGTTGGGCTGCAGTGGGAAATGGAAAGTTCAATGAATTGCAAATTGTATGCTACTATACACATCAGTAAACTTGAGGAAAAGGCTCTCTAGACAGAAAGCATAAAGATTCCTCTGCACTTGTGTGAACTATGACAAGCTCTTGGGTACTAAAACCTGAAAAATATTTAAAACCAGTAATTTTTTAAAAAATTAAAAATCTGCATTTAATATTATGGCAAGAAACACTGTGTTCCAAATGCTTTTTTCACCTGCATTCACACAGCACAAGGTATCCATCTTTTGTATCCATTAGCTAACTTCTGGTTAGCTGAAGGGAAGCTAAAGCAGCCAAGAAATATCTGTTTCATGTCTCTGATATTTTAGTACAGTCTGACTTGCAGGTTCTGTTCTCTGAAATGTGTAGTAAGTATACTCAGAACTCAAAACCTGCATGCTGTAAGGAGCAACTACTTGCTTGTGGTCTCCTCTCAGAAAAATAAATAGAACAAGATCAACACGCATGAAAAACCTTATGATGATCCCCAAAATTACTTCTGCATGTTTTGTACTTAAAAGGCTACCCAAAGTAAACAAATTCTTAAAAGTCAATAAAGTATCAGAGGTTTATTTCACCAGCCAAAATATGTCCTTGTAGCTAACCTAACAGTGAAGATAGCACGGTTGCAGTGGTTATCAAAACGTTTACAACTCAGGGCATAGGTTTGGGGAATTCTCTACAAGCCTTCTGTCCACTTACCAAATCATATATTTGATTAGCCAGTTGCACTTTTTCATCTGCATCTTCCAAAGCCTTATAATAATCCTGCCATAAAGAGACATTTTTTTAAAATTAGGAAGGCAAGTGAATTCATTTCAGTCATTTTCAGCTGTTGTTATCCCTCACAAAATCAAAGTTTAAAGGACAAGTTCAAGTCAGTTTTCACAAAGACCATGAAACTTTACTGTAAACAACTGACTCAATTTTAGATGTATCCATTTATTGTTTGTGCCTTAGTAAAAGCTTTGGCAAAAATTTGGACATTTCCTCCTACAGGTGACCTGTGGCCTTCCAGTATCTGAAGGGGGCCTACAAGAAGGCTGGGAAGGGACTTCTCAGGATCTCAGGTAGTGATAGGACTAAGGGGAATGGAATGAAGCTGGAGGTGGGGAGATTCAAGCTGGATGTGAGGAGGAAGTTCTTCCCCATGAGAGTGGTGAAGCCCTGGCATGGGTTGTCCAGGGAAGTGGTTGAGGCCCCATCCCTGGAAGTGCTTAAGCCCAGGCTGGACGAGGCTCTGGCCAGCCTGATCTAGTATGGAGTGTCCCTGCCCCTTGCGGTCCCTTCCAACCCTGACTGATACTATGACACCTAAGATTTCCACAAAATATGCTTCAAGAAGAAATTTATTCTATATTACACAGTGGTAAGTTATAGACCAAAAATGAGATGACCCCTTGCACTTTGTATGGAACTCGAGGAACACCACAGACACTACTGGCCTTCAAAGTAATGCAGTACTGTGAGTAGGGGCGGGGGCTTTCCAGCACTAAAGAAATAATGATGCAGTTTACAGTTTAAATTGGTTTAAAATACATTTATAGAATTTGCATGTGTATTATAATGTGACTGAGGTGATCCAATTGTAAAGTCTCCTTTCACTAATGAAAACTGCATTAAAACCTTTTAAAATCATAATAAGGTGTGTTTACACTATTTTTTACTCTAAAAGGTTTCAGTGCCTCTGTATTCACAATTTCCACTGAGGAGTATCTTGCTTAGGCAAAAACTACCTTGAAATTTTGGTTTAACTGAAGTTAAAAGCAATTTTTTTAAACTTACTGTAGTGAAGCAAGAGCTTTAACTTCTTCTGTTTTAAAATATAGCAATCTCTTTGTATTAAGAAATAAAACCCCTTGGCAAAATAAAGGGATGAAGTAGCAAGTGTGGGAGACTACAAAAGAGTTTCTTCTGACAAAATGATGGACTACATTGATAACAACACCACCACCAATGCCTGAGTGTTGAAGGATAGAACAGCACACATTCATCTTCTGTTCTTCTCTACCTAAAGCTACATGTACATAACACAGAGAAGGACACAATCACCAAAGTTCAACATGGACACAACCTGGCCAGTGTCATTAAAGACAATGAAAAGAGCTTTTATAAGTATGTTAACAGTAAAAGAAGAGCTGGGCAGAACCTCCACCCACCACTGGATGAAGGAGGGAACCTGGTGACTGAAGCCAAGGAAAAGGCTGAGCTGCTAAACAGCTACTTTGCCTCAGTATTTGTCAATGACACCAGTTTCTCCATGACAATTCAGCCCCTGGAACTGAAAAACAGGGATGGAGAGTAGAAAGTAGCCCCCACAATCGAGAAGGAACTGTTCAAAGACTTGTTATACCACTTAGATGTGCACAAGTCTATGGGACCAGATGGGATCTAAACAAGGGTACTTAAGGAACTGGCAGATGTGCTCACCAAGCTGCTCACCATTCTCTGTCAACGGTCCTGGCTAACCGGTGAGGTCCCAGTGGAATGGAGGCTGCCAAATGTGACACCCATCTACAAGCAGGGCCAGAAGGATGATGAGGGGAACTACAGGCC
This sequence comes from Dryobates pubescens, assembly GCF_014839835.1. NCBI lineage: Eukaryota > Metazoa > Chordata > Aves > Piciformes > Picidae > Dryobates > Dryobates pubescens. Next base: position 5,521,456 of record NC_071638.1, on the reverse strand, counting down.
TCTCAGTCTGAGTGCCAGGAAAGTGCCTCTCAGTGCCAGGAAAGGTTATGGAGCTGGTCATCCCTCAGTAACTTTGCAGATGACACCAGCTGGGTGGCTGTGTCAATCTGCTAGAGGGTAGGAAGGCTTTCCAGCGGGACCTGGACAGGTTAGACTGATGGATCAAGGCTAACTGTATGAAGTTTACCAAGGCCGAGTGCCAGGTCCTCCACCTGGGTCACATCAACCCCATGATAAACTACAGACTATGGGATGTGTGGTCTGAAAACTGCAGCTTGGAGAGGAACCGGGCGGTATTGGTTGACAGGCAGTTAAATATGAGTCAGCTCTGTGCCCAGGTGGCCAAGAAAGCCAATGGCATCCTGGCTTGTATTAGAAACATGGTGGCCATCAAGAACAGGGAAGTGATCATCCCCCTGAACTCAGCACTGGTGAGGCCACACCTTGAGTACTGTATTCAGTTCTGGACCCCTCCCTACAAGGACATTGAGGTTCTGGAGTGTGTTCAGAGAAGGGCAACGAGGCTGGTGAAGGGCTGGGAGCACATGGCCTACAAGGAGAGTCTGAGGGAGCCAGGGTTGTTCAGTCCAGAGAATAGGAGGCTGAGGGGAGACCTCACCACTCTCTACAACCTGAAGGGAGGTTGGAGAAAAGAGGGGGCAGCCTCTTTTCCTTGGTGTCAAGCGATAGGACTAGAGAAAATGGTTTCAAGCTGTGCCAGGGGAGGTTCAGACTGAATGCTATGAAATATTTCTTCTGAGAGTGGGTAATCAAACACTGGAATAGTCTACCCAGGGCAGTGGTCGAGTCATGATCCCTGGAGGTGTTTAAGCAGTGTGTGGACCTAGTTCTTAGAGATATGGCTTAAGATCGACCCTAAACTGGGCCAAGGGTTGGACTGGATGATCTTTGAGGTCTCTTCCAACCAGATGTTTTCTGTGAAATGCTGAAGCCAAGCTTGAAGACATTCTCTTAAAGAAAGACAGTGAACTTACACAACTTCACATCATGCAGGAAAAATCAAAGCCTGAGCTGAAAATTTAGTACCTGGCTTCCTCACCATTTCATGATCAATGCATTTAAAATGCTAGCAAATACTGGGTAAAAGTTGAGTGAAATCCTTCATCAAAGAAAACTTTAAGTCATTTTTCTCCTTTTGGGTAGAGCTCTCTCCATCTCTGTGAAAACTGAAGGGAAGTCACAGTTCTGAACACTTAAGTCTCCATCAATCATGAGCTACTTTTTCCTAAGGTTATCTTCCTTTGCAAAAGAAAAATGTGACCCACTCCTGTGACATCCTTACTTTTTTGATTGATGTCATCTGTTCTTCCCTCCATTCAGGTTTGTTTTTCTTTGCATTCATAAAAAACTCATTTACCCTCTGCTCAAGCTGATCCATTGCATCTGTAGCACAGGAAAAAAGATAAATGTTACCTTCTCATGTATGAAAAGATCTATTATGAAATAAGGTGTGTGGTTTTTTTCCTTAAACAAAGTTGACAGGACTGAGATGCAAACTCTTAGAGAGGAAAGAGAACAAAAAAAGCCCCAAACAACCAAGTGACAGTGGACAGAGGAGGGAAATACTTACCTTAATTTCCAAGAAGCAGAATTGCATTCTGGTAGGATTCTCATCAAGGTTCTTGTGCTCTCCAGCATGGGACAGGCAGGACTCCAATTTCTAAAGGTTTTTTATCCCTAAGAGCAGTGGTAGTGACTTAAAGCACGGACCCAAACGCCTCACCCAGGGCTCTAGACTGCTGACTTTGGAACATTCTAGCCAGTTACAAACTGAGCAGGAAACAAAATGCTCTCCTAAGAGAAACAGTCAAATACAAAACCAAATAATTGGAAAAATTAGTGCCTCAAAAAGCTGAGCAACTGAAGAGTAAAGTCACCACCTTTATGTCAAGGCCATCTCCATTGTATGCTGGGAAGAGTGAAGGCAAATTGAAAACACCAGAAGCTGTACTCCCCACCCTCACAGGCTAGCACTAGGGGTTCAATGAACTGATGAAATACTATTTGAGCAGGATTCTCACTTATATGAAGTTGAAAAATATTTAAGGGAAAAAAATGAAGCCACCAATTCTCTGACATTAACTACCATAAGAAAGAAAAATGTCAACCACATGCTACTTGTTTCAGGAACAGGGATTGCTTCTCCTTTCCCTCACTTTTCTTAAAGCAAAAAATAAAATGCTGAGTTTACTATTTCAACAGCTGGACAGTTGTGCATGCAACAGCTTGCATATTTCCAGAAACATGCAGCTGACTCACTCAGGCTGGATTTGACAGCCTTGCTAGTCTTAGCACTCTTGGCAATTACATCCACATAGCAGTTCCAGAAACCACCACTGAAGCTGGACCACATGACAGCAACCACCTCTCACCACAAAAAAAAAAGCTAATTAACTAGGTAAAAATATCTCATGAATCCCCAAGTATGACTAACTCTACAAATACAATGGAGCCCAAAGGGTCAAAGCTTTTCTCACTCTGAAAACTCACAACTGCAACTAATTGTTCACATAACCAAAAATCATTCACACTACATGATCAAAACCATTCACTGATTTTTTTCCCTAGAATATGAATAGCCAGCATCAAAACAAACAGGTACTTAATAAATGACTGGACAGGGTGCAATTAATCCTAAGCTAGAGCATCTGTGACACTGGCTCCTATCAGCTTTATTTAGATTCGAAGTAGTCAAACAGTTCTGGACAGGGTAAAGGTGGGACAATCTGCAGGATAAGTATTTTCCACTTGCACTGCATTATTCAAAAAAGGTTAAGAAGCCAGAGCAGCAAGCAAGCAGCAGACACTTTATACAGAGGCTGAAAAAAGCTTTGTTCTTAGACCAAATGACCATAATTCACCTCATAAATCCAACAGACAAAACATTCCAACTCCTGTTCCCAGAGTGCGAACAGCTAGGTGGTAATTATTCTAATGGCACCACAAACACGAAAAGGGGAAAAAAAAAATCTTCCTGTTTTATTGGGGATGTGTATCAGTCTGTGTGAAACCACCTAACAGCAAACTTTCACATAAGCTTGGTCTCTCCTGAAAGGGCAGACTCGGCAAAATGGAATGCAGGTCAGCCCTATTAAACCATACAAAAAGCTCGCTCTGGCACACTCACGTTCCTTCATCTTTTCTCCCCCTCTACCTATTTAATCCAACTGTGATACTACATTCTGAGATAATAATTTCTTAGAGAAGATTTCCCAAGAGACTTGCCAGAAATTTAAGAGTCCTTTGCAGAACCTGACATTTTACCGTGGAGACCAGATAATCCATGATATGAACTTAAAATAGACATTTTATGCTCCACGCAGAGCTTCCTTAAAGACTGTGTCAAGTAACAACTCAGACGGTCTTCACTTTTCCCACAGCAGCCTTATCAGGATTCACAGTAGGCACAACTGGCTTATCGCTTCTTCCAACAGCAAACAGAGCACCTGCCCCATCAGAAGTGCATGTGGTCCAAAAAGGACAGAATATTAAGCCAACACCAACTCTAAAACATAGCAGCACAACTATCCCTGAATAGCAACTTGTGTAGGCTTCTGGGACAGTATCACTGATCAAAATAGTGTTTTCAAGTACCTTAGAGACCCTGAATCTTCGCAGCAAGTCACTATACCAAGACATGAGAACAACCTCCAGGTCTGCATGCAGCATTCAGCAGGCAAGCCTAGCCAGCTAATGTGAAAAAGATACTTGCCTAGGAGTTTTGTAAATGTCTTTGGATGCTTTGTCACTCATTGTGCAAGAACTACAGAAGTACCAAGGTCCAAGAGAATTTTTCTCTGGGGCTAATGTTGGCCTTAGTATCCAATATTCCTTGTCATTTGATACTTCCAGTAATACAATACAGAATGTGGTTTGTCATTTCCAGTTAAAGAGGAAATGACACTACTTGCAACCTTTGAGGTGCCAGTTGGCCCAGTTCTAAAACACAATTGAAAACCTGCTAGCTGCTTTGCCTTCCTACTGAAGCAAAATTTGTCAGTTTCATCAGAACTACCTAAGTCAGTTTGCTGCTCACTCCCTCTTCTGGTGCTCCCTAGCGATAATTACTTCAGAGGCATTATCTCCTGTGAGAAGCCACTGCTCCATTCCCACAACTTTAAGCACTAAAACTCAAGGCAGCACTTGGCTGTAGTATACACACACCAAAAAATCTTAGATAGTTCAATATTTGTCAATAAAGACTGTTAAACAGATCTGTTGTGTCCAACCAAGTAAATATCTAAGGAAAAGCCTGAGATGGCACTTCAAAATATTACAGGTTAAACTAATTCTCCCAAGAACCGTGCTCCCACCCAGTGCTGCATTTTGCATTCCTGGACACCATTTATTTATTCCAAGCCTTGTTCTTCCTCTCCTTCTTTACAAAAGTCAAACCCTTCCAGATTCCTCTCAATTTTCATGTAATAGTGTTCCATTTAAAAAGACCTTTGCATCACAGTTGAAGTGTTGGTACCACTTAACACGTAAGTCCCAGATGAATTTGGGTTAGAAAAGACGAGAAGGCAACACATCCTGAAAATAGCATTAGGCAGCATACTGCATCAGGATGTAAGCAGAGATACACCAAGTGAACTACAAATTAACCCAAAGCAGACTATTTGGTTATTTGTCAGCTAGAGCACAAGAGGCTATGTGAAAAGCACCTTCCCAGATGCCATAATGAGAGGAGCTGGCTGTGACGTTTCAGAGACAGCATGCCGTTACCTGCTGAAGGAGTGGGACATAACTCACGTTCCAAACCACCATCACTGCTCTTAGGGATCAAAAATCTAAAGACTTTGGGACGTGCCACCGAAAACGCCCTTGGGAGCAGCACAAGTCCAGGAGTGAAAATCCTTTAAGAACCAACTCCTTTAGGAACCTACTTGTGCCGTCTCTACTGCGGGCCACGGATCGGAGGCGAGGCAGACCCAGGCCGAGCGTGCTACTCGGAGGAGCCACGGCTCTGCGCCGCTCGCTGACAACGCGCCAGGCAAGCGCGCCGCGCTCCGCCCCTTGCTGCGTCCCGGCGGTTCCCTGTGCGGCGCCGGGCCTCCGCAGCGCCGCCTCCCGCAGCCGCACCAGCTACCGCCGCCTGCACCGCTGCCCCGCAGGAGACGACGCCAGGCACCCGCTGCCGACCAGACGCGCCCAACCCTAAGGCACGGCCCAGCCCGCACCAGAGCTGCGCTGCCGGAGAGCCGGGGCGCAGGGTGGGGAAGGGTTGCGAACGCCGTGGGGTCGGCGGCGGGGAGCGAAGCAGAGCTGACCGCACAGGTCGGAGCGCCTCGGCGACGGCGCCGCTTGACCCCCTCCTTCTCCCCTCTGCCTTCCCCTTCCCCTCTCTCCACACCGCGGGCAGGCTGGCGCCCTGCAGCGGGACACGGCAGTGGAGCCAGTGCCCGCGGCTGCCCCCCGCTGGCGGGGTGGGGCGAGACGGGCGGGCGCTGGGGCGCGGGGAGGGGAGGGGGCGGGCGGGGGCGGGCAGAGGCGGAGAGGGCGGGACTCACGTACTCTGCACCTGCAGGTCCATCTCGCGCATCTCGGTGAACCTGTCGCGCAGATCCATGGGAAGCTGCTCGATCACTGTGGGCACACGGAGGGGCGGGGGAGCGGGGAGAAAAGGGAGGGAGGGAGGAAGTCAGCCACTCGCCGCCGTGGGGGAGGGGGGCGCCGCCTCTTCGCCGCGGCTCCCCCCGGCTCCCCTTCACCGGCCGTGCCCGGCCGCCCGGCACCCCCGTCCCGCACACACTCACTCTCCAGATAGTCCTCCAGATACAGCATGGCGGCGGCCGGGCCAGCGCCAAGGGGCTTCTCGCTAACGGGGACTCGTCCCTTCCAATATGGCGCCGCCGCCAACAACACCAGCAGCTCGACTCAGCGAAAACAACATTGGCGGCTGACGGCGCTCGCTCCGGCCGCGGCGCAATTGGTTCCCCGCGCTGCTGACGCAGCCCGCGCCTGGCGCTCTCCCCCTCAGCTTCACGGGAAACGTAGTCTACGCGCGGGGAGGCGGCGGGAAACTACGTGTGCCGCCATGCACTGCGGCGCCTGCGAAGTCCCGCTGCGGCTGAGGGGCCGGCAGGTCGCCCGGAAGGCTCTGTCCCGCCCCTCCCATCCCTTGTTTCGGCCAGTCCCGGGTCCGGGGGGATATCCCCGCCTAGTCGGCCCGTAGGCTTTTCTTAGGTGTGTGCTGGCCCTCGTTTTGCCATGTAAATTTCGGGCGTGCGGCTGCCCGCCCGCCGCAGGCACTTCGGGACCAGAGCTCTTCGCTGAAAGTGTGGCGAAGGGAACGGAAAACCTGCAGCTTTTTCGGATCCCGCTTTATGCTTCTGTTTATCCGGTTTTTTAAACGCTCACAACCGGTAATAGCGCATAAAAAGCATAAGAAATGACAAAACGAGTTAAATTAATGTAATGTCTTCTCATGAGTGACCAAAGGCGAGGAGAGCTGCTTTGTTCGGCATTAAATCGGTACCACGGGGAGCAACAACCTTGCAGGCAGATGACGGTGTAAACTTCCGTGGGCTTCAGAACTGCTGTTCAGAGTAGGGGAAAATAATTAGCAGGTAATAGTGATAGTAGTCCAGTTACAATGCTTACTGGAGTATTTTAAAGCGTTCAGGGCTGAAGTTTTTTATGCCATTTCAATCCCTCAATCACTGTTGTATCACTTGTCTAATACTCCCTCCTGAAGGGATGTTGTAGCCAGGTGGGGGCTGATCTCTTCTCCCAGGCAACTCGCACCAGAACAAGAGGACACAGTCTCAAGCTGTGCCAGGGGAGGTTCAGACTGGATGTAAGGAAGAAGTTCTTCATAGAGTGATTTGCCATTGGAATGTGCTGCCCAGGGAGGTGGTGGAGTTACTGGAGGTGTTTAGGAGGAGACTTGATGGGGTGCTTGGTGCCATGGTTTAGTTGATTAGGTGGTGTTGGATGATAGGTTGGACTCAATGATCTCAAAGGTCTCTTCCAACCTGGTTAATTCTAGTCTAGTCTAGTCTATTGCTCTAATTGTGGACTGATGTTTCTATTCAGGATTGGCTTCTGACTGAGAAGGAATTTTTAGGTCTTGCACGCTGTGGCATGTAGGTACAGGAGCATAAGTATTGTAGCAGAATGGACTGCCTTTTGGCCATGCTGCTTATTGTAAGTCCAGCTGTTTACATAATACCACCATAGCTGTCAAACCATGTCCCAAAGTGACTTTTGACTTTCCACGTGCTCTTCTGTGCCATATGCATCCAAGCAAGGAAAGGGAAGCATATATTTAAAGCTAAGTCTGAGTAAAAACCTGCATTGGATGTTTCTGAATATCCAGACCAATGGAAAATAGCATTTTTTTTCTTATGTTTTAAAGTTACATTATAAAGATACATGTAAAGATACTTTGTGACTAGTTAAGGATGACTGAATTTTGGGAAGTGAAGCATAAGGTTTGTGTGCAGCCATTATGAAGACAGATGTTGGCTATGTCTTGGGTACCTAGGGTATAGCTAAGGTGTTGGTGTTTTTTGGTTGTTTTTTAATTCTGGTGTCATTGAAGATGGGGAAAAAAAGAGGTATAACAAAAAAATTTAACTTAACAAAGAGTGCTGTGTCAAGATAGTCACTTTCCATACTCACTCCATCACTAGCTATCACAGAAACAACAGCTAGTTTCTTACATACTTCAATGATCATTAAGTTCAGATAGCCATAGTCTCAAACTGCACCAGGGGAAGTTTAGGCTCGAGGTGAGAAGAAATTTCTTCATAGAGGGAGTTGTTAGCCATTGGAATGTGCTACCCAGGGAGGTTGGTGGAGTCACCATCCCTGGAGGTGTTCAAGAGGGGATTGGATGTGACACTTGGTGCCATGGTTTAGTAGTCATGAGGTGTTGGGTGACAGGTCGGACTTGATGATCTTTGAGGTCTTTCCCAACCTTATTGATTCTATGATTATTGCTCATAGAGATCACTCTTTAATATACAACTTCTGATATACTGGTGTAGGAATGACAGTTTTTTGAAGTTTTGTGTGACAAATTTCTTTGCCCCATTTTGTTATGAAGAAGACAAGATTGACCATTCCTGGGAAGGTAAATGCCTGTGCTTTTATTGAAGCGATGTAGCAGGATAATTTAGTCCATGCAAAAACCACACAAAAATCACATATTAATTATGAGAAAAGCTATGTAAATTTAGGGAAACCTGAATTGATGGGGTCATTTTCTTTTATGCTTGTTAGTGCCTTTGCTGCTTTTGAAAGAAAAGTTTTGTCCTAGATGTGTTTGGAAGCACATTTAATGCAGCAGAAATTTAAGAGAGCAATATTGTACACAACTACTGTACAAAGTCTCCACTGTTAGAACTACAACTGATGCACAGTCATAGAGTAAGTTCTTACCTTTTGTTTTCTGACCAAAATCTTAGGACAACCAGGACATTGAGACCTTGTGACTTCTATGCTCCAATTTTTATGCCTGAGTTTGCCACATTCTCATTGTTGCAAGGTTGGGAATAGGCAGCAAAATCTAGTTCTGGTGTCAGTGGCTGGGGTTGGAGTGGCTGGAGAGCAGCCAAACAGAAAGGGACCTGGGGGTGCTGATTGACAGCTGCCTAAATATGAGCCAGCAGTGTGCCCAGGTGACCAAGAAGGCCAATGGCATCCTGGCCTCCATCAAGAATAGTGTGGCCAGCAGAAGCAGGGAAGTCATTGTGCCCCTGTACTCTGCACTGGTTAGGCCACACCTTGAGTACCGTGTCCCATTCTGGGCCCCTCAGTTTAAGAAGGACATTGAGACACTTGAACGTGTCCAGAGAAGGGCAACGAGGCTGGGGAGAGGCCTTGAGCACAGCCCTGTGAGGAGAGGCTGAGGGAGCTGGGGTTGTTTAGCCTGGAGAAGAAAGGAGGCTCAGGGGAGACCTGATTGCTGTCTACAGCTACCTGAATGGTGGTTGTAGCCAGGAGGGAGTTGGTCTCTTCTCCCAGGCAACCAGCACCAGAACAAGAGGACACAGTCTCAAGCTGCACTAGGGGAAGTTTAGGCTTGAGGTGAGGAGAAAGTTCTTCACCAAGCGAGTCGTTCACCATTGGAATGTGCTGCCCAGGGAGGTGGTGGAGTCACCATCCCTGAAGGTGTTCAAGAGGGGACTGGACGTGGCACTTGTTGCCATGGTCTAGTCATGAGGTCTGTGGTGACAGGTTGGACTTGATGATCTTTGAGGTCTCTTCCAACCTTGGTGCTTCTGTGGTACTGTTGTGGAGCCTGGATCAAGCAAATAAAGAAGCACAGCTCTTGAGGCTGTCTCAGTCATTCCCTTTAGTAACAGAATGTGCTCTGTCTACATTGCTGGAAAGGGAAAATGAAACTCAGGCATACCAACAGAATGCCAACAGACAAAATATTGGTGGGACTGGCTGCTCCCCTTCATGTTTCATGGTTTGTTGGATCTTAAGAGGCTCTTATAAAAACAGGAACCTGCTTCAAAAATTGTTCATTACATTGCTTACAGCAGGGGGGATTGGAGGAGTTCATGTAGTAGAATACAAACAAAAGTACAGTTTAGCTTTGTTCAGTATTATTGAAAAGCAAACAAACTTATTTATCTACCTGTAGGCTGTAGTATTTTTGTTTCAGACAGGTGGAGAAACTGTCATTTTCATTCAGCCAATGTTAATTCACATTGTATAGTCACTGGCACACCAATTTACTAAGACATACTGATGGAACTGAGGTTAAACTGACATTTAAGGAGTGATTATCCACTCAGACCATGAAAAAGGATCTGTTTTTACAATGGAAAACTTCCTGTTGTGTATAAATGTAAAGAATTTACTCTATTGATTAACCCACCGTTTAGAACAGCCTAATTAGAACAGCTTCTGATAAGGAAACATGGATTAATGATTGTGTTTATTGGGATGCAAACACAGAGGAAAAGAACTAAGTACTAGCTGTGAACTCAAGGTAAAAAGAAATCAATTTGTGAATAGCAGTTGCCATTGTACAGCAACAGAACTGCTTAGCACGGAGAAAGGAAGGGAGGCCACAGAAGCTGCTGTGTTCTTCTGTTGATAAAACTTCTATTAATGCTGATGGTGTTTCTCCAGCAAATGTTTCATGTGAATCATGTATCATCGCTTTGTGACAAAATCATGGCATAAAGGAATATTACATGGCATAAAGGAATATTAAAGCTAATTGCTTGCATGAGTTTCATTAGTTTTCAGCTGGCAGGAAAAAATAATGAAAAGCCTGGGTTTATGTTCTGACATGCACTTCTCAGATGGGGTTAAGACTTTTAAATGATCACACTCTCTTCTGCCCTTACCTGTCCAGATCACTGTCATGTCTTTTTTGTTCTAATTTCTTCTGTCCCTTCTCGTGTGTAGGTTTGTTTTGACACATCTCTATGTCTGTCTTCTTCATCTCTGTATTATACCTGCTATCAGTCTGTTGGTCTTCCTTTTCCTTGTTCTTTCCAGATCCATTCTATCATCTAAACAGATAAAGAGAGGTGATGCTCCCACTCTGCTCTGGTGAGATCTCACCTGGAGTACTGCGTCCAGCCCTGGGGCCCTCAGCGCAAGAAGGACATGGACCTGATGGAGCAGATCCAGAGGAGGGCCTCAATGATGACCAGAAGACTGGAGCACCTCTCCTGTGAGGATAGGCAGAGAGAGTTCAGCCTGGAGAAAAGAAGGCTCTGGGGAGACTTTATAAGCAGCTTTCCAGTACCTGTAGGGGGCCTACAAGAAAGCTGGGGAAGGGACTGTTTAGAAGGGCATGTAGCAATGGTTTTAAACTAGAGATGGGTAAATTTAGATTGGACATTAGGAAGAAGTTCTTTACAATACAGTAGTGGAATACTAGAGTGGGTTGCCCAGGGAGGTGGTGGAGGCCTGGAGATATTCACAGTCCGGGTTCATGTGGCTCTGAGCAGCTGGACCTACTTGGCAATATCCTGGCTTACTGCAGAGGGGCTGGACTAGATGATCTTTAAAGGTCCCTTCCAACCCAATGCATTCTATGATTTCATGGGCTTTCTGTACCCATTGAGGACACAAACTGTTGCATAGTTTCTTCAGTACTCTGATTTTTAAACTCCTCTAGTGTTTCCAAACATACAGTCCTTGTGTTTTGTTTCTTTGGTTGTTTTAGGACAGGTTTCTAATACCTTGATTAGAAAAACAATCAGGGTTGACCCACCTAGCCCATCCATAGGCTGACAGGCCAGGTCTCAGTGCTTCAGTTTCTCACAAGGAAGCCTCACTGCTTCTTGCACACAAAGACTGCTGATGTATGGAGTGCATACACCAAACCCCATCTGAGGTCTGTCCTACTTCCACAGAAGAACTTAAAGACACCGTGACAGCTAAGCAGCACTAGGCAGCAGTGCAACAGAGCCTACATATAACTACAAGCCTGGGAGCTTTCAAACTACTAGAAATGAGCATTTTGATTTTCTTTGGCACCTGCCACTGCTGCACTACAGCAGTCCTGTCTGGCAGGCCAGAATCCATTCACCACGGTGCACTGCTATGAGCATGTGTTGTCCATCGCAGCATTCCTAGCAGTTTCGGCTGCCAACGTCAGCATCAGGCCTGCTGGTCTCCTCACAGCCTTTCAACTATTTTATTATAATTCCTTCTCATTTCCTGTTTGTTGCCTGCTATTTTTCTGCTGTTGCTGCTGTTTTTCCATTCTTTCTAGTCCTCCCTGTCTCACAGTCCAGCTGTCACTCCCAGCTGCCATGGACCCCATCATGTCCCATATTCCACCTCTTCTGCTGCTGCAGGGGCATCACCCGCAGCCTCACTCTCCCTCTGCAGGAAATAACTATCATTCCTGCTGTACTACACACCATGGCTATTGGAGGACATTAGTTAAATAACTAAATTATCTTGAGACCGAGCACCATGTAAGGGTTACAGCATGATTGTATTTGTTCTGGGCAATCAACTTTATGTAATGGGAAACTTCATCCACAGCCAGATCCTAGGAAAGCACTGGGTGAGACTATCAAATACATAATGTTACCCTTGTCTAGCGCAGCACTATGCAGAAACTTCACACTTCCATGCAATGAGCCTCAAAAAGGGAAAATCTGGCCCAGAAGTATTATGGCTGGATGGTAATCCCTCTGAGAAATCACTTTCCTTTTCTATTTGCTACACACCCTTTCAAATTTTGAGATTCACATTCCTATCTCTTGAAATAAATCCAAGATTCCATATAATTAATTTGCTTTAACAGGAAAATGGAACTGCCATTGGTACTGCAGTTTGTGTACAGACTTGGGCAATTGCAACTTCATCTTTTAGTTAATTTTATCTTCTTCAGACTCAAATTTACTTGCGGATTTCAGTTATTTCCTGAAAGTCTGCAGGATATGAGCAATTGCTGTTTGTATATTAATCACTGAAATGTTTTATCCTGACTTCCTAAGGAAATAAAGCTTATATGAGCGACCCATATGATTGTGTACACTCTTATCTGTCCTTCCACTCCTCCCTGTCTCTATTGAATTAATTGACTAATTTCAACCTATCTGAACAAAAAGTTGTTCTTTTAGAGATGAATGGTTTACTCCTTAAATGCTGTGTTGTCCTTAATAGTTTTGGGTGGTTTTTTTCCCCTTCCTTTCACTGAGGAAAAGGTGAACCTGCCGCCTATAAAACTCAAGAAAATTTACATGGGTGCAATAAGTTCTCCAGCCATGGAAAAAGCTTCAGCTGGTGAACATGACTTACTAGGCACTGCTGTAAATCACAAACGCACAAGGAACTAACAAAGGCAGTTGTGCTGCTCACAAACTTTCTGGTTGTGTTTTCTTAAAGTCCTGAATGCTGGGCCACATGGCATACATGGGAACAGTGTTTCAAAAGAGTTATTCTAGTGATTATTTAAGCACTTCTAGTGAAAGTTGAAGTTTCAAGTGCCTTTAGCTGATTACTTGCAATGAAAGATTATTTCTTGCCATTTTATAATTACCAGATTTGCAATACTTCCCCTTCCCCCCACCCCCCCATGAGGTCAGCACATTCTTGTGGGTAGAAGAGGTCCATATTTGTTAGCTTGCTGCCAAGAAATGCTATAAATGGCTGCTATGCCATTGGTGGCACAGAAGAATGTAGTGTATGACACCATTCTCTCCCCTGTGCTGCTCAGATGTTAAGGTCTGCAGACAGAGCAGGTAAAAAAAAAGGATAAAAAACCTGAAAGATAGGAGATGACAATGCAGTTGTATTACCCTCCACCCAAATTCATTCCCCTGTAGCCTCTTTTGTCCCTGGAGCAAATTCAAAGAAGTTGAAAACAACAGCAGGGGAAGGAAATAATCTGATAAATTTGCCAAAATACTGACATTATGATTGATTGAGGGAGCACAACTGCCACAGGAGAAGGTTCAGACTCTGAGGGCAGGCATGAATCTTCACTGCTCCTGGGCATATGCTCTCAGATATTTGGACGCAGAGGTCTTTTTCAACTGAGATGATTCTATACGTGAAGATGACCCAGAAATCACCTTTTCCTTCATGATCACTAAGCAAGAACTACACAGAGATTAGGGCACCCAGAAAACTGGAGTTCAGACTCAAGAGATGTTGCAGAAGAGGACATATCCATGTGACAGGATGCAAATACTGTAACTTCATATCAGTGGAAAGAAGATCTCCTGGAGTGTAGCATAAAACACAGGTCTACACCTCTTTGCTGCTATAATGTTTGGCACAACTTGGGAGAAGGAAAATAAAGAACTGACTTTCTTGAAATTCTGTTACTAGATATATTCAAGGTAAGTGTTGGGTAAAAATAGAAACAGGTCTTAATTATTTTTTCATCATGGATGTCAACATTTCTTTGCTCTGACTACATCTGGGCTGTTTTGCCATTTTGAGGCTAAACATAAATTCAGATTACAAATGTTGGCTTCTAAAGAATATTTGCTAGAAGAAGAAGAAGAAGCCTGAAATAGTATGCATTAGCAAGTCTCTTCTTTGGTAAACAGGATTAACACAAACAATGCTGCCAAAAGATGATTAATGGTTCTAAACCCTATAGATCTACATTATGTAATGCATCCCATATCCTTGAAATGGGGACTGTAATTTGTCATTGTTGTCTAGAGCTAAAATTACAACAGGTAATTTACTAGAACAGATAGTAGTGCTTTTTAATTGCCTTTTTTTCCTTTTAATTCATATGGTCTTATATTTGAATTAATGTTAGATCTTAGAGCAATGCATTAATTTTCTGTGCAGTGACATGCAATGGCTGCATCATAAATTATACATTTCTTTAGCTAAAATGGCCTCTATCATATTTCTCTTACAGTGCGGTATTCTATAAGTAGCACCACAGAATAAAACCACACTCTTCCCTCCCAGAAGCACTCATTTTCTACTTTTATTTTCTCATCCCTATTCATCTCTGTGACTAGCAGAGTTCATGGCTAACCCTCGAGGTTGGAGCATGCTAAGAATCCAACATTTTGGCTTGATAAGGTCTAGTGTGCCCTAATAATTTGAATGGGAAATTCCATTCAATTGCTGACTTACAGTTCTGGAATTGCTCAGTGACCTCAAGTGCTGGAGGACAGATGTAGCTTGCCTTTTTTATTTACTGGTGCTGGCTCATAAATGTATCTTGCTAGCTTGGACAACAGAGAGCACTCCCTTGTGGGCCACTTAGTTGAACTTCACTGAAGAATGTCTGCCCTTGTAAAGAAAAATATTTGGTTTCCAACAGAGAGATGTAAGTTTCTCTGCCAAATGGGACAGTGTTTGGAACAAGCCAGGACAGAATGGAAAGAAGATAGAATTATCACACTAGGGCTGAAAACTATTACATAGCATTCTAAAACCAAAATACACTTATGTGGGTACTGGTCTGCTGTGAATAATCTTCCTTTATAATTTTCAGTCAGTGTTAACTGCATGAAGCCAACGCATAATCTTGATAGTTCCTTTCAAACTCCTTGATAATTCCTTTCAAAAACAGAGGTATGTTTTGTTAAATATTTAACATGAGCAGCAAGTGATATGGTCACATCAAGCTGTTTAAAAGAAGGGAAGTGCAGGGCAGATCAGTCTTTGAAGGCATTACAGGATCCTGAAAAATTCATAGTAGTCAGACCTAAGAGCCTTTGTATCTTATACCACACACAATTAAAGTACAGTCTGGACGTGCTCTGCATCTGCTGCCTTTGTCAGAGATGTAAGAATTTATTCATTAATAAAAATGAATATATTAGACAGATTTATAGTTCAGAACTGGCATATTTGAATCAAGGACAAATACTGTAATGGGATGAAGATTTCAGGTTTAATCACCCACTCAGATTTGAATTTTAATCACCCCCTTCCGAACACACATCCACTCCATGTATGGACATGTGTTCTTTTGGCAATGGCACTCTGTTCTTGCTCACAATACTGCTTTTCTGTTATCTGTCCTTGCATATCTCTCATCAGTTGACATAATATGCTAAAACATTCAAAATTTGAAAGTGATAGGAAAAAAACCCACGTATTTTCAGTGGAGGCATCTGTGTGGTTTTATGTTAGAATTTTATCAGACTGATTTGGAAAAGGGCAAACATACAGAGGTATACAAAGGTAAACATACAGAGCCTAATAAAATGCTTGAACTTTGTTATAATTTTGATTTCTCCTGCATATTTCATTAGGAAGTAACAATTCCATTGCAGAATCTTTTAAGAGGGTGTCAAAAATAAAGAGGGCACACACTCAAGATAAGTTCTCGAAGTTTTAAAGCAGTTTCTGTAGAATCCTGTCAGTCTCTTCACCTCTGCTGAGTTACAAAGGATTTTCTGTAGAGGCTGTATTCTTCAGTCTGTTCATGGGAAGGCTGAAGGCATGGATACAGCTGGACAATACACATGCCTTATTCAGTGAATTACTAGTGGCTATCATTTGCTGCCTCGCCACAGCAGTAACAAAGTAGTAACAGAGAGCAGAACTCCCATATCGGGTGACACACACAAACCAGCTGTCCCTTTAACCCGCTGCTCTCCTTCTTCCTCACTAAAATATTGAATTTTTTTTTTTTCATGTTGAAATATTACATATTTTTTCAGCTACAAATAACACTTTGTTTATAATGCCATTTCTTAAGTACTAAGTGAATTATAGAAAATTCTGTGCTTGTTATGGAAATAAAATACTTCATACTCATGATAAAAGAAACTGAGAAGTTTGCCCTTTCTGTTGGTATTTGTGTAACTTTAAGAAATGCCTTTGCATCCTGTACACAGGTGACATGTGATGCTGGAGTTACCATGGAAACAACACTATTGAATGGCAAAGTCAGGCTTCAGAACAGCTTTTATCTTAATCACCTTCAAATTTTCCATATGTTCCAAGCATTTTTCTCTGTTTAACATGGAGTGAACATGAAACAGCAAATCTGTGGGATGAAGAATGATATGCTTCACTTGGACAACTTTTCAGGCATTGCCTTCCTGGTTTAGCAATAAATCCCCCTTTTTTCCCATTATCACCTGTATATAAAAAAAAACCAACAAAGACAAGTAATGGACAATGTAATTTATCTACATATCTTCAATAGATACTGTAAGGCAGACATCTCCCAGTGGAGACATAAATACTCTAAGCACGCTATAATAAACAGTGATCCCATAAAAGGTCTATCCATCATTTGTGCCACACTTTCTTTTAGGGAATAATGTGGAATGGTTAATTTGAAAGGGGACCCAATATACCACAGAGCCTGTGGAAACTAGTCAGTTGAGCATTGCAACTGTTCTATTGCATTAAGACCTCTATCAAACAGTGCTTCCTTAGAATAGAATAGAATAGAATAGAATAGAATAGAATAGAATAGAATAGAATAGAATAGAATAGAATAGAATAGAATAGAATAGAATAAACCAGGTTGGAAGAGACCTTCAAGATCATCACGTCCAACCTATCATCCAACACCATCTAATCAGCTAAACCATGGCACCAAGCACCCCATCAAGTCTTCCTAAACACCTGCAGTGATGGTGACTCCACAGAATCACTGAATCACCGAATCACCAAGGTCGGAAGAGACCTCAAAGATCATCAAGTCCAGCCTGTCACCACAGACCTCATTACTAAACCATGGCACCAAGTGCCATGTCCAATCCCCTCTTGAACACTTCCAGTGATGGTGACTCCACCATCTCCCTGGGCAGCACATTCCAATGGCCAACGACTCTCTCAGTGAAGAACTTTTTCCTCACCTCAACCCTAAACTTCCCCTGGTACAGCTTGAGACTGTGTCCTCTTGTTCTGGTGCTGGTTGCCTGGGAGAAGAGACCAACCCCCACCTGGCTACAACCTCCCTGCAGGTAGTTATAAAGAGCAATAAGGTCTCCCCTGAGCCTCCTCTTCTCCAGGATAAGCAACCCCAGCTCCCTCAGCCTCTCCTCATAGGCCTTGTGCTCCAAACCCCTCCCCAGCTTTGTTGCCCTTTTCTGGACATGTTCCAGCAAGTCAACATCTTTCCTAAACTGAGAGGCCCAAAACTGGACACAGTACTCAAGGTATGTCGTAACCGGTGTGGTATACAGAGGCACAATGAATTCCCTGCCCCTTCTGGCCACGCTGTTCCTGATACAGGCCAGGATGCCATTGGCCTTCTTGGCCATCTGGGCACACTGCTGGCTCATGTTCAGCCTTCTTTGAATTTAAATTTAATCACACAGTTCTTTCTTTTTTATTATAAGATGTTCTTGAAGGAAACAGACGACATGTGTGATACAACGCTGTCCATAAAGAAGGGCTCTTTTCTACCGGTTCTGATGTCTGGGCAAAAGGACAAGTGCACTTACATAACATGATTCAAATGAGTATTTTTTTTCTTTCTTTCTTAGAGATGTATTATTCAACCTTATTGACCATCTGACAGAACTAGCAAAACATTCCTAAAACTTTTGAGCTTTCAGTTAGGGAAAAAAAGTACAAACAATGGTGAAAAAATATGTCAGTGTTAGAGTACAGTATCTAGATAAGCATATACATTACACTTCAGACTGACAATAGCATGAAAAAAACACCAACACAATTTTAAGTATACAGGTATATAAACTATGATCATGTCACACATAACACTGTCTTTGTCATTCAGACAGCTAAACTTTTCTTATTTGGGCAAAGGAGGGTGGGTTTTTTTTCCTTGTGTGGCTAAGTAAAGTTATGTCCTTAACACATCAGATATGATGATATGATAAATCCTGCTCAGCTCCAGCTGCAAATTAATCATCTTGTGATTTCAGTGAAGGAAGGAACTAGGAACTGGTGTGGACTGTGGACAGAGAGACAGAGAAAGGGAGGAATTTCCAAGAGATGGATTTTATACATCATCTGATAGAAGCAAAGTTTTGCTGAGGAGTGCTTACAAGAAAATTAAAAGGATTAGCTGATCTGCTCAAAAAGTAAAGACAGAGCACATAAGAAATGTCAGTATAGAAAAGCTTACAGTAAAGACTCCTAAACAACCATAAGATCGGTATACCAGAATTCAGGGTACACAATTTAAAGGAAATTGCTGTTGATGTTGGGGGAAGAAAAAAAAATAGTGAGTAAGAAAGAGAAGAGAGGGAACACAGCAGATTAATAATGCAAGAAGTAGAAATGAGAGAAAACTGTGAAGGAGAGTAATGGGACGGAGATTGGAGTCAATACAGCTGACCAATATGATCGAGTATTGTTCCTTTATTGTTCCAGTGTTGTAGGACTATAGTGTGAGCATAGTGAGTACAGCACAGTAGTGTAAAGCAAAGAAGAAGATGGGAAAGGAAAGGAAAGTGCGTATGAAGGGAATTTCTACAACTTATATAAACTCGGAGTGCCTTGTTGGCATGGCTTCATTGGTTCCCTATGAATGACCACACATCACACTATTATAGATTATTGGTCCAACTACTAATGACACGTCAGATTGTTGATGCAGGTGCATGTCCTGTTGTCCCAAGATAACTTTCTGTGTTTATAGCTACCAGTGTCCTGCTTTAGTTACATGCTGCAGGCACAGCACTGTTTTGCTACACTGCTAGCTGGCTCTGCACTTCTGCTGAGCATGGCCTACCACCATGTCAGGCTCTAGGCCTGCTCTGCCAGATTGCTCACACTGCTCGTCGCTGGCATTGCCACAGGAGAGTGCTGCAAAGTCCCATGATTTCACTCATAAAAGGGCAACATTTAATCAGTAAGCCTGTAGAAACCAATGGTGGCTGGTCAATAGTTTGGATGGCCAACTCCTAGATGGATCAGCATTTAAGGAGAAGAAAGTTAAACGGAAGGGACATTTTAGTGAGAAGAAAAATCAATTCAGAAAAGAAAATCAGAAAAAACATGTCAAAGCTAGGAGTAGAGAAGAGGTCAGAGGAGTGATCAAAATAAGAAATGCAGTTTCCTTCATACTAAGAAATCAAAATGTCCTATACTAGTGTTGAAATTGTACTTCCACCCAGTCACCTCTCTTTACCTCTGGTCTTCTCAAAATTTATTGCCAGTGCAGCTTTCCACTCTCAAGAAAATGTTCTGTGCTTCTCTTGGCTTCTTTAAAAGTCAAATATAACATCATGCATTAGATTTTGACACAGCTGTAGACTTGCTACTTCATATGGCATGTAATAAAAACGGATGAAATGCAAAAAATGTCATTGCCATTTTAGTTATTAGCTAGGACAGGGATTTTATACGCTATGGAGAACTTCTCATGAAATCATAGTCAAACATTCTGCAATGAAAACTGCCTTCCCAAGTACCAGAAACTGGTGAAGGAGGAAAGTGTGCCCTTGCTGCTGCAGCATGAGGCTGTGGTGTAGCCTTCATCATTTTAGTACCAGTACCAAGAAGTTTTGTTATGATGTGACAGAGATGAAAGTGCTTTTTACTTGTCTCCCAGATCCAGTAGCTTTTTCTTCTTCTAGCTACACCCAGAAGTGTCCCCAAAAGAAGTTTTATCAGCATTTTAGGTTATAAAATACTGCTGTGAGTATAATATGCTCTTCTTAAATTTTAAAAGTCTTACTGGATTGAATTAAATGTTTCAAAACAATTATGAAGCATTGATACCAGTCTGGGTATTTCAGGATATTCAGGCTGAGGAAATCCTGAATAATAATTCTAAGTTGGAAAGCAGGCTAAAAACATTACCCAAAGCAGGTCTCATTTGTAAAAGTAAAAAGTAGCAGCAATATAGACATGTACTACATAAAAGCAGAAGCAATTACTATCTGTACAACAATCTGTGCATGAAGAAGTAGTTCATACACAATGAGAACTGTGGCTATTAAACTAGTCTATTAATCTACAAAGCAAACTTTGTAGTCAATCTAGCTGTTTTCCAGTCTCAAGTAAGCCATTTGACGGGAGTCCAATTAGATTTGTGTTTCAGTCCTGGCAATACCATAGTGCGCACTTCCTTTACTGCTTCATAACCCATAATAAGTTGTTCTCAGGACAATTAACAGACAAGTCACATTTTTATCACTCACTGGAGCCTTGAGTACATTTAGGACACGTCCTGCAGAGTTGTTCATTGTAGTAGTTCAAGGACACCTGGTGCTGACACCTGGTGCAAATGGCCACAATAACCCCATGCAGAGCTACAGGCTGAGGTTGGAGTGGCTGGAGAGCAGCCAAACAAAAAGGGACCTGGGGGTGCTGATTGACAGCCACCTAAACATGAGCCAGCAGTGAGCCCAGGTGGCCAAGAAGGCCAATGGCATCCTGGCCTGTATCAGGAACAGCGTGGCCAGCAGGAGCAGGGAGGTCATTGTGCCCCTGTACACTTCACTGGTTAGGCCACACCTTGAGTCCTGTGTCCAGTTCTGGGCCCCTCAGTTTAGGAAGGTCATTGAGACTCTTGAACATGTCCAGAGAAGGGCAACAAGGCTGGGGAGAGGCCTTGAGCACAAGGCCTATGAGGAAAGGCTGAGGGAGCTGGGATTGTTTAGCCTGGAGAAGAGGAGGCTCAGGGGTGACCTCATTGCCCTCTACAACTACCTGAAGGGTGGTTATAGCCAGGAGAGGGTTGATCTCTTCTCCCAGGCAAGAAGCACCAGAACAAGAGGACACAGTCTCAAGCTGCACCAGGGGATGTTTAGGCTGGAGGTGAGGAGAAAGTTCTTCACAGAGAGAGTCGTTAGCCTTTGGAATGTGCTGCCCAGGGAGGAGGTGGAGTCACCGTCCCTGGAGGAGTTCAAGAGGGGATGGCACTTAGTGCCATGTTTTAGTCATGAGGTCTGCGGTGACAGGTTGGACTCGATGATCTTTGAGGTCTCTTCCAACCTTGGTGATTCTGTGATTCTGTGATTTACAAATATAGATTTAATGAGTTTCTGACATGCAGTAAGATTCTTTGATCCTGAAAAGGAAGATCTGATACATACTAGTGTGATATGGATGAGGACAATTTAAACTAAAGCATGTCACAGCTATCAAAAGCATCTCAGTGTTGTAGTACTGAAGTTCACTGACAAACAATCCACCAGGATTGGAATGTCATTTTAACCCCTTCATGGAAAATCAGTAGGTACCTGTCCATGTCACTGATGTCATAGCTCAGAGCAGGCAATCCCTTTAATAATGGTTCTTTAGTCTTGGACAAAAATTGAGCTTTATGGTATTTGTCTTCCTACTGTGTTTTCCAGAACTGCTTACAAAATCTGATCATAATCATTCTGGCATTGCTCAGATATTATACTAAAGGTGTAGAGAATTTCTGTACTTGTTTCTGCCCTGTTTATTTTATCTGGTTGGTTATGTAGCTGTATTCAGCCATGTCAGTGACAATGGGTAGTGGCACAAGCACAGATGATCTCCAGCACCGCTGAGTTGCAGTCCAGTTCTGTGACCTTATGTCTGCATAGGAAATGGCACCCTCCCTCTCTAGGGGTCACTAGTCCATGGAAGTAATGTTTCAATACTACATTGTTTACATGACAAGCAGCCAATTCACCCACTTGAAAAATGGGCTACATTCAGGAAAGGTATTTTGAAGAGACTCCTTATGGTGGAATTTTAACCAAAAAAAATGCCATACATTCTCATTTGCCAACATGAAATTCTAAATACTTGATAATTACAAGTACTTGTGAATATAATGAGGTTATGTGTTCAGAGGAAGCTGTACAGCGATTCTGCTGTATGGATCTACAAAGTATTGCTGTTTGTCTTGCAGCAAGCATATAGAGACGCCAGGGAAAAATCAGAGCCTATGCAGAGTTTACCTGCAAAACACTAGCACAGAAATGGCTCAGATTTAGGGCACAAGCAACCTACTTCAGATAATACACAGGAAGCTGAAAAAAATTGGTGAGGAAGTCAGTTATCCTCTGTTCCACAAAAGATCATTTCACATTCCCACTTTACTGAAAGCTAGCCTCTTGCTGACTCTCATGATATTAGCCTATTTTTCTCATATGAAGAATCCCTCACATGGCTGAAATGTGAGACTGATTACAATGTGAAGGGAAAATATGGTAGTAATCCTGGTCTCAGTCTTCATTCTGGGGAGAAAAACAGTTTGGGCCTAAATATGTTGACCTCTGCACATAAGTTCAAAGTAGTTAAAATCTGCCACTTGACAATTCAAAATATTCAGTAAATTAAATAACGCTTTTGAGATGCATTCTTCTCTAAAGGCTTCCCAATTTTATATTTGTTCTTTTTAGACAAATAGTTTGGCAGGCATGTACCTTTGTCCAATACAGATCTAATTATCACACCACAGTTAAAAAGTCATGGTAAAAAATCTGTGTCTTCTTACATGCAAAAGGAACTTTATTAGAATGGAAAAAAAAACCAACCCACAACACCCAAAACAAACAAACAAAACCAACCAAACAAAAAACCAACCAACAAAAAATCCCACCCAAAACAAACAAACAACAAAAGAACAACCAACCAACCAAAATCCCAGCCAGGTAACTTACTTTTCTTTCCTTCTCTGAAGAGCTTTAGTGTAAAGCATTTTCATATCCCTTGATTTTTTTTTTCCCAACCTCCATCATTCTCCAGATTTTTATATTCTCTTTTTCATCTTACCTGTTCTTAATGTCTTTGAATTTTGACTCCTCTCCTGTGGCCTGCTTTTCCCTGCATCTCTCTCAAGGCTCCAATGAGAGTTCAGCGGCAGTTTCCATGAGAACTCTGAGCCAGCCAGGAGGGCCTTCATATATTCAAGAGAAGGGAACACCATTCGTGTTAGGGCATTTTATGATTCATAGCTCCAGACTGCAGAGAAGAACCCAGACAAGGAGCAGAAACTTAGGAAGAAAAAGCAGGTTTAGCAGCAGAGGATATTTATAATAGGAAAAATAAAACAATGGAGATAAAAAGAGAAGGATCGAGAGAAAAAGGGAGAAGGTGAAACAAATGAGAAGAGGAGGAAGACTTCTCCACGCCCTGTAAGGCCATGAGGAAACTGATGATTACTTAACTATCATGAGGTTTTGCTTCTTCACCTCTAGTAAATGCTAATTCTTAATTAGAGCAGAGCTCTGATTGTCACACATTTCAGGCCTGGGACCTCCGTTACGGAGGATAATCCCATGAGAGTATGTGTAATTAGATGGAACAGGATATGACGATGACTCTGTACCGTAGAGCCACTACAGACAGAGCAGCACATTCATGTTAGCTAGCAAGACAATCCTTTCTGAAAACCTATTTCATACTCACCCTGAGCTCCCAAACCAAAACTACCCTAAAAGATAGTTTATAAATACTGAAAAATAAGGAAATACCAAAGTTAAAGGTTTCTGTGAATCTTTAATCCCTATTAAATGAGGATGTTGGCTTTAGTTATACAATCAGACACATTTTTCTCCTTGACCTCTGCTTCATTAAGTGCAAAGAAAAAGTTTTAAAGATTTTTCTTTTAGCTTCATTCAGCATGTGGTCTATTTACTTTCCACTATTCAGGCTCAGCTGTGAGGACAGACATACATTTCCTGCTGGCCTGTTCTGTAGCTCTCATAGCACATTCATGTTCCACAATCATTCCTCTCCACAACACTTCCCTGGAAGAATGGAGCTTTATCATCTCCACCCTACAGCTGGGAAACTCAAGCTGTACAATTTCAGTATCTGAGAATTCAGGCTGATCCATCTGAGTAGTTCATAATGGGTAACATTTCATATTTTCAAAGGGCAGTTCCCAGTAGCTTCAGATACAGTTGTGAATGTTTAAACATTTCTGCAGATCAGCCTGTGAGATCTCAAGCTGGACAATGAAAACAGAGAGCAAAATAACCATCTGGGAAAAATGTGATTACAGGGACTTGCCACACAGGAACTCTGCAGCAGAGACTGACTCCAGTTCTCCAAAGCAGCTTCTGTGCAGTGGTGAGATCTCCCTTGTATTTCCCTGTGTCATCAGGACTTTGTGATAAGAAGTGTCACACAACCTTGATAACTAGCAGTGCTAGTGGCACATCACAGATAATAAAATGTGTTTCTGCTCATGTAAAATCCCTGTTGTGACTGAAAAGGAAGTGTGTACTACAATAAACAGGACTCTGAAGGTCACTGTGCCTTTTCTCATTTCTGGACCAGGCGAAAATGCTGAACACCTTGTCATGGGACTTGGAAGAGAATGTCTTGCAAAAATTCTGTGACTCCCATTTTAATATCAGGCACCAAACACTGAAGAAAAGTTACCAGAAAACAGCACAGCAGAGTGTTTTTTGTTTGTGGTTTTTTTTTTTAATGGCATCTTTTCATAGCATCATAGTATCAATAAAGATGGAAGAGACCTTCAAGATCAGCAAGTTCAACCTTTCACCCAACACCTCATGACTACTAAACCATGGCACCAAGTGCCATGCCCAATCCCCTCTTGAACACCTCCAGGGATGGTGACTCCACCACCTCCCTGGGCAGCACATTCCAATGGCTAACAACTCTCTCTGTGAAGAACTTTCTCCTCACCTCCAGCCTAAACATCCCCTGGCACAGCTTGAGACTGTGTCCTCTTGTTCTGGTGCTTGTTGCCTGGGAGAAGAGACCAATCCCCTCCTGGCTACAACCACCCTTCAGGTAGTTGTAGAGAGCAATAAGGTCTCCCCTGAACCTCCTCTTCTTCAGGCTAAACAATCCCAGCTCCCTCAGCCTCTCCTCATAGGGCTTGTGCTTGAGGCCTCTCCCCAGCCTTGTTGCCCTTCTCTGGACACGTTCCAGCAACTCAACATCTTTCCTAAACTGAGGAGCCCAGAACTGGACACAGGACTCAAGGTGTGGCCTAACCAGTGCTGAGTACAGAGGCACAATGACTTCCCTGCTCCTGCTGCCCACACTATTCTTGATGCAGGCCAGGATGCCATTGGCCTTTTTGGCCACCTGGGCACACTTTTAGCACAGGCAAGATCTTTTTCTTGAATTGACTTTTGTCCTTAGGGAGAGGTGAATAAGACAAGGAAGAACAGGCACTCGGAAGTGCCCTAGGATACACAGCAAAGAATTTCCTTTCATGGAAGGAATAAACCAACCCAACTCCCTATTTTTAAGATCCTCTATCTGGACTCACCTTAAGAGTCACATGAAAGAACACTGCTCTCTTAAATCCAAAATATTCTTTCCAAGCTCTATGACACGTGGCTCACTGACAACATGACATATTCTTGCTTGCTTCTAAGAGATTCACAGTTGTACGATACACTTAAATACTTTTAGCAATTAGCTCTGGCAGCAACTTTCCATCTATCACTGGCTGTGTGTATTTTCTGGAATGGATAAGATTTCCAGACTGACCTAACAGGGAGTTAACTCCTAAATAAGTTGATGTACACTCTTACTAAGGATTCTCTTCTGGCTTGTGTAGCACATCTCAAGACTGTTGACCTAGAAATCACCGAACCAGATTCATCTGTTTCTGATTATTGGACACAATTTTTATGACTCCTAACATGCTAATTTTCATTTCAAGGACATGTTTTTCCATCTGAATTTTATTCCCACATTTCTTTGACATGCACATTTTTATGTATTTTTAATGCTCTTTAAAAAAATCTCAAAGTAAATAAAGACTGAAAAATGTGAGTTGTTCTCTTTCACTTAGTATTAAGAGCAAATTTGAACCTTCTTTCATCTTCCTGTGTTCTATCATTCTCAGATCTCATATATTTCATTGCTTCAGTCCAATCTTTTTCTTTTTCCAGATGCCCTGCCTGATAAATCCATGCTTGTCCATACTTACATCCATATTCATCTCCACAGGGAAACACTGAAACACAATATGATGGATGCTAAAACAGTTTGATTGCTTGTTCAAAATGTCTTGTGTACGAATTGTATATTGAGTGTTAAGAATGTTTTTGCTGGCTGTGAAGAGGAAGGCTGTCTGCCCTGTCATTGCTCTTGCTGCTGTCCTCTAGTTAATGAAGAGAGATGTGATTGCTCCCCAAAGGGTGATCCAGAGGAGCTTCTAGAAGGACACTGATGGCCAGGGCAGAAGACAGAGAGGAAAGAGGTAGGCTTAGAGGGTAACTCAGGTTGGAAAGGACCACCTATGAAGTCAGATCATGTTGCTTGCTCAAAGATTTATCGATACTGGGCTCTGCAGTGAAACCTCTGAAATAATGGAGAGAAGGAAAATTGTGCTAGAGTCATACCTCTCCCCCTCAGTCTGCTGAGGTATTATTTCATTTCAGGGAACCATACAATGTTGCTGAACTAGTAAGAAGGGAAACCCATCTGCAAGAGTCTGTCAAAACAGAGTGTTTTAAAGACTATGATTCTAGTCTCTTAACCTTCTGTATTTTATCTCAAGTGCTATCGTATTCCAGACTGCTATTTTCATGTTCAGCTAAAACCAAGGTTTAGAATCTGGAAGAAGTTGGTGTCTTTTGATGTCTTTATTTCAAAAGAAAGAAGGGCACATATACCTGATGGCCTTATCAATGATGGGTCATGTTACAAACATTCATTTAGCAGACAGGTTATTCCTGAGCCTTCCATTTTATAGATGCATATTTGTGTATCTGAGAAACCTGTTCTCAAGCCTCCATCCTGTCCTTAACATTCATGCTGTCATCAGGGAGGGATATTCATTGGGCAGACAATCAGAACCAGTGCAGTGCACCAGGCAAATACCAGGCTTAAAATCAAAAGCAAGGCAAACCAGACTCTGAAGAAGTTAAGGAGAGTACCAAGCAAAGAGCAGAAAAAGGGAGACAGGCACAGGAGGGCTTTAGGGTAAATGGATCAAGGAGCAAAGGGAAGGAAACTAAGTCTGAATCTAGGGTAAGGAGTAGACAGAGCTGGAGAAAATCTGAGAAAGAGCTAAAATAAGCAGACAGGATTAAAGTCCATTATAATCCAGTAACACACAGAGAAGGCAAGACCAAGCGGTGAGATGTCTACCAGAGACAGTTACGAGCCCAAATCCAAAATCCATCCTCAGAAGTCAGCACTGGCGAAGATATTCATACAAATTAGTCATTACAGACAGATGCTGGTTACAGAACTTGTCTGCCCAGGTGACAGCTGACAGAGGCTTGCAATAAAAAAGGCTATAAATAACAAGGAATGGCTTAAGTATCTGAGGAACTTTACAAATACTGCAAAAACAAAAGGGGCCATAGAATTTTCACAACTACCAGAAAGTGTGGCTGGAACAACTATATTAAAATTGACTCATTAAGAATTGCCCTGGTGCTATCAAAGGCATTTCTAGTTTAGAATAAAATGTCATCAATAAATCTGTACACGAACAATTTGCTCATCAGAGTAGACCAAATTGAGTTGATTAAAAAGAATATGTCCCAAAGCACATCTACAGTACTCAATCTGAGTACAACTGTCTACAACTACCTGAAGGGAGGTTGTAGCCAGGAGAAGGTTGGTCTCTTCTCCCAGGCAATCAGCACCAGGATGCAGTCTCAAGCTGCGCCAGGAGAAGTTTATGCTCAAGGTGAGGAGAAAGTTCATCACGGAGAGAGCTGTTAGCCATTGGAATGTGCTGCCCAGGGAGGTGGTGGAGTCACCATCCCTGGAGGTGTTCAAGAGGGGATTGGATGTGGCACTTGGTGCCATGGTTTAGTAGTCATGAGGTGTTGGGTGACAGGTTGGACTTGATGATCCTTAAGGTATTTTCCAACCTTATTAATTCTATGATTCTGTGAGTCATTTTAAATGTTATAGCAGCATATAAAAGGATATTACTTTAACACATTGCTTTTCAGTAATAGAGTTTTCTACCGTCTAGTATGAGGCAATTATCTCCTAAAAATTTACACATATGCATATTGTTATTCTGCTTCATCAGGCTACTCATGTAGTTTAAAGACACATCCAGCTGGATGTGCTGGATGGGTGCCTTTAATATTCACTCCTCTTTTAGTCAGGTTTCCTGATGAAGAAGGGTTTATGAGATTGTACTGCAGTATTCATACAGACATATGCCTGCCAATCCACACTGTTCTACTAGCTTTTGTACCTGCTGGCCAATTTCAAGCACATTTGACAATGAGGAGATAGCTTACAGATATTACCTTTCTGTACAACAAGTTGAAATAGGTAATTATGCAGAGGAAAGAGAGATTATGGGAGTTACTGGTGTTTTCATCCACCTCCTCTGCCGTTGATGGAAAGGCTGTATCATGAACACTTTATTTAAGTCTACCAATTTAAGTCTACAGAATTCATATTAGACAATAGATGCCCTGTCACAGAAAAAAAAAAGCATCACAATTTGTAGTTTATGAGACAGTGCAGAATCCAAGCAGATAATACCTATCCACAGGACTTTGACAGTTTCCAGGCACGTGTGTGTCTGTGCTTCACATTAAAGAAGCATTACTTGCTAAGAGCAGAATTGTATTAAAATATATATATGAAGAGCTTTCTGTTTGTGAAAAAAAAATACTCTTGTCTTGCCCTAAATAAAATCTGAAGTATTCAGTTTAAAGGAAAACAAAAAAGCATAGTAGCTTCCCTAATTTTTTGGGGGGTGATTATCTAATATTTCCAGTTTAGTGACTGTTTTGAATGCATGGGAAGTTTCTGTATATTTCTTTCCCATTGTTGACATCATGGAAATGTCACAAAGTTTGAAAGCCTGGTAGGAAGCAGTATTCCAAAGGGACCTTCTTCTGAGCCCTGTAGTGTTTGGCAGACAGTTATAAGCAGGTCCTGTTTTCTTTATGTTTTGAGTAAAATCTCCTCTGGGCAAACAACCATTTAGCTAACAGCAAAATGACAGAGTAAATGTCTAAGCAACTAGAGGATCCTCCTTTGTGTTTGTGTTGGTGTTATTGTAAGAGACTTTTAAAAAATGAGTGTCAGAGGATCCTATGACCAAAGACCTCAAAGAATGGAAACTCAGTAACACAAAATCTTGACGGGTCATTTTCAGTAGGATTTTTAACAAGGAAAAGATCTGAAAGGATGGGGTTTTAATTTCCTTCCTCAGATTCCTTATACACTAGGAACTGTTGACCTCTAGGCCAAATACTATCTGAAACCAGTAAAAGAATTTCTTTGCCACTTTAGGCATGTTTAAAATAAAAACACTGGGTGTAAGAAAATTCCTTATCGATTATTTTTAATTTATTATTATTATTTTTTTCAATAAAATGCTCAGAGAGTTTTGTTTTCTCCCAAGGAAAAATCAAGAACACAAACACAATCTCAACCATTTTTAATGTTGGTTTACAAAAGACTGTTGTCCTCAGCTAAGGCTCAGTTGTAAAATGAAACTATTTTTGTAAACTGGCATGAGTTCACTGGAAATACTGTACCTGTTCAAGATCTGTTTCTCTGACTGTGCTCATGTGAAGTCTTCAGCAATAAGAGGAATGAATGGTATGTAAACAGCACAATGAATGTACAATGTCACCTTTCAGCAGGAGCTGTCTTAGCTCAGTTTGCCTTATTTAGGTATGGAATTAATAATATTCAGTAATGTGGCATGCTACACTTCCTGGAGGGGCTTTTGATTTCAGAAAAGAGAATCAAAATAGCAGTTAGAGCTTAGCAAATTTCAAGGAAGAAAAACCTTCACACACCACATACCTGCAACATTCTTGAGTACTCTTTACTACCTTTTTTACTTCCATAAATGTGGCATAAAATTGTTGTTGCATGGAAATTTATGTCCATTCATCTCTATTTTACTTTGAGGAGGGATAAATGCACCTGAATAGTCTTTCTGCCCCAGTTCATTACCAGTGGCATAAAACTGTGGAAATTAAAGCCAGAGTGAGACCTCACCAGCAGCCCCAGCGATAAGCATAAGTATCTGGAGTTGGTGTTTTCAAGTAACTGTTTCCAGTGCTTCAAGAAACAGATTTTTCTTTGCTCTCACAACAGCTAGATTTCATGCCTTACATCCCTTTTTACTCTTTCTCATCTTTCACTAGCAGTTGTTGAATCAGTCTTTATATAGCATGTACTAATGATCATTTCCTCTTCTAGTTAAGAAACATTTGTCAGTATTTTCTTCTGATTTTTGTGATAGTGGCACTGCAAGAGCTTTGTATGCATTGATAGAAAATTCTTTGCTAGTCTGCATGTAACTCTTGTAACACAATTCTTTCTTTTGAAAGGGACAGACAATCAGAACCAGGTTTAAAAGCAAGGCAAACCAGACTCTGAAGAAGTTAAGGAGGGTACCAAGCAAAGCGCAGAAAAAGAGAGATAAGCACAGGAGGGCTTTAGGGTAAAGGGGTCAAGGAACAAAGAAAAGGAAACTAAGTCTGAATCTAGACTAAGGAGTAGACAAAGCTGGAGAAAAATCTGAGAAAGAGCTAAAATAAGCAGACAGGATTAAAGTCCATTATAATCCAGTAACACACTGAGAAGGCAAGACCAAGTGGTGAGACCAACACACATGGCAGTAGAAAATTACCACCCTAATCACACTTGAACAGATTTCCGAGCTAGGATGACTTCTTCAGCTTACCTGTGGCCTCTGTGCTATGCACAGTACAAGGCAAATCAATAGTCATGTTGCTAAAATAAAATAAAATAATGAAACTGCAGATTTTGCCCATTTCAGGAATGATTTATCTCCAATATGGTCGCGCTTCCAAATTTGCTGCTTAGCTGTGGGGAGCAGGTGCCAGGCTTTTAACGACCAGACTGGGGCTCGATGTCACAGTTCAATGTCCAACGCAACAGCGGTGAGACCTCGTGAAATGCCTGTGAAATCTTGCAAACACCCCCACGTTTTGTGAGGAATTTCCCACTCTGGGCCAACAAGCCATAAGCTGCGGCTTGTCCAAGCCCATTGCTTAATGTCTTCCCTGAAGGGAAAAAGAAAAGCAAAGCAACCGCCACCAGAGTTGGGCTTGTTGGGCCTGACTGTCTGTCAGCGGGAATGCGTTTCTGGGGATAGCCCCTTCGGGCTTAGCCCCTGAGGCCGAGGGCCAAACCCACCCTACCGGGTGCACTCCCCGGGAGGAAACCCACGGTCCCTTCCAGTGGAACTTCCCCATGCCGTGAGCTGCCATTTACACTGAGCTCCGCAGATCCGTTTCCACAGTCGGTAGGTGCTTCAATGAACACCTCATAACTGCTCCCGTCCGTCAGCGGGTCGGGCTCCGCAAGGCCTTTCTCACCCCGGGGGGCCCTGACGGGGCGGGATGCACGGCCGCGGCGCTAGGACCCGGCGGGTGTCGGCAGCGGGAGGCGGCGCATGCGCGGCGGTGTCGGTGCAGCTGGCCGCCGCCGCGCTCGGCGGAGCGCTGCGGGCGGGGGCGCAGGGGCTGGGGGCAGCCGCTGGGACCGTCGTCTCAGCGTCCCGCCGCAGGCAGCGTCCGCACCGTCGGGCATGGGCGCTGCGGCTGTGCGCTGCGCTGCCTCGCCCCGTCCCGATGAGTCCACGCTGGAGCAAGTGAGTGAGGGGGGAGCCCGGGCGGTAAGTGGCCGCTGTTCTCCGGCCGCCCTCCACGGGACAGCGTGCCCCTCCCGGGCTGGGAGGGAGCCAGCGCTCCCGGACCGTGCCTCCTCTATCCTTGGCACCGCTTTGGTCCCTGGACAGCCCGCGGATTCTCCCCTGTGCAAAGTTTTATTAATAAATCTGGCCCATCGGTATCTCCGGGAGCGGAGGGTGGGGCGGGAGGAGAAGGGAGGCTGCGAAGTGGGTGACCGGTGGGCGCCGCGGGAGTCCCCGTGGCGCTTGGCCACTCCCGTTCGGGTGGGGCCGGTCTCAGGGCTGTCCCGCGGCTGAGCTCCGCGCTGCGGCGTCCACCTGCGCGCTGGTTCCTCGGCTGGAAGGACTCGCACGGTCCCTCTCCACCTCTTCTTCTGCAGACCTCTGGCCTCCCAGCCTCGGGAGGGAGAATGTGGTGATAGGATGGGGCTGTCTCCCGCGGGGGTTCGCCATGGCCAGGGAGGACTCGGTGAAGTGTCTGCGCTGCCTGCTCTACGCCCTCAACCTGCTCTTCTGGGTGAGTGGAGATAAGCGGAGCGGGCCCAGCATGGATGGGCTCCCGCCGCCGCCGTCCGAGCAGGTGGCGACCTGAGGGCGGGTGGCGGGGCGCACGGCCGGTGGATGGAAGTTGCCTGCTTTGGTGTGTACCTCCATACGTTCCCATAAGGGAATACCGGTCACTGGAAAACAGAAAAAAAACCCCAACAGTCCAACTTGTTTGGAAACTATTTGGAAGTAAAACGATACTTGATTTTGACCGGGTGTTATAAATACACCCGTGAATTTGTGTGCATATAATATGTAGAGAGGGAAACATCCACGGCTGGCTGTGACTTCCTGACTCAGTTTCAGAGCATCCCGTGTCCCGAGCTGAACTCTCAAGCTCTCACAGGTATCTGAGCAGTCAGTTGCTTTTTGGAGGCTTTGCCGAGTCTTTTCTGTGCTTTCATTGGCTAGATCCTAGCTAGCAGGCAAGGTCAGGGGGTGATTTCTTATTTGTTTTCTGCATTTCAGTCAAAGCTGTATTTGTGTAGGAACAGGCTTTCTTGCTCACCAGCATAAGTGGGTATGATCAGCACTTGCTCCTAAACTTTCACAGCTCTGGACAAACAGCATGATTGAGATTGGTCAGAGTCCTCAACTGCACAAAATTAAATCTGCTTGACTATAGCAGCACCAGAACAAGAGGACACAGTCTCAAGCTGCACCAGGGGAAGTTTAGGCTGGAGGTGAGGAGAAAGTTCTTCACAGAGGGAGCTGTTAGCCATTGGAATGTGCTGCCCAGGGAGGTGGTAGAGTCACCATCCCTGGAGGTGTTCAAGAGGGGATTGGACATGGCACTTGGTGCCATGGTTTAGTAGTCATGAAGTGTTGGGTGACAGGTTGGACTTGATGATCTTTGAGGTCTCTTCCAACCTTACTGATTTTATGATTCTATAAGATTTATGCTGGATGAGTGTAAGAGAAGGAAAGGGTGAAAGGCATGATATCCCACAACCATGCTCAATGGGTGACTGCTAAGATGCTGTAGACTTGCGTGATGACGGGACAGTACGTGGCTGGGACCAAGTTTAGTTTATAATAGAGTTGAGATTAAGTCCCATAGTTGCTGAAAATTAAGAGAGCAGAATGAGAGAGAAAACTGTGAAACAGCGTTTTGTGCAGAATGATACTTCTTGTATAATGCAAATGATCAGGAAATGGGTTGAAAGTATGTAGCTTTGTAGGTTGTGTTTAATAGAGACAAGAAACACATTTCTGTAGTGCGTGTAGGAAGAAAGCGCCTTAATAGGAGACGAGGAAATCTTTATCTAAAAAAAAACTTTGAGTAATTGTTTCTCACATCATACATAATTTTCATTGAATACTGTACAGAATATAAACCCCTGTGTTTTCTTTTAAGATTAAGATTGTCTGGGTTCAGCTGGCCTTAGTTCAAGTTTGGATTTTCACACATATGCTATTAATTAAGCTGAGTTTATGGACATCCACATGGTTGAAAACATCCTGTCCTCCTGCTATTCACCTGTTCACTGATTTCCATGATTTCTGCCTCAAGCTGTACTTAACAGTTCTCATTCACACCTTAGCTCACTCATTTGACCCATAAACTTAGTTTGCTCTTTTCCCTTGCTCTCCATGCCAATTGCTTGTGTTGTCCCATCCGATTTATAATTCAGTGGCAACTTTTGATGGTTGCATAAGCCATTTAGGTGGTACTCAGGTTACATATGAGGTTATACCCTGACCCTGTTTCTGCTGATCTGTCGTGTGGTGATAGAGGTCATGCTGCTGCAACTGAGTTCTTAATTTCTCAGTCCTGGGATGCTTTCCTTGTACAGGAAAGCCTGCTTTTATCTTTGGAAGGGGCTAGTGTGTTGTGTTGCTGTTCCTCTCTAGAGAGATCAAGGTTCCACCTGGGAGATTTAAATGTCTCCCCCCTCTTTGCTCAAATTTTAAGTTCCTTTACGTATCAAATTGTGCCTTCCTACTTTTCATTGTTTTGTTACTTGTTTCTCCTGTCGTGGACCTCAAGCATGGAGCTACACAGCAGCTTCGAGCTAGGCAGTAGAACATTACTGACTATGTCTGTAATGTGGTGCTACTGTTAAATTTGTCCAATCTTAACTCGTGTCCAAAATTGGACGTGACCAAAATCATTCATGGCTAGAAATCACTTCTCATACTTTAGATTTTGCTGCCATTTAAGTAATGACATCTGAAATAACCTTTACCTCAAGCATGTGATTTTTATTTTATCTTTTTAATAGGAAAAAGGGTCTTTTGAGTCTGTGATGGTGTAAAGAAAGTTCTAGGGAAGAAAATGGGAACTTCTCATGCTTGTCTCCAAAATACAAATTACAAAGCATGTAATCAGTCTTCCTAGTTGAGGCTGAAAGACCTGTGGCTCTTTAGGCAGAAAAAGAGAAGGCTGAGGGGGGTGGATCTTACCAATGCATATGAATTTCTAAAGAGTGGAGGTCAAGAGCCTAGCCCTAGCCCCATGCTCTTTGCAGTGGTGCCCAATGATAGGACAAGGGGCAATGGATAAAAACCAGAAAGAACACAGAAGGTCTCACTTGAATTTAAGGAAAAACTTCTTTACTTAAGAGAGTGACAGAGCATTTGAATGGGCTACCCAGAGAGGTAAGAAAGGCTCCTTCTCCAGAGACTTTCAAAACCCACCTGGATGTACTCTTGTGCAACCCGATGTAGGCATACCTCTTTTAGCAGGGTGTTGGACTAGATGATTTCTGGAGGGCCCTTCTAACCCGTACCAGGACCATACTGTGTTTGTGTGAGACCAGCACCCAAGGGAATGGGAAATGGGACCCAAGTAGCAAGGTGGGGTCTGTGTAGTGCTGAAGCATGTAAATTTGTAGTTAAATAATAAATGTCAGTATAGCAGATGGCTTGAACTACAGGTGTTGCAAAGAATTAAAGGTTCTCTTCCATAAGGTTTATAAAATGAACTTTGTTGGAATTCAGCTGAAAAATCAACCAGCCCATTTGGAGTTCTCTGTGTTTTACAAAGGGGATGAAGGCTATGGTTTGGTCCAAACCAAATAAATAAGCAAAATAACCCAAGCCTGCCAGAACTTTGTGGTAAGAAACAGAATGTGTGTGTGGGGTGTGTGTAGTTAAATCTATTGCAGTTACATCAGACTTTTTTGAAGGAAAGTGTGTGTGAAAAAACCTCTTACTGCTTTTTATCTGTTCCTATCCCCCTGTACACTGCACTGGTTAGGCCACACCTTGAGTCCTGTGTCCAGTTCTGGGCCCCTCAGTTTAGGAAAGATGTTGAGTTGCTGGAATGTGTCCAGAGAAGGGCAGCAAGGCTGGTGAGGGGTCTGGAGCACAAGCCCTATGAGGAGAGGCTGAGGGATTGCTTAGCCTGGAGAAGAGGAGTCTCAGGGGAGACCTTATTGCTGTCTACAACTACCTGAAGGGAAGTTTTAGCCAGGCAGGGCCTGGTCTCTTCTTCCAGGCAACCAGCATCAGAACAAGAGGACACAGTCTCAAGCTGCACCAGGGGAGGTTTAATCTGGATGTTAGGAATAAATTCTTCATAGAGTTATTGCCCATTGGAATGTGCTGCCCGGGGAGGTGGTGCAGTCGCCATCACTGGAGGTGTTTAGGAAGAGACTAGATGGGGTGCTTGGTGCCTTGGTTTAGTTGATTAGATGGTGTTGGATGATAGGTTGGACTTGATGATCTCGAAGGTCTCTTCCAACCTGGTCTGGTCTGGTCTGGTGCTGTGCTATGCTATGCTATATTTAACAGCTAAATACAAATCTGCCACTGGCTGCTTGTTGTAGTGAAATCTGCCATGTCTCCTCCTCTATCAGAACTTGATTCTTCTCCTGTTAGGCTTAGTGGGAGTTTAGCTGCTGCCTTTTCTGAGTGTCAGAGCATGTGACCCCAGGGAAAGTTTTGTTGTGACAAGTTCCTCTGGCAGCAGGTACATAACTACTGGTGTGGGCATGGGGGCAGTGATTTCGCCTTGCTGTCTCTCCTTCCATTTAGAAAGCTTTAGATTGCCTGTTGTTTATGTTAATGCTTATTTGGATAAGTACTAGTCCAGGTTATGGGCCGGATGTCAGAAAGTTTAGATTAGATCAGCCCCTTGAGAATCTGCAGCCACATTCATCCTGAGCATGGTGGGTTCTTGTCCTAATGTGTAAAAATAGGAGTGATGCTGTTCAGACCTTCTGATTTGGGATGCATATATGTGGTTTCCTTTAAGCCTGCTCTTGGACAGTTTTTTGTTTTTCTTGCTTACTTCCTTCCCAAGGGCTGTTGCCTTTAAATGACTTTAAGCCTGTTGATAACATGCCCAGTGGCTGTGTCAGTTGTCAGTGTTTGGCTGAAGACAGTGAAGATGTGCAAAAAGCTTGTGTTGACTTTTTAAAATCGTGGTTTGACTGAGGGTCCTGACTAGAATACCGTGGCATTCTCTCCTTGTTTGGCTGTGGTGGTGTCCAGTTATAGGTCTAACCCTATGTGCCAAAAGGATTGCTTTCTCCTCCAAGCTGGGGGTCTTGAAGCTTTTAAAGTCCTAATGAAAAACTGTGCAAGAGCCAGTAGTCAACCTGGTTTGTTCTGATTTTCAACCTTTAGAGTTCAAGCTGTCCCAGTGTGTATATGTTGGGACTCCAGCATTTGTCACTGCAAGCCTGGTGAGGGCAGACATTGAGTTGCTGGAGCGTGTCCAGAGAAGGGCAACAAAGCTGGGGAGGGGTTTGGAGCACAAGCCCTATGAGGAGAGGCTGAGGCAGCTGAGGTTGCTTAGCCTGGAGAGGAGGAGGCTCAGGGGAGACCTTATTGCTGTCTACAACTACCTGAAGGGAGGTTGTAGCCAGGTGGGGCTTGGTCTCTTCTCCCAGGCAACCAGCACCAGAACAAGAGGACACAGTCTCAAGCTGCACCAGGGGAGGTTTAGGCTGAACGTTAGGAAGACGTTCTTCCCAGAAAGAGTGATTGGCCATTGGAATGTGCTGCCCAGGGAGGTGGTAGAGTCACCATCACTGGAGATGTTTAGGAAGAGACTGGATGGGGTGCTTGGTGCCATGATTTAGTTGATTAGATGGTGTTGGGTGATAGGTTGGACTCGATCTCCAAGGTCTCTTCCAACCTGGTTAATTCTATTCTATTTTATGCATAACAAAACTGGCTAATCTGAACATCAATACCAATGAAAAGATGCAGGTAGGTGCTGCAGAAGGCTTCATAAGTTGATCAGTATCAGAGCCTACAGAATCAGAGAAGTGAGAGAACTTGTTGCTCCTCTGCTGCCATTCTTGTAGCTTCTCCAGAGCATTGCTCATAGGTGTATAGCTGTATGCTGCCTGTTTAGATAGAAAGCATTGTTTTCTTTTCCCTGGGCTCAGCTGATGAGCTGTGATGTGGAATGGTGGACAAGGTGATGTGCCTGCATGAGAGAGAGGCAGGCAGTGTTATTTAGTGTGCTTTTTGTCATTTTTGGCCTGAAGACTCCTTAGCTGTAAATAATTCATAAATAGTCAACATGCCCAAGGCTGTGTTTTAGTGATTCATCCTCTTTTGATCAACAACCAATAAATGTACTGCCTTTACTGAAAAAACACTGGATTTGTGAATGGATTGGTACTTCTGGACCTGCAACTTGAAGCAGATTGTGAAAGATACTTTCTTCTGAGGTGGGAATAAACCTGTTGTCGGTGCTGTAATTGATGTTGATTAAATGACTGACTGGTAATAGATCTGATGATACTCTTCTGAAAGCTGTTTCCAAGACCAATTAAACCATGCATCTGACTGCAAGATGTCTGTTTCAGAGCAATGGGAGTTGCAGAACCTCCTCAGTCTTTGGATTTCATAAAGGTGTTTGGGGTTTTGTTGTTGTTTTTTGTGGTGGTTTTTTTTCTGCCAATGCCCAGTATGAGTAATATCCTTCAGCCTAAATCCTGCAGTTCAGTTGGTTTCGTACTTCTGCCATCATCATGTATAAAAGAGCATCACTTCTTAAAGTAATTAATGAGACTGAGAGACCCAACTTGCTTTCTGCAGGTTTCTCATCTTACAGTCTGTAACACTGCTGTTTTCAGCTTATTACATTCTGGGCAACCTTATAAAAAGTGACCTCCAAAACTTCACGGTTTGCATGCACAGTATTCAGTGCTTAACTGAGCAGATTGTTTTAGTGGTGCTTGATAGAAAACATGGTCCTAGCACTTCTTAATTTCCAGTTCTTGGGGGCAATAATGGTCTTTAATGTCTCCAGACAGCATGTGCCAGGGCTTGGGGAGAGATGTTGTTTTGATAGCTCTCCAAGCATATTTAATGCAGTTTAGGAGACTGCAGGGTCTTCTCTTCTGGTGGGGCCCTTCTGTGTTAGCAAGCTCCTGACACTGTTCCAGCTCAGTAGTAGTCATGAATGTAACATGAGCATCTTCATTCATGATGACATAACTTGTCATCACAGCAATCCTCCTCACACTATTTTACAATGTTGCTGTTGTCTTTCTCTACTTCCCTGTGGTCCCTTTCCCAGTTAAACCAACTTTGTGAGTCCCTATGCTGGAGAGACCTTCAGTTGCAGAATATGGTCAGCCCATAATAATGACACAGGCGTATCACAGGAGGCTATCCAAGGACGGCAGTCATTGCAGGTTGTGACAGTAGATATAAGTCAAAGCAGCACAACCATGTTTGTCAATTTCCTCCTTTAAAAACCCAACCAACCAAAACAAATAATCAAGTCACCAAAATTCTCAAAATACAGCTAACATGAAGGTAAAAGCCTGTATAGGCTTTCTGTCTTGAGAAAACTGCCAGCTTTCCCCCCCTCTCTTTTTCTGATGAGCATGTGGGGCAGAAAGGAGGAGCAGCTGCTGTTCTGTTGCTTGTAATTAAGAATGACTGGACTACAGTGTCTTGGGCAAATGAAGGTTGTAAATTGCATATGGCTGTGTCATAGTTGATAAGGATCTCTTAACCAATGATTAATAGTGTCACTGGATGTTTGAGCCAAGCCACATCCTGCACCTTGTGAGGTTTTTCTGCCTGGGGATATGCTGTTTCTACTGAGCTGTGCCTAAGCTTTCCTTCAGGTACATAGCAGTACCATCTGATTTGAACTATATTTGAGGGCCAATAAACCCTCCTGGCAGGTAGTAGAAATTGCTTTGCATTTATCTTGAATTTATGCTTCTGAACAAAAACCCCACATAAAATGAAAGCAAGGACCCAATTAGTTTTCATTTGAGTTTGAATACTTAATCTAATTTTTGATGTATAGTGTGTACCACCTGAGAATTCTGAGCAAGGAAATATTAATGTTGTGCAAGGAAAAACTAAGGGTGGTTGGAAGCAATGATATTGTGTTTCCTTCTTTTTCCAACCTCAAATGTATCTATTGAATCTTGCAGGGTTTTTTGCTTCATTTCTCAAATCTACTGTGACCTAAAGAAATCAGTCTATCCTTTCCCTGGATCCAAATTCTCATAGAGGTGGTGTTTCTGCTGCTTTCCAAGTTCCAAACATGTTGGTGGGATCTGTAGATACTTGGAACGACTTAATGATATCCACTGAAATGAATGCTGCCTGACTGGGTACCTAGAGCAGTGTAAACATGGGGTTCATTTTAGGCTACTATGCTCTGATTCTAGAGCCTGCATGTGTAATTGAAACCTGATTTTGTTAGGAATGATGGCAGTTTCAATGGGAATATGGTGTCTTTTGTAGGAATGTGTTCAGCAGAACAAGCTGTTGGGTTAGTTTGAAACCCAGAATTAATTTCCCAGCCAGCATGGGTTTAGGAAGGGCAGGTCCTGCCTGACCAACCTGATCTCCTTCTATGATCAGGTGACTGCCTGGTGGATGTGGGGAGGCCTGTGGATGTAGTCTACCTGGACTTCAGCAAGGCCTTTGACACTGTCCCCCACAGCAAGCTCCTGACCAAGCTGTCAGCCCATGGCTTGGATGGGAGCACACTGCGATGGGTTAGGAACTGGCTGGAGGGCCGAGCCCAGAGAGTGGTGGTGAATGGTGCCACATCCAGCTGGCAGCCAGGCACTAGTGGTGTGCCCCAGGGATCAGTGCTGGGCCCTGTGCTCTTTAACATCTTTATTGATGATCTGGATGAGGGCATCGAGGGCATCGAGTCCATCATCAGTAAATTTGCAGATGACACCAAGCTGGGGGCAGGAGTTGATCTGCTGGAAGGTAGAGAGGCTCTGCAGAGGGACCTCGACAGGCTGGACAGATGGGCAGAGTCCAAGGGCAGGAGATTGAACACATCCAAGTGCCGGGTTCTGCACATTGGCCACAGCAACCCCATGCAGAGCTACAGGCTGGGGTCAGAGTGGCTGGAGAGTGGCCAGGCAGAGAGGGACCTGGGGATGCTGGTTGATGGTAGGCTGAACATAAGCCTGCACTGTGTCCAGGCAGCCAAGAGGGCCAATGGCATCCTGGCCTGCATCAGGAAGAGTGTGGCCAGCAAGAGCAGGGAGGTCATTCTGCCCCTGTACACTGCACTGGTTAGGCCACACCTTGAGTACTGTGTCCAGGTCTGGGCCCCTCAGTTTAGGAAGGATGTTGACTTGCTGGAGTGTGTCCAGAGAAGGGCAAGAAAGTTGGGGAGGGGTTTGGAGCACAAGGCCTATGAGGAGAGGCTGAGGGAGCTGGGGTTGCTTAGCCTGGAGAAGAGGAGACTCAGGGGTGACCTTATTGCTGTCTACAACTACCTGAAGGGAGGTTGTAAACAGGCAGAGGTTGGTCTCTTCTGCCAGGCAACCAGCACCAGAACAAAAGTCTCAAGCTGTGCCAGGGGAGGTTTAGGCTGGAGGTTAGGAAGAAGTTCTATACAGAGAAAGTGATTGCCCAGTGGAATGGGCTGCTTGGGGAGGTGGTGGAGTCACCATCATTGGAGGTGTTCAGGAGGAGACTTGATGGGGTGCTTGGTGCCATGGTTTAGTTGATTAGGTGATGTTGGATGATAGGTTGGACACAATGATCTTGAAGGTCTCTTCCAACCTGGTCTGTTCTATTCTAATTTTAGTTTTGGTCTTTGAGAACTCTTACTTTTTGGTGTCTCTAGACTGCATCATTTATGTAGCATGATTACTTTACCAGACTGTGTCCTAACAAAATAGAGTTCAGTCATAAGTCAACTTGGTGTCTATCCCAATATAACCCTCCCATGTGTTTCTTCATAGGTGACACAGCTTTGACATGTTGGTAGATGAGTCTTTACACAGTGGTCCTGAAAAAGAGAGTGGCTTAGTGTCATGATGGAAAGGAAAGAATAAACTCTGCCCTAATTTTGGAGATGACATTAATATGATTCTGAATTGGCATTCAGACATAAGTGCATCCACAGTCATTTTTTGGTGTAATCCTCATGATTAACTGTGTGGAGCTCACTGAATCTGCTTTGAGGTTGAAGGTACAAACATGTGCTCACCAGATTTGAGCCAATAGCTCAAGGGAAACTGCTTATACCAGTAAGCCACGATCTCCAGCAGATCTGTGAAGATCCATCTGGCTTGCAGGTACTTGCATTTTTCTTTCTTCTTCAAATTAGCATCTCTGCAGAAGATAGGTGCCCAATTATTCATGAGTCCTCAGGCACTGCTGCTTTACTGAGAACATTTTCCATCTCAAGTCCCTACTAGGGATTAGGCAAAGGTCATAGGAATAATATCAGGTTTTTTAAATCTTCTGTAGCTCTTTTCCCAGGTATAGGAGAGAGTTTAATTCGATGCAGTTTTATAGGAATGTATAAAGTGCAGAATGATTTTAGTAATCTTTGTGTGCATATGTGTAAAACAGGAAAGCTAAGTGATGTACCCACAACCAGCTGTGTAGGTCCCACGTGGGAGGTACCTATCCTTTTCTCATAGGAGTCTTCCCGCTACATACCCTGGGTTTAAAAATAATTTACCTGCCATCTGTGGAGTTGGCTGCTGCTTGTGAACAAAAGCAAGCTCTTACAGAAGCAAGAGTACATTGCTTACTATGTGAAGGCATATCATCTTGACAGTGGTGTATGGCTTGTGATAGGGATCTGGAAACTTGACCTCTGAGCATTGCTGCAAATTACCCACAATCAGCAGCACATGCCTCTGCTTCCCTAAAGGCAGAAGGTCTCTTGACAGTGAAATGCTTACTTTTGAGGGAAAGTGGCACTAATCATGTCCCAACAAGAAGTGCAGTGCCTAGATAGTCGCAGAAAGGATGGATGCTGAAGTAAGATGCACTTTCTTATCCCTCTGCTTTTAATGTACCCTTGTGCTATACAGCCCAGAAGTCGATATGCGGGTCTGACACTCATTAGAACCAGCTGATAGATGAACTGCACATCGACCTGTTTGCATATTTGGGCTTGTATTTGTTCTTTATGCTCTGCTGCTGCAGAAGACTTGCATAACCAACTGCTGAAAACTTGTTTGTTTCTCCTGGGAGGGTGACCCATTAGCAGCCTGTCAGTGCTCTGGCAGTTGCCTTATTGCAAAGTGTGCAAGTTCCAGGCCATGTGAAATGTGGAGCAGGTCATTAACTCACTGTTGCAGCTGTGCAAGCAAACTCGGATTCAAAGTGCAAATAAGTGACATGCTTCAGCTGTTTGCAAGTGGGAGGGGACCAAGGCATAACCCTGTGTAGGGAGCTTAGCTAAAATTGAATATTGGGCTGTAGAATAAAAGGTATACTGGCAGGGGATAGAGAAATTTCCTTTTATATAGGCTACCCTTCTTTCTCAGAACATTTAAGTGTTTTTCCTAGGTCATACAGAAAAACAAGACCTCTTGTCCCACTGTCCCTCTCTCTTACTCCCCTCCTTCCAAAAACATGCAGTTGTCTGTTTATCTAGAGATCTGAGTCATCAGTGTTTGTTCAGTGAGCTGATTATTGAACCCAATTGTGAAAATCATGTGAAAGTGCTGCAACACGCTCTGTTCATGACCTTGTATTGATTTATCCATCTTGCTTTTGGTAAGTCACAGCTCAGATTACCCAAATCAATTTCAACTGAAAAATTTTCTCCACCTAAAATTAAAGGACATATTGTGATGAATATTGTCATATCTTGGAATTTAAGCCTTTGGAGCTGGAAACCTTTCTCTGCAAAGCAAGTTGCTCTGTAGTGCTGCTAGTCAGCATTTTGTACAAGTACCAGAGTGTGGCCTGAAGTTGTTTATTCCATCTGTTAGAACAAAAAGAATGGTGTCTGATTCTTTAATATGGAAGATACTTTCAGTGTTTCCACTGATTTAATAATGGGAAAGGAAAAAAAATCTCTTAAATTCAAGCACAGGAACTTTCATTGTCAAAAATTAAGGTGTTGGAGTGTTTGAACGAAAAAAGTGATGAAAGAATGCAAATGTGCAAATGGTGACAGCAGTTTGTCTTGTTCTCTCAAAGACAGAAAGCATATCACAGTATCACAGTATAACTAAGGTTGGAAGAGACCCCAAGGATCATC
The DNA here is from genome assembly GCF_014839835.1 of Dryobates pubescens. NCBI lineage: Eukaryota > Metazoa > Chordata > Aves > Piciformes > Picidae > Dryobates > Dryobates pubescens. The sequence continues at coordinate 5,477,585 of NC_071638.1, read as the reverse complement.
AAGTCCAACCTGTCCCAACAGACCTCACAACTAGACCATGGCACCAAGTGCCACGTCCAATCTCCCCTTGAACACCTCCAGGGACGGCGACTCCACCACCTCCCTGGGCAGCCCATTCCAATGGCCAACAACTTGCTCGGTGAAGAACTTTCTCCTCACCTCGAGTCTAAACCTCCCCTGGCACAGCTTGAGACTGTGTCCCCTTGTTCTGGTGCTGGTTGCCTGGGAGAAGAGACCAACCCCTTCCTGTCTACAACCACCTTTCAGGTAGTTGTAGAGGGCAATGAGGTCACCCCTGATCCTTCTCTTCTCCAGCCTAAACAACCCCAGCTCCCTCAGCCTCTCCTCACAGGGCTGTGCTCAAGGCCTCTCCCCAGCCTTGTTGCCCTTCTCTGGACACGTTCAAGAGTCTCAATGTCCTTCTTAAATTGAGGGGCCCAGAACTGGACACAGTACTCAAGGTGTGGCCTAACCAATGCAGAGTCCAGGGGCACAATGACCTCCCTGCTCCTGCTGGCCACACTATTCCTAATACAGGCCAGGATGCCATTGGCCCTCTTGGCCACCTGGGCACACTGCTGGCTCATGTTTAGGCGGGTGTCAATCATCACCCCCAGGTCCCTCTCTGTTTGGGAGCTCTCCAGCCCCTCTGACCCCAGCCTGTAGCTCTGCATGGGGTTGCTGTGGCCAAAGTGCAGCACCTGGCACTTGGACTTGTTAAATGCCATCCCATTGGACTCTGCCCATCTGTCCAGTCGGTCGAGGTCCCTCTGCAGAGCCTTTCTACCCTCTAACTGACTAACATCTGTTCCCAACTTGGTGTCATCTGCAAACTTGCTGATGAATGTCATTTATTAGTTGATAATTCAGATTTATTTTCTTGTTTAGGTGCAGTCTCAAAGGCATTGTGAGTAGGACTGCCACAATAAAGGCCTAAATGTATATACCTAATAAATAAGAGCTTATTTTTTAATCTCCATTTTTTCTGCATAGCTTGTGTAAAAGAGTTCCCAAACCAATTTAAACTATGCTTGGCAGTGACCACTCCTAGTAGTTTGAGTCCATTTTTTGGCTATTGTTAATTTAGTTGTCTGAGAAAGCTCTAGTAGCTTTCAAAATGTTCTGTTATATATTAGTTTTGAAATGTGATCCATTATTGTGATATGCATATTGCTTGTGTAGAAAAATATAATTTATTGCCTTTGTTTAATCAGTGTGAAAATATTGAAAATGAAGTATGGCAGCAGGCAGCTTTGTAAACTCTTCAGTGCCACGTTGATGGCTGTATAACATGCTGTGACAGTTCAGAATGGAACCCAGAGTGACTTGTGCAGCCAGCTGCAACAAATAAACATGTTTTACTGCTTTCTATCATATTATGTTTACAGCATAGCAGACTGGCTGTCATCAGAGAAGCTTTGATGTAAACTTCTTGGGCAGTGGCTGGCTGCAAAGCATCCCTGAGGAGAGAGACTTGGGGGTGCTGGTGGATGAGAAGCTCAACAGGAGCTCTCAGTGTGCACTTGCAGCCCAGAAAGCCAATCAGATCCTAGGCTGCATCAAGAGAAGTGTGGCCAGCAGGTCAAGGGAGGTGATTCTCCCCCTCTACTCAGCTCTGCTGAGACCCCACCTGCAGTACTGCATCCAGTTCTGGAGCCCCTATTACAAGAGGGATATGGAGGTGCTGGAAGGTGTCCAGAGAAGGGCCATGAGGATGATCAGAGGGCTGGAGCACCTCTCCTATGAGGACAGACTGAAGGAGTTGGGGCTGTTCAGTCTGGAGAAGAGAAGGCTCCCAGGTGACCTCATTGTGGCCTTCCAGTATCTGAAGGGGGCCTACAAGAAGGCTGGGGAGGGACTTCTCAGGATACCAGGTAGTGCTAGGACTAGGGGGAATGGAATGAAGCTGGAGGTGGGGAGATTCAGGCTGGAGGTGAGGAGGAAGTTCTTCCCCATGAGAGTGGTGAAGCCCTGGAATGGGTTGTCCAGGGAGGTGGTTGGGGCCCCATCCCTGGAGGTGTTTAAGCCCAGGCTGGCTGAGGTTCTGGCCAGTCTGATCTAGTGTGGGGTGTCCCTGCCCATGGCAGGGGGTGTTGGAACTAGATGATCCTTGTGGTCCCATCCAACCCTGACTGATATTATGATACTATGAACTGATGTAACTGCTAATGTGGTGAGAATTATCTTGGTAGATTTACTTCTTACAAACTTGTGTCCATTTGTCTGATTGCTTGATGCAGTGTTGTGATGTATCTTACATCAAATTTAGTTACAAAACAATGGCTGAAGTACGGGCTATCAGTTCTTTAAGGCCAGCTTTATTCCATCCTCTAAATGAGCCAGGAGGAAATGTAATCAGGGCCTTGCCCTGCCCACGACTCCTTGAAAATTGCATGACAGTGAATTGCAGCGATGTGGTTGCTGTTCTTTGCTGGTAGGTTTGGATGCACACTGAGATTTTGGGGAGGTTGTTACTGTTCTGGCTACTGAGTAAATGGGCTGAGTTTTGCTGCTGGTGTTAGTGCAATTCCTGTGCTGATGGCTGAAGGCCTGCTTCTCTTGTAGGTGAAGTGGTGGGTGCCCAGCACCTCGTTAATGTCAGCTGGCTCTTGAGGATGCTTAGGAGTTCTACAGGGCAACACATACACAAGTTGTATCATAAGCAGGAGGCAGTGGATGTAGGCATACATATGGTGTTCTCATTGTGGTTGTGGAGCAGGTGAGCAAGTCGATTGATAAGTGTGAGTTAGTCTTGGTAATCTTTTGTCAGTAACATCAGTTGTTACTACGCAGGGTAGTCTGGTACTGCAAACACATCTCTCATCCTGCAGAGTTTTCCTGCCCAGAGGCTCTCTTTTGCTGATCAGAAGAGATGAAGTTGGGTTTTTTCCCCCAGCACGTTGCTAGCAAAGAGCTACCAAGCACTTGTTGCGTTATGTGCTACAAAATACACCTTTCATTATCAACCTGTTGCTGAATTACTTTTTCAGATTATCATGGTTTGCTCTTCCACAGGCCTCTCTGCTCAAGAGGAACTTATTGAATATTTGCCTGTTCTTTTTCTGAGCCCTCTCTTTATGCTGCCCTAGTTTGACAGTATCACAGTATCACCAAGGTTGGAAGAGACCTCGAGGATCATCGAGTCCAACCTGTCACCACAGACCTCATGACTAAACCATGGCACCAAGTGCCACATCTAATCCCCTCTTGAACACCTCCAGGGATGGTGACTCCACCACCTCCCTGGGCAGCCCATTCCAGTGACGAACGACTCTCTCCATGAAGAACTTTCTCCTCACCTCCAGCCTAAACTTCCCCTGGCGCAGCTTGAGACTGTGTCCTCTTATTCTGGTGCTGGTTGCCTGGGAGAAGAGACCAACCCCTTCCTGGCTACAACCACCTTTCAGGTAGTTGTAGAGAGCAATAAGGTGTCCCCTGAGCCTCTTCTCCAGGCTAAGCAACCCCAGCTCCCTCAGCCTCTCCTCCTCCTCCTGATAAGTGTAAATGGAGCCATGTCCCATGGTACAGTCATTTATCATTTCTGCAGAAGTCATGTGGCCATGTGTGGACCACAGCTTGGAGATAAATGTGCCGAGACTTTCCCCTCACTTATTTTATGTGGGCAAAACTACATATATAGGTAGAGAAAACTCAACTTGGGCAGACAGAGCAGAAGTGAAAGTTCTCCTCCTTCCTGATTTGTCATTGTAGGCAAGTAATTTCTACTCGGAAACTGAATGATTCTTTCAGTGTCGGGACTCTTCTAATTTCTTTTAGTTTCTGTGCAGTCCTTTCTGTCCCTTCTGCCTTTTAGCTGATTGCTCCATGATTGCTCTTTTGTTTCCGAATGACCTGCAGGCACCAGGATCCTTGTGGTGACTCTTTTGCCTGCTGTATCTTACTTCTGCTGAAGAATTGAACTCTTGCCTTCTTCCAACGTCCTTCTTCCTACGTCCTCTCACTGCTGCATGGGAACCTACTGGCACTTCAGTGAAGGCTGAAAGCAAGCCAGTACAGCCTGCAAGTTCCTAATGGAGACCTGGGACTAGGCAGCCCTCCAGTCTAGTATGGGACAAAGAATATTGTTTAGCCAGTGAACATTTTTCTGGTACAGTTTTTGTAGGAAGACCATCTGGCTCTTATTAAAAGTTGCTGAGGAGTGTGGTTTTGATGGAATTCTCGCTCCTGAGCACCACTGCTGTAAAGCAGATTCAACAAATTTATCTTAAGTAATTTACTATATTCAGCGTGGAAGTGCAAGCTAGCAATTTCTCTGTGTGCATCAGCAGGCCTTACAGGGAGATGTGGAGATGGTTCAAAATGATCTGTTTCTTTTGACCATAAGAAGGCAGGCTATCTGCTTGAAGTCATCTTTACCTCTTGTTGTGTTAGAATGCTCTATTTGCCTGATGCTGTCTTGATAAACTCCACAACAACAGCTACCTCCTTGGAAGACATTCTGGTCATGTTCTTTTCCTTGATCCTGCAGCTTCCTGCAAATAACACAACTGAAAATACTCTTTACTCCTGCTGTTTCACCAGCCAAACTAGATTCCACAGAATGTCAAAGGTGTGTGTATGTAGTGGACTTGTAGCGTGCACTATTTTTCAAGACTATGCTTGCAGCATGCTAAGCACCAAAGGCCCTCCCTGGAGCCACCCAACACCAAGGCAGTGCCCTTATTATGTGCATCAGGATGTGCATGGGACAGCCACTGGGACTTCTTGTGAAATTTTGAAGGTAGAAGTAGCCTGCAGTGGGTGTGCAGCAGTCAGTGAGGATAGTGACTTTTCTGATTTCATTGGTTTGAGTCACAGAATCACCAAGGTTGGAAAAGACCTCAAAGATCATCAAGTCCAACCTGTCACCACAGACCTCATGACTAAACCATGGCACCAAGTGTCATGTCCAATCCCCTCTTGAACACCTCCAGGGATGTTGACTCCACCACCTCCCTGGGCAGCACATTCCAGTGGCTAACGACTCTCTCAGTGAAGAACTTTCTCCTCACCTCCAGCCTAAACTTCCCCTGGCACAGCTTGAGACTGTGTCCCCTTGTTCTGGTGCTGGTTGCCTGGGAGAAGAGACCGAGCCCCTCCTGGCTACAACCACCCTTCAGATAGATATAGACAGCAATAAGGTCTCCCTTGAGCCTCCTCTTCTCCAGGCTAAACAATCCCAGCTCCCTCAGCCTCTCCTCACAGGGCTGTGCTCAAGGCCTCTCCTCAGCCTCGTTGCCCTTCTCTGGACACGTTCAAGAGTCTCAATGTCCTTTTTAAACTGAGGGGCCCAGCACTGGACACTGTACTCAAGGTATAGCCTGGTCAGTGCTGAGTGCAGGGGCACAATGACTTCCCTGTTCCTGCTAGCCACGCTATTCTTGCTGCATGCCAGGATGCCATTGGCCTTCTTGGCCACCTGGGCACACTGCTGGCTTATGTTCAGCTGGCTGTCAGTCAGCACCCCCAAAGTCCCTTTCTGTTTGGCAGCTCTCCAGCCACTCTGACCCCAGCCTGTAGCTCTGCATGGGCTTGTTGTGGCCCCATGTTGTTGGATGTGTGTTTAACACGTCCAACCAAATTCTGCCTAATTTCTCTCCTTCAGTTACAAGATGTTTACATTCTTCTCCAAGTCAAAGACTAAACATAGCCTTCTCTAATTCGAGCAAAGGCAAATCTTCCCCATAGCCTTCCATAGCTATGCAAAATCAACCTTTCTTCCACACTGCTCCAATTTGTTGAAAAACTTGGTGGTTCTCTGCTCTCACTTTCTCTTTGGGGATCAGGGCTCCCTCTACACTGTGTGCAGGAAGCATGCTGCTCTTGGGGCCAGGGAGATGTGCAAAGGTGGGGGTGACTGCAGCAGTTATGTGGACCCTCCTCCAGGAGGAAGGGTATGCTGACTTGCCTAGTCTAGTGCAAAATATACAGACAAGTGCAGTTAAGAGTGCTTTTTCCTCTAGTGTTGCCTTCCCTACAGCATGGTGGGTGTGGCAGGTATGGTATGACCCCATCATTCAGATGTGACTTCTCAAGAAAATCTGAGGCCAGAGCCTCTGGCAGTTGATCCCAGTGTGCTGGAGTTTGTGATGGCATCAGGTGACAGAAATCCAGATCTGCTGAGATGGTTACAATTCTAGGTGGGTTCAGTGTTGGGGATTTACTTGCTACGGGAACAGTTCTGATGAGAGTGTAGTGTGCTTATCCTCTCCAGTTGGGTACCCAAACACTTTGGTGGTTCAGGGCTTATAACTGAAGTGCAGTGAGTTTTGTTGTCAGTTTACAGTTCAGGAAACAGAGGCATAATGTTCACGGTGTGACTTTATCTGAATTTGATTTCATTCTTGTAAGTTTAACACGCTCAAACACCCTCCCCTACGTGTCAGTGTGTCAGTACCATTATATACTATATGGGGCTTCAGATTGTTCTTCCCTGGCTGTGTGCCTGAGCATGGCCTCATGGTTTCATACAAGCTGGTGGATGTCACCAGAGAGCCCTGAAAGAGTCACTAATCTTTGCAGCATAAACCCTCCTTGTGGTTTCTGTGGTACGTTTTGCAGTGGTGGGACTTGGGCCAGCAGTGTCATTACTGAGTGAGAGAGAAGGTATTCCAACCATTAATTATGCATACTGGAAGAGAAGATTGTCACTGTCTCCCTCAACACTTGGACAGCAAACTCCCTCTAAGCATATATAAGTTCACTTTTGGGAGCAGTATGCTGTTCAGATAAACCCATGCATGAAAGATGTTACTGATGATGATTGATTCTTTCCATCAATTATGAACTATCTTGCAATTTCTCTAAAATGCATGATAAATAACTCCCATCTTTTCTTTTTAGTTGATGTCCATCAGTGTATTAGGTGTTTCTGCATGGATGAGAGACTACCTGAATAATGTTCTCACTTTAACAGCAGAAACAAGGTAAAGTGTGCTTTAAACCTATTATTCTGTGTGGGTGATTGATTGCAGTATGTGTCGCTCATTCTGTATGGCAAGTCTCCTAATTAGAATTTCTAGACTTAAGAAGTCTGCAGTTGAGCTAATTACTGTTTTGTTGAAAGGTGTGTTTTTGCCACTACTTCTGGCATCAGTTGAGATTAGAGAAGGGATAAAGATAGAAATTCATTCTTGTTTTATGCCTGTGTGTTTCTCTTCTGACAGGGATCAATTTCTGGCCCTTTGACAACACGTTACCGTATTATATTGCTGTTGAGTTTTGAATACTCTGTTCAGTCCAGAGATTTAGGAATACTGTTAGTTTTATTGGAGCAGTGCTTATGAACCCTGGTGATAAAATGGCCTCATTGTGCTACATACTGTGCAAGTGCAGAACAGGAAGGTTGCCTTCACTCCAAAGATGTTTTGCATGATGCATTACTTTCTGGTAGCAGTTGACTTGAGAACCACATAGAAGAGACTTCTGTGAAACGTGTAAGGCACTGGAAAGACCACATCTGCTAATCCACTAGTTTTGGTTTAACAGCCACATTACATTTTTCTTTATCATTTTTGTGTGATTATGCCTTTTTTTTTTTTTGATTATAGTTCTGATTGGTTTTTAGGGTGGAGGAGGCTGTCATTTTGACTTACTTTCCTGTGGTGCACCCGGTCATGATTGCAGTCTGCTGTTTCCTCATCATAGTTGGAATGCTGGGCTACTGCGGAACAGTAAAAAGAAATCTCTTGCTCCTTGTCTGGGTATGTTTCATGAGCTCTCAAACCAGCTAACTTCTGCTTTTCTTCAATAGTATTAAGAAAATTTTAAATCCACAGGCACTAGATAAATACTTATTATTTTGTATTACTCTGTGGAGTTAGGATATCAGTGAGGAATTGTAATTACAAAGCACACAGTAGGAAAGAATTTATTGCCCAGACTACATTATGCTGTGACTGAAAGACAAGCAGTGTCTCATTTGCAAAAATCCACTTCATTTAATAGAGGAGTTGCTGAAGGAAAAAAATAACTCAAACTGTTAAGTACTAATAATTATAGAAACATGAGTCTGAGTGCTCTGAAATTGAACCTTTTTGCTACCCTTTTGACTCTTGGCTATGCTATAGCTAATTAACTTAGACTTTGCTTTATCCCCACAGTTGTGTCTGTAAAGTAGCAGTGTTTGTATCTGATGAACATTACATTTGAGTGTATTCAGAATCTCTGTCATGTGGATGTCAGATTTTGCAGTTACATTTAGTTGTGAGTTGAAAAACAAATTCTAAGTACCCAGCTTTTTCCTTTCGCTTGGAGACTGCATAACTGAGAACTGCAACTGGAAAGCAAAAGTATTAGGCCCAAGGCTCTCTCTATAGGCTTTGACTGTCAAGGGACCCAAAATGTTTGTCCTTCATCTGGATGTCAGTGAGTTTGAGGACATAAACAGCCAAAAAATCAATAAAACAAAAAAAGCTCCAAGCACTCAAAACCAAAGAGCCCATCAAACTCACATTTTCAAAGTTTGGAGTTTAAACATATTTAGCCCGTTGGGAACACTGAGATAAAGGAGTGCCATATATCTGTGTGCTTCTTGGAAGTGTAGCTGGTAGCCCTTTGCAGGCTTGGGCTTTGTCTTCTAACATGAGGATAAGCAGGATTCTAAGCAATCTGTAAGCCTAAGAGAATGTGAGCAGTGGATATGAAAGAGATGTATCAGAGTTTACTGTCATAATTACAGTAGGAGAAAGCTGACAGGAAAAATCCTTCAGCTCTTGAGGATATCCAGGAGTCTTACACAAGCAGAGTTTGGCTCCTGCGTTTCTCGCTGCAGTATGTGTTGGGTTCTCCCAAAGTGCATATGGTTGTGTTTTTCTTGTGGATCTGTGCAGGTTTATATACACGATACCTGGACCTCACAAAGTTTGCACAAAATGACCAGGGGGGGGAAAAAAAAAAAAGAGTGAGAAGTTGGCTGAGATTTGTGCAACCTTTGCTTTCATCTAACAGGAAATATTCAAACTGCAGCTAAAACAGCTGAGAAACTGTGCTGGGGTTTTGTATTAAAATGTGGTTTGGGGGAGGATTGGAGTAAGCTTAACTTGAGATTTCCAGCTGGAGGTCTGCAGCAGCAGGGGTCCTCAATTGCAAGAGGGCAAATGCTGTTTCTCCTTTTTGATGTTTAGGCCCGTGTACAATATGAAGTTTGTTGTTTCAGAGCTATAGAGATAGGAGAAAACTCTCATTTCAATCTAGATACTTTATAGTAACCTAGTAGTCATGCGTTTTTTTATATCTAAATCTTAACCTTGCCATGCTAAAGTCAATGGGAACAAGTTCTAAGACAGATATTACTTAGGAGCACTTTCAATAATGGATTACTATAATCTTTCTTACATAACTTTAAAAACCTTTGTGCATTCTTTTATATAAATAGTGAAAGTATTAAGAGAGAGTAAATTTATAGACCCTTGGTTTTTATTTTAAGGTTGTAAGATTATTTTCATGATGTGTTTTTTACAATAGTGATAGTTTATGTGAATTAAGGGCCAATGTGAATTGAGGGCCAATGGCATCCTGGCCTGCATTAGGAATAGTGTGGCCAGCAGGAGCAGGGAGGTCATTGTGCCCCTGTACTCTGCATTGGTTAGGCTGCACCTTGAGTCCTGTGTCCAGTTCTGGGCCCCTCAGTTTAAGAAGGACATGGAGACACTTGAACGTGTCCAGAGAAGGGCAACAAGGCTGGGGAGAGGCCTTGAGCACAAGCCCTATGAGGAGAGGCTGAGGGAGCTGGGATTGTTTAGCCTGGAGAAGAGGAGGCTCAGGGGTGACCTCATTGCCCTCTCCAACTACCTGAAAGGTGGTTGTAGCCAGGAAGGGGTTGGTCTCTTCTCCCAGGCAACCAGCACCAGAACAAGAGGACACAGTCTCAAGCTGCACCAGGGGATGTTTAGACTTGAGGTGAGGAGAAAGTTCTTCACTGAGTGAGTTGTTCGTCATTGGAATGCGCTGCCCAGGGAGGTGGTGGAGTCACCATCCCTGGAGGTGTTCAAGAGGAGATTGGACGTGGCACTTGGTGCCATGGTGTAGTCATGCAGTCTGTGGTGACAGGTTGGACTCAATCATCGAGGTCTCTTCCAACCTTAGTGATACTGTGATACTGTATATGATGGGGAAAACAAGTTATTATTTTTGCTATCAGGTTTGAAAAGCATCCTAACTAATTACAAAGAAAAGTTAAAACTTCTTTTGGCCTGAAGTTTATTAAACTGCCAGTGAAAGGAAGGAATCATTTATATCTTTTAGTGCCATCTGGAAATAAATTATTTGCAGTGTGTTGAGGCAGTCAAATTACACTAAATCAAAACAGAGCTTTTATGTTATGTTGCAATATTTCATTTTCAGGAGCCTGAGAATTTGTTCTTGCTAAGAAAACTGATAAGCAAAACTGAACAATGTCTTCCATTGTCTTTGATTAATTGTTAAGTGAATACAGTTGTGTTACACCACAGAATTACACAGGCATAAGTCAATACTTCATTCATCAGACTAATCAGAAAAGTGATGGATCCACAAAACGAGCTTTTGTACAACCAGATGAACTAAAAGAAAAGAACCTTCGTGTAAAACATTTAACAGCCTCTTTAATCATGCTTTTAATCTTCTTTTTGAAGTACATGAAGAGCCCTAATGATGACATGCAGAGATATTTGGAAACCAATCTTGACATTCCTGGCAGCATGCTAATTGCTGGTGCTAATGTTGTTAATTGAATTGGATTTTTGGAAAAATCTAATAAAATAGAGGGACCATAAAATATTTATATTACTGTGTCAGATATTTTTAATGCATCTGAATGCATAGATGTTTTAATCTGGTTTTGAAATTTTATCTCGCAGTTAAGTGCTTGAAAACTTTCCAGCTTCACATGGGACGTGCATATAAATTGAACTAATGTTTACTCAGCTTAAGAAGAAGAAAATAAAGTACCTCAGTCTTCTCAGGCACTTGCTTGCTCTGGATTTTTTGTTGAGTCAGCATTTTTAAGCTATGATAATTTACTTTTGTTGCAGGAATGTGTAGTCCTGAAGGCTAGTTGGTATAAAGAGCCTACGTACACCTTAAATGTCTATGATACAATTTTACTGAGTGTCATGAAGGGTGGCTGTAGCCAGGAGGGGGTTGGTCTCTTCTCCCAGGCAACCAGCACCAGAACAAGAGAACAGAACAGAATTAACCAGGCTGGAAAAGACCTTCGAGATCATCAAGTCCAACCCATCACCCAACACCATCTAATCAAATAAACCATGGCACCAAGTGCTTCATCTTCTTAAACACCTCAAGTGATGGTGACTCTACCACCTCCCTGGGCAGCACATTCCAATGGGCAATCACTCTTTCTATGAAGAACTTCTTCCTAATATCCAGCCTAAGCCTCCCCTGGCACAGCTTGAGACTGTGTCCTCTTGTTCTGGTGCTGGTTGCCTGGGAGAAGAGACCAACACCCACCAGGCTACAACCTCCCTTCAGGTAGTTGTAGATGGCCATAAGGTCACCCCTGAGCTTCCTCTTCTCCAGGCTGAGCTCTCTCAGCCTCTCTTCACAGGGCTGTGCTCCAAACCCCTCAACAGCTTTGTTGCCCTTCTCTGGACATGTTCCAGCAACTCATCTTTCCTAAACTGAGGGGCCCATAACTGACACAGTACTCAAGGTGTGGCCTAACCAGTGCTGTGTACAGGGGCAGAATGACTTCCCTACTCCTGCTGGCCACACTATTCCTGATACAAGCCAGGATGCCATTGGCCTTCTTGGCCCCCTGGGCACATGCTCATGTTCAGCTGGCTGTCAACCACTACCCCCAGTTCCCTTTCTGCCTGGCCACTCTAGCCACTCTGACCCCAGCCTGTAGCACTGCATGGGGATGTTGTGGCCAATGTGTAGAACCCGTGTGGTTTCAGTTTAGTCTATTCATATTCTGCATTTATTGACAAATGTGCATAACACATTATAATGGAAATGCTCTGTTGCTTTGTGTTTTATTGTTTCATGGGGGCCCTGTGTCAAGCTGCCCCAGGGGACGTTTAGGCTCGAGGTGAGGAGAAAGCTCTTCACAGAGAGTTGCTGCCCATTGGAATGTGCTGCCCAGGGAGGTGGTTGACTCACCGTCCCTGGAAGTGTTCACGAGGGTATTGGACGTGGCACTTAGTGCCATGGTCTAGTAGTCATGAGGTCTGTGGTGACAGGTTGGACTTGATGATCTTTGAGGTCTTTTCCAACCTTGTTGATTCTATGAATCGCCAACATCCTGATGTAGAAGTAGCTGAGATGCCAGCCTGAAATGGGAGATCTGGGGACTCTTCCAAGCCACTGACTTGAATGTCAGTCCAAAGATGAGCAGCTGGAGTCCAGACTTTATGATGCTTGTCACAGTTTTTCCAAACAAGATTATTATTTTTTTTTTAATCTAGAACTATCCTTTGCCTCTTCTGAGGCTCTGTGTTCTTTAGATTGTTTTTGAAGTCTGTTGTGCACATAGTCTAACTGAAGAAGCAAAACCATGCCTCCACACACCTCCATGTTCCTATTCTTTAATAGTAACCTTTAGAGTCTCTGATTATTTTGTTTGTTTGTTTTATTTAAACAACACAAGTAAACTTATTGCTTGACAAGAGCTTCATGACAATCCCACTGGAAAATATTTTCCTGCCTGGAGTTTTCATTGTAAATTCTTGCATTTATAACTATGAGTTTTCTGTAGTTACAGCATTCAAAACCAGCACAGGATTCAAATTTGTCTGCATACGTTTTCACAAAGGGAAAGGCTGTTAGAAGTATTCTGTTATGAATAGGGCAAATCCTCTTACTGATTTTTATCATAAAGCTGGCAGAGCAATATGCCTCGGAGCCAAACATTGTTAGACACTGTTGGTGTGTGGTCAAACAGCTTGTTAATTCAGTAAGAGAATAGAATAGAATTAACCAGGTTGGAAAAGACCTTTGAGATCATTGAGTCCGACCTATCATCCAACACTATCTAACCAACTAAACCATGGCACCAAGTGCCACATCCAGTCCCCTCTTGAACGCCTTCAGAGATGATGACTCCACCACCTCCCTGGGCAGCACATTCCAATGGCCAATCACTCTTTCTATTAAGAACTTCTTCCCAACATCCAGTTATGGCAGAACCTGGTTATAAGCTGGAACTCGTTAGACTAGAACTTGTCAGCCTAACTGATCTGTTAACTGAGTTGAAACAAAACCAAACAAGCCATCCTTAAACTGATCTTTCCTTTAAAAGCAGGCTGATAGCATCATCTCATTTTCTTCTCTTTATGAACTATGTTTTGGTTGGAAAGGCAAAGTGAAGATAAGACAAACCTAACATGAATGCAGCTGTTTCTGGTCAGTAGTTGTCAGCCAACTAAATATGGTGTTTGTGAAAGTGGTTTCTGTGAAGTCCGTCTGAAGAACGACAGGGAACCATTGACTGTATCACCACTTGGGGCAGATTCTTCTGTATGCATGCATCTGTGTCAGTCCATAGGGATGCAGGGGTGATAGAAGTGATTAAATTTGGATGCCTGCTATATTGTAAGATAGCAATAACTGCTAATTCCATAATCAAATAGAATTAATGAGGTTGGAAAAGACCTTTGAGATCATCAAGTCCAACCTATCACCCAACACCATCTTATCAAATAAACCATGGCACCAAGTGCCTCATCCAGTCTCTCTTAAACTCCTCTAGTGATGGTGACTCCACCACCTCCCTGGCCAGCCCATTCCAGTGGCCAATCACTCTTTCTGGGAAGAACTTCTTCCAAACATCCAGCCTAAACTTCCAGCTTGAGACTGCGTCCTCTTGTTCTGGTGCTGGTTGCCTGGCAGAAGAGACCAACCCCCACCTGGCTACAACCTCCTTTCAGCTAGTTGTAGGCAGCAGTAAGGTCTTCCCTGAGCCTCCTCTTCTCCAAGCTAAGCAACCCCAGCTCCCTCAGCCTCTCCTTATAGGGCTTGTGCTCCAAACCCCTCCCCAGCTTTGTTGCCCTCCTCTGGAAATGTTCCAGGAACTCAACATCTTTCCTACACTGAGGGGCCCAGAACTGGACACAGGACTCAAGGTGTGACCTAACCAGTGACTTCCCTGCTCCTGCTGGCCACACTATTCCTGATGCAGGCCAGGATGCCATTGGCCTTCATGGCCACCTGGGCACACTGCTGGCTCATGTTCAGCCTACTATCAACCAGTACCCCTAGGTCCCTGAAGGCATTCATACTCTGTGTGAAATGTTAGCTGCTCTACCATACCAACTATTCTGCGGGACTGGTAGCTACATACAGCTGGTGTGATTAGTATGAGAGGTTAGTGGTAGTTGAGTTTGTTGTCTTTTTTTGTGGCAGCAAGTATTTATGTTTCTTTGCTTGTTTTGTAATAATAATGGATTTTTGTTGTGACCCTTGTTGACTCTTCGCACAGTCACAGCTGCTCTAGTACTTCTAGTGGTCTTTGACCCTGGAATTGTTACTTAACAACCAGAAGTATTTCTTCATTATTTAACTACTGAGCATTAAAAGGGAAGAAATAAGAAACAAATGTGTAAACCATACAGTTTAGAATTAGACAGGACAGAGATTGAGTTCATTTTCATAGTTTGTGCCTTTTATTGTCAAGTCTCCAGGGACGCAGATCCTGCAAAATGCTTTTTTTGCCCAGGGAGGTGGTGGAGTCACCATCACTGGAGGTGTTTAGGAAGAGACTGGATGGGATGCTTGGTGCCATGGTTTAGTTGATTAGATGGTGTTGGGTAATAGGTTGGACTTGATGATCTCAAAAGTCTTTTCCTACCTGGTTCCATTCCATTCCATCCCATCCCATTCCATTCTATCCTATCCTATCCTATCCATGAATGTGGCATGTGCAAGAAGAAAACAGAGATTCGTAAGACAGGTTGGTGTGCTTTGTTGAGAAACTAGTTTAAGTAGGCTTAGTACAGGTTTGATGAGAAGTCAGTACTCTGCTAAAACTCAAATTCAGGTAGACAGTTGGTAAATAAGGAGTTGAACATTTAGCTTGCATTTTGAAGTGCTGCTTGTTTGGCATTCCACTTGTAAGAGAAATTTTATATATAGCCCAGTAGATCCAGATATGGGCTGCTTTCTCATGAAAACAAATGGGCATAATCCAACATGATGTCATTCAACAAGTCTAAGTTCCAGGTGCTGCACTTTGGCCACAACAGCCCCATGCAGTGCTACAGGCTGGGGTCAGAGTGGCTGGAGAGCTGCCAAACAAAAGGGGACCTGGGGGTACTGGTTGACAGCCACCTAAACATGAGCCAGCAGTGTGCCCAGGTGGCCAAAAAAGCCAATGGCATCCTGGCCTGCATCAAGAATAGTGTGGCCAGCAGGAGCAGGGAAGTCATTGTGCCCCTGTATGCAGCACTGACCAGGCCACACCTTGAGTACAGTGTCCAGTTCTGGGACCCTCAGTTTAAGAGGGACATCGAGACACTTGAACATGTCCAGAGAAGGGCAACGAGGCTGGGGAGAGGCCTTGAGCACAAGGCCTATGAGGAAAGGCTGAGGGAGGTGGGATTGTTTAGCCTGGAGAAGAAGAGGCTCGGGACAGACCTTATTGCTGTCTATATCTACCTGAAGGGTGGTTGTAGCCAGGAGGGGGTTCGGTCTCTTCTCCCAGGCAACCAGCACCAGAACAAGGGGACACAGTCTCAAGCTGCACCAGGGGAAGTTTAGGCTGGAAGTGAGGAGAAAGTTCTTCACTGAGAGAGTTGTTCGCCATTGGAATGTGCTGCCCAGGGAGGTGGTGGAATCACCATCCCTGGAGGTGTTCAAGAGAGGATTGGACATGGCCCTTGGTGCCATGGTTTAGTAGTCACGAGTTGTTGGATGACAAGTTGGGCTTGATGGTCTCTGAGGTCTTTTCTAACCTTGGTGATTCTGTGATTCTATTCTAAATACACAGCTTTTCATTTGTGGGTTGTTTTGGGTTTTTTTGTCCTTTCTGTATTTCTAACTTTTAGTCCAAAGATGAACTGCTTGAGGAAATGCCTGAACAAATTGTTATTAGACAGCTGTTTGCCTTGAAATGAGAGAGTTGGTAAATGGCCTGATTTTGAGATTGATGTTGGTGATACCACAGTGTGTCACCACAGAGATAATGTGGGCTTTGCAGGAGCAGGTGTACTCTGCAGGGCTTCCAGCTTGGTGGAGTTGACTGTGGTGGTGCAGGGATCCAGTGCCAAAGTCTCTATTTGCCTGTCTAACTATGAGGTGTGTTTTGTGACTTTGTCTTCTCTATTGTAAATGCATATAGCACTGTGGACATAGTACTTAAAAGGCAAGTGCCTTGAAACAGTGCCTAACTTTCAGGACTAGGAGAGGGAGCTTACAGATGAGACGTACAAGTTGCCTGGCATTGTGGGTTTTTGGGAGGCATTTAGAGATGAAGGGTGCTGCTTGCTGAACAAGCCACAAGCAAGAGCAGCTGCACATTTGAGCAGCATGGAGGCAAGAGTGTTGGGGTGGAGAAGCATGGCAGGAATTGTGCTGGTGGGAATATCCAGATCTTCTTGCAAATGCTTGGTTTAAATCCAAATGTTTGCTGTGCTCATGGTGGTATCTGCTTCCTTCACCCACAGTACTTCACACAGCTGTGTTTTACCAGAGTAGAGGCAGTGTGGTACTATTTGGCACAGTTATCCAGTGACTCAAAGTAACAAGAACTGTCCAGCCCCATAAGGGCTATTCATGGAAATGCCTTTGACCAACAACAGCAAGGTTGGACAGTGCAGTTGTGAAGCCACAATGCAAAATGGGGGGGGGGGGGGGGATGTTTGTATACTTCTGCAGTAGCTAAGAGCCACTTGCTCATCCAGTTGAAAAAAAGTAGTGGTGCTAAGTTAAAAGGTAAATATCTGTTGACAGTAGTCATTTTATGGTTTCAGTATGTTTCCAGCATAAAATGTTGCCTGGACTTCTGTGACATGCTCTTCACTGCATGCTATAATTTTAGGCTTAACTAATGGAGATTACTACTTTGCCTGTTCTTGGGGCTCTAAGTCCTCAGGGTTGGTTTTACTAGATATCCATGTGTCTGGCCTTATGATCCAAAATTTTTGGACCAAGCTTTGTTTCTTTTATCTTCCTTGTGCCTGCTTTTCTTCATTCCCAGTTGTTGCACTGTTAATATTGCTTCCTCCCTCCATGTTCTTGAAAGCCGTTAATATCCAAGATGGTAGAAGAGATGGAAATGATACCAGAGCTGAAAAGGGTTCTGGAGTGATGCTCCCTGGAGAAGAGAGGGAAGGTACTGATAAATTGGTGAAGTGGAATGATGGAAGCTGGTTGATGGTAGGCTGAACATGAGCCTGCAGTGTGCCCAGGCAGCCAAGAGGGCCAATGGCATCCTGGCCTGCATCAGGAAGAGTGTGGCCAGCAGGAGCAAGGAGGTCATTCTGCCCCTGTACACTGCACAGGTTAGGCCGCACCTCGAGTCCTGTGTCCAGTTCTGGGCCCCTCAGTTTAGGAAGGAGGTTGACTTGCTGGAGCTTGTCCAGAGAAGGGCAACAAAGTTGGTGAGGGGCTTGGAACACAAGCCCTATGAGGAGAGACTGAGGGAGCTGGGGTTGCTTAGTCTGGAGAAGAGGAGACTCAGGGGTGACCTTATTGCTGTCTACAACTACCTGAAGGGGGTTGTAGTGAGGCAGAGGTTAGTCTCTTCTCCCAGGCAACCAGTACTAGAACAAGAGGACACAGTCTCAGACTGCGCCAGGGGAGGTTTAGGCTGGAGGTTAGGAGGAAGTTTTACACAGAGAGAGTGATTGCCCATTGGAATGGGCTGCCCAAGGAGGTGGTGGGGTCGCCGTCATTGGGGGTGTTCAGGACGAGGCTTGACAGGATGCTTGGTTGCATGGTTTAGTTGATTAGGTGGTGTTGGATGATAGGTTGGACATGATGATCTTGAAGGTCTCTTCCAACCTGGTTTATTCTATTCTATTCTATTCTAAGTGGGTACTAGGAAACTATTGAAAGGACCGGGACTGATATGACACTATGTTCAAATGACTGAGATTGAGGCTAGAGTCGCTGATTGACAGCCACCTAAATATGAGCCATCAGTGTGCTCAGGTGGCCAAGAGGGCCAATGGTATTCTGGCCTGCATTAGGAATAGTGTGGCCAGCAGGAGCAGGGAAGTCATTGTGCCCCTGTACTCTGCATTGGTTAGGCTGCACCTTGAGTATTGTGTCCAGTTCTGGGTCCCTCAGTTTAAGAAGGACATCGAGACACTTGAACGTGTCCAGAGAAGGGCAACAAGGCTGGGGAGAGGCCTTGAGCACAGCCCTGTGAGGAGAGGCTGAGGGAGCTGGGATTGTTTAGCCTGGAGAAGAGGAGGCTCAGGGGTGACCTCATTGCCCTCTCCAACTACCTGAAAGGTGGTTGTAGCCAGGAACGGGTTGGTCTCTTCTCCCAGGCAACCAGCACCAGAACAAGGGGACACAGTCTCAAGCTGCACCAGGGGATGTTTAGGCTGGAGGTGAGGAGAAAGTTCTTCACTGAAAGAGTTGTTCGTCATTGGAATGCGCTGCCCAGGGAGGTGGTGGAGTCACCATCCCTGGAGGTGTTCAAGAGGGGATTGGATGTGGCACTTGGTGCCATGGTCTAGTCATGAGGTCTGTGGAGACAGGTTGGACTCAATGATCCTTGAGGTCTCTTCCAACCTTAGTGATACTGTGATACTGTGAGTCCTGGGACTGATACTGGAATGGGAATGAAGGCTGCAGCATCTTGGCTGAGAAAAGAAGATGGGGAACTGCTGAGATAATATGTGTTCTTTGTGATGTAATGGTTGATTTGATTTTGTTTTTTTCTCCTTCTTTCTTTCCCAGCTCCTCTTTTCTCATTGCATGTTTGTCTAGCTTTTTTAACTGCTGAAAGGAACAGCAAACGAGGGTCCCTGAGAGCAAGGAGGGGGTAAATGAGTAAATAGACCCACAAAGCCCAACCAAACTTCTGTGTCTTGTCTGAAACCTAGCCCAGTCTCACTGTTAGGACATGCCTTGATATTGTGGTTCAACTGCATTCTTGTTGCCACAAACTGAGTATGGAATGGATGCCTTGTCAGGTAACTTAATCTCTTTGTCTTGCCCTGTGACACAACCACAGAGACACTTTGTGTGCAGGGACTGCAGTATGGGTTCATGCTTGGAGCTGAGACCATTTCTTCACTCAGAATGGTGAATGTTTGAAGTGTTTTGGTGTGTGTTGAAGCAGGAGTTATTTTTTGTATCAGCACTAGATTGGTCTATTTTACAAGAAAAAGGGATTTTTATGATTAAAGAAGCATTTTAATGATGTTTAATTTCCTTGGTAGAAAATCAAGGGGGTAGACACATGAAGGGAGCTTGTGTTTTGAAAATCTGTACAGAAAAGGACACTTTAGTTGTTATTAGAAACCCTGTGAAATAAGGGGAGAAGAAGATGGAGGAATGGAATGTTGTAAGCCGTGTAAGCCTGTCATTGCTTAGCTCCTGTTCAGCATTTTCCTATGACCTCACAACCAGCTTTATTCCTTGGACTTCACTGACTTGAGGTAATTGAGCCTTGAGCAAATACATCCTAATAACTGTCTGAAGTGTGCATTTGCATATTTCAAAAGTAAGATACCTTACCTTATATAAGCAAAGATTAGCCAATAAAGTAAAAATTGAAAACAGGTCTTTAATATAGAATCATACAATCAACCAGGTTGGAAAAGACCTCAGAGATCATCAAGTTCAGCCTATTACCTAATATCTCATGACAACTAAACCATGGCTTCAAGTGCCACATCCAGTCCCCTCTTGAACACCTCCAGGGATGGTGACTCCACCGCCTCCCTGGGCAGCCCATTCCAATGGCTAACAACTCTCTCTGTGAAGAACTTTCTCCTCACCTCGAGCCTGAACTTCTGAGGCTGTGAGGAAAGGTCTAACTATTCATAAATACTTTAGCTTGGTGTTTAAAAAAGCAAAGGGGTCAATCAAACGAACTTGGACACTTACATTAGAAGATTCAAATGCTCATACTCATCCTTTTTTTAATTCAGCAAATGAGTTTAGAACAGTTTTGGAAAAGGTGGTAACTTGGACTTTGCAGAGGTCACAGGCTTTAAGACATCTTGATAAATTTCTGTGATCTGGGAAACAGAATCTAAAATAATAAAGACGTTTGATCGTTTTTGTGGAACGTGTGGGTTTTGAAGAACTGGATGACATTCAGTAGCTAATGATGTAAGCTGGTGGTTTCAGCCTTGAATTGTGACTGCACCTCTCATAAATTTCTGCTTTGTCAAGCAAATAAACCAAATTTTAAATCAGAATGACAAATGAACTGTTAATCCCTTCAGGGCAGGGCTGAGGGAGCGGAGGAGGGCAGGAGAGTGGGCAAGGTAAAGCTTGTGCTGCTGGGGTGGATACACAGAGCATTTCAGTTTTCCATGCAGCTTGTCTGCCTCCCTTTAATGAGCATTTGCTCCATTTTAAAAGTATAGATGGATTAATCATTAAAATAACCTCATTAATTTGTAAATTGTAACAAAAATAAAGGGAACTTTCTGAGAGAGGAAAGGTTTCTTACTAGGTTTTGCACAGAAAGAGTCTGGTTCCCACTGGTGATCCAGTGATGGTGGTCATCTGATGTTTCTCCACCTGCAGACAGATGTCTGGATGACTTGAGTCTCAGAAGAGCAAGGCTGATGTTCTCAGGCTGTTAGCCACTGGGAACTGCTATGTATCTTAACAATCTTCTGGCATTGTTTTACATGCTATATACTCTGTTCTTTAAAAGATTCCCATAAGGTTTCATTCTGCAGCTGCTTTACCCTTGGAATCCCCTTCAGCCCTTGTCCTTTTCCAGAGCTTTTCTTGCCTCTTGTCATATGGACCGTGTTACCCAAGCAGGTGATACGACCGCTAGACAGCAAGCCTGAGAAGGCTGGACTTGCTGATCAGCTGCTCTTCATTTGCTCTGTTGCAGGGGTTGTGTTTTTTCCAGAGTCTGAATTTAAACAAAAAAAAAAAGAAAAAAAGTTGTATATCTTGTGGGAGAAAAGAAAAACACTTGGGAAGAGAGCTTGAAAAAAAGATACTTACTAAATGAAATACAGAGCACATGAATAATGACTCAGTACACTGATTCTTCAAAGAAAGGCACATTTCCTTAAAAAACTACAATATGTAGACCAGATTATCCAAAATAACCTCCATGCTCTCACTTTTCTTAACCATGATGCAACTTCTGACTTCAGCTGTTTGTCTTCATATACAAAAATGCTCTCTTGCTGTCTCACTGCCTGGAAGTGAACTTAGGAAGTCTCACTGCCTGGAAGTGAACTTAGGAAGTCTCACTGCCTGGAAGTGAACTTAGGAAGTCTCACTGCCTGGAAGTGAACTTAAAGAAGTCATCATTTTGAGTATGTAGTATGATGGGATATATTTTTTTCTGTAGGGATGAACTTGGTAGGCTGTGAAGCCTCATCATGTTTTCCAGGATGACAGTAGTCAACTAGGAAGCTGTCAGAACGGATGAAACAGGGTCCCACTCTCAGGAGCAACATGCAAACCAAAAGAGGTTTGAAGAGAAAAAAAAAGAAAACTAATTAAGCCACTCTTGTGCTTTCTGATGAAATTTGGGTTGCCTCAGAACCCTGAGCATACCACGTTTGGTACAAGCAGTATCAAGAGAGCATTGCTGGAGATGTGTTTGGCTCTTTGGTTCTCCTGGGGCGTGGGCTAACAGCTCCCTGATTTTACAGTTTGTAGTATCACAGAACGTTAGGGGTTGAAAGGGACCTCCAGGGATCATTGGGTGCAGCTCTCCTGCCAAAGCAGGATCACTCAGGGCAGGCCACATAGGAACACATCCAAGTTGGCTTTGAAAGTCTTTAGAGAAGGAGACCCCACAACCTCTCTAGGCAGCCTGTTCCATCATCCTCACAGTAAAGAAGTTTCTCCTCATGTTGAGGTGGAATTTCCTATGTTCTAGGTTATAGCCATTATTCCTTGTCCTATTAATGGCTGCCACTGGAAACAGCTTGTCCCCTTCCTCTTGACAACCACCCCTGAGGTATTTATAGACATTAATAAGATCCCCTCTCAGCTTCTCTTCTCCAGACTAAACAGTCCCGATTCCTCAGTCTTCATAGGAGAGATGTTCAAGCCCCCTAATCATCCTTGTACTATCCCTGTACTGTCAACCAGTGCCCCCAAGTCCCTTTCTGCCTGGCCACTCTCCAGCCACTCTGACCCCAGCCTGTAGCACTGCATGGGGTTGTTGTGGCCAGTGTGTAGAACCTGGCATTTGGATGTGTTAAATCTCATGGCATTGGAGTCTGCCCATCTGCCCATTTAATGATAACCTTTAGGTATCTTTGCAATATTGTTTACTCCCTTCTCTGCCTTCCCTATCCTACCCTTTCTCTGCAAAAAAACCCAAAACAAAACAAAAATTAAAGGAACCAAAGAGTGCATTGCAATGGCCAAGAGTGCTCTGAGGGAGATGTGCTGTAGTTGAAGGTGGTATCAGTGATCTGCTGGTGTGTTTTTGAGAGTAATGCACAATTGCACTTTGTAGTGAGTTAATCTACTTTATAAAATGTAGCCTCTCAGCCCACAGGGAGAAATATTAAGCCTTGCTTCAAAACTAAGTCTCTGTTTCTGGCAAAAAGCAGAAGTGTGTAAATGCAGGAAGATTTGTTCAGCATTCAGAGTCCTGTGGGATTTTAATTAGATACAAGAAATAAGCATTGAAGCCAGTAATAATTTCTGTGTTTGGAAGATGGAAATTAAGGGTAATAAATTTAAATAATGGCTATAGGGGTTTTTTCTCCACACAGCTTCTAGAAGAATTATTTGTTTTGCAAACCATTATGTTTAGAGAGAGATAGAATACTTGCCTTCAGTTAGCAGAGCAAAACTGAAACTCCTGTGTGCAAGATCAGTGTGCCTGCAGTTGCTCGATTCCTAGTGTGTGCTTTCATGTGTGTGAACTCCTTGTGCCTTTTCTTGGGTTTTGTCTTAGAATAGAATAGAATTAACCAGGTTGGAAAAGACCTGTGAGATCATTGTGTCCAACCTATCACCCAACACTATCTAATCAACTAAACCATGGCACCAAGCGCCCCATCCAATCTCTTCATCAACACCTGCAGTGATGGTGACTCCACCACCTTCCTGGGCAGCACATTCCAATGGCCAATCACTCTTTCTATGAAGATCTTCCTAACATCCAGCCTAAACCTCCCCTGGTGCAGCTGGAGACTGTGTCCTTTTGTTCTGGTGCTGGTTGCCTGGGAGAAGAGACCAACCCCCACCTGGCTACAACCTCCCTTCAGGTGGCTGTAGACAGCAAGAAGGTCTCCCCTGAGCCTCCTTTTCTCCAGGCTAAGCAACCCCAAGGTCCCTCAGCCTCTCCTCATAGGGCTGTGCTCCAAACCCCTCCCCAGCTTTGTTGCCCTTCTCTGGACATGTCCCAGCAAGTCAACATATCTTTCCTAAACTGAGGGGCCCAGAAAGAAACTACCATAGTCGGCAGGATTCGAACCTGCACAGGGTAATCCCAATGGATTTCTAGTCCATCACCTGAACCGCTGTCTTAGAGAGAGATGTTCTTTCTCAGAACAGAAGGCTTGATTCTGCAGTGCCCTGATGTGTGCAGATGTAGCTAGTCATGAGTGCTTAATTCTTAGCAGACCCAGAAGTGGTTTATGAGTGTGTCTGGCTAAATAGTTGTCTATCCTGGACTATATTCGGTAACTTTCTTAACTATATGTTGACAAAAAAAAAAGGACATTTCAAATGTGAAGGTTGGTGAATGAATGAAATATTACAGGGAACTGCATATTAAGAGCTTTCCAGAGAGTGCCTTATGTATGCCCTCATTGTGTTCCATTTTGTACATACTTACACCCCAAATGTCTTCCATTTTGTGCTCATCAGCTGTTGTCACTGAGCACTACTGAAAAGGGTGGTGTCCCATCATCTAGACACTTGATCTTTAGATATTTATAAGCATTGACAAGCTCCCTATCCATCTTCTCTTCTACAGGCTAAGCCTCAGGTCTCTCAGCCTGAAGACAAGCTGAGAGACACACCAATCCCCTAATTATCTTTGTAGCTCTCCACTTGAACTGGAGAGCCCAGAACTGGACACAATACACCAGCTGTGGCCTCACTAGAGTGGAATAGAAGGGGAGGAGAACCTGCTGACCACTCTTAATACAGCTAAGGAGACCACTGGCCACCCTTGGCCACAAGGGCAAACTGCTGGCTCGTGATGAGCATGTTATCCACTATCACTCCTAGGTCCTTCTCTGTTAGGGATTGGTTTAAGCAAAAAGGACATGAGTCCCAGGAACACCTGTGCAATTCAGGCCTTGAAGGATTTTCTGTTGATAATATAGCAATGGAGTAGGAGCTGTGGGAAAGTGCTGATTGCTTGGTATGCTGAGGTCAAGCTGCCCCTGAGAAGAGGCAAACAAGGTAAGGAGGAGGCGAGATCTGGGAAAAAGAGCAATTAGACTGAGTAGAAAAAACCATAGAGTAGTGAAAATAATGATGTAACCTTTTAGAGATAAACCAATGGCATGTGTTAAGTTAGAATAGAATTAACTATGCATAAGATAAGACTATAAATAATGAAGCATGGAACAATAAAGTTGGATGATTTCTATTACTCATATTGAGTGCTGTCATCCCTGTCTCCGTTCTCGTCACTTCTCCACAGAACCGCTTTCCAGCAGCTGTACTAACCTGTTCTGGTGCATGGGGGTTTCCCTTCCCAGGCACAGGGATCTGCACTTGACTTTGTTGAACTTCATGAGGTTCCACTCTGCCCAAATATCTAGCTTATCCAGGTCTTGCTGAATAGCAGTACAGCCTTCTGGTGCCATTCTTCCCAGTTCAGTATCATTATCAAACTTGCTGAACTTACACACTAGGCACTTCATAGAGGCCTTCGATGGGGCTGGACAAGACTGGACCCAATACTGACCCGTGGGGAACACCACTAGCTACAGGCCTCTAACTGGACTATTTTATTGAGCACAGACCTGTGCCATTAACCCAGTTCTCAATCCACTCAGTTTCTCACTGTCCTGTTCTGATTCAGTTGCTGAAGTGGTTAAATTAAATTGATTTTGTTTGCCCAAGTCAAGTCTCTTTTGCTTGTGACCATAATTGGTGAGTGAGCCCTCCCTGTCCCTCATCTCTGCTTGTCTCCTTCCCATCCCACTGGAGTGAGATAGGAGTAAGTGCATGGCTGCATGGTTGATTTGTTGATGTCATGGTTTAAGCTCAGCCAGCCACTCTAAAATGATAACACTTAAGGATTTATATTCTCTACTTTAGTGATACAGCTTATTGACCTTTGAATAGAAGAGAAGGAAACCAAAACAACAAAACCACTCAAAATCTCAGTATATGTTTCATGTCTTACACATTTCCTAAATAGATTCCAGAATGAAATGACTAAATTAGAAGCATGGAGTTGTGTATTTGGTATGGAATTATGTACTAATGGAATGATGTGTTTATTATGGTTTATATTGTGATGATATTTCTTTGATTTCCACATAAAATGAAAATCCATGACAACTGTAACTCTTAAGTATTGTGTACTGAGAACAAGGGGGAGCTCAGTCCATTGGCATGGAAGTAATTTTGGAGTTGAGAATGAATGGAAATATACTTCTGCCTCAAATAAAAGATAAATGGTGTACTTCATTAATTTGGAACACCAAACAGTCTTTGCTTCAAATGCAGCTTTATCTTGCAGTTCAGAAAGGATTTGTTGATGCTATACATAAAATAATCCTACTCTTTTTCATCACAGCAACCAGTTTCTCATAACCATCATTATCAAGACTTGTGGCTTGGACAGGAGCACACTGCATTGGGTTAGGAACTGGCTGGAGGGCTGAGCCCAGAGAGTGGTGGTGAATGGTGCCACATCCAGCTGGCGGCCAGTCACTAGTGGTGTGCCCCAGGGATCAGTGCTGGGCCCCATGCTCTTTAACATCTTTATTGATGATCTGGATGAGGGCATTGAGTCCATCATCAGTAAATTTGCAGATGACACCAAGCTGGGGGCAGGAGTTGATCTGCTGGAGGGTAGAGAGGCTCTGCAGAGGGACCTCGACAGGCTGGACAGATGGGCAGAGTCCAAGGGCATGAGATTGAACACATCCAAGTGCCAGGTTCTGCACATTGGCCACAACAACCCCATGCAGTGCTACAGGCTGGGGTCAGAGTGGCTGGAGAGCAGCCAGGCAGAGAGGGACCTGGGGGTACTGGTTGATAGTAGGCTGAACATGAGCCTGCAGTATGCCCAGGCAGCCAAGAGGGCCAATGGCATCCTGTCCTGCCTCAGGAACAGTGCGGCCAGCAGAAGCAGGGAGGTCATTCTGCCCCTGTACACTGCACTGTGTACCTCGAGTACTGTGTCCAGTTCTGGGCCCCTCAGTTTAGGAAAGATGTTGACTTGCTGGAGCGTGTCCAGAGAAGGGCAACAAAGTTGGTGGTGAGGGGTTTAGAACACAAGTCCTATGAAAAGAGGCTGAGGGATCTGGGGTTGCTTAGCCTGGAGAAGAGGAGGCTCAGGGGAGACCTTATTGCTGTCTACAACTACCTGAAGGCAGAGGTTGGTCTCTTCTGTCAGGCAACCAGCACCAGAACAAGAGGACACAGTGTCAAGCTGTGCCAGGGGAGGTTTATGCTGGAGATTAGGAAGAAATTCTACACAGAGAGAGTGATTGCCCATTGGAATGGGCTGCCTGGGGAGGTGTTCAGAAGGAGACTTAATAGGGTGCTTGGTTGCATGGTTTAATTGCTTGGGTGGTTTGGATGATAGGTTGGACGCGATGATCTTGAAGGTCTCTTCCAACCTGGTCTATGCTATTCTATTCATTTTCTGGTTTTACATAGTTGAAGCATTAAATCTTGTAATAGAGAACAATGTGTTAATCTGCCTCACTAAATATTTGCACGATTATACCTGCCTTCCAATATTTAAGTTACTTTGATGAGACCACAGCTTTCAAGAACCTTATTTGTTCTTCCAGCTTGTCAATTTTCATTTATCTTTTTTTTTTTCCTTCTACTTTTTGTCTTAGCATGATTTGGAGATGTTTCTTAAATGCACAAAACTGGGGGTGGGGGGGTGGGGAAAGGACATTTCTCCTTTTCCACATATACAAAGAAGAAAAGATTGTCTTCTTTGCATGAGTCATGATAACCTTGTACTCTTGGGCAAAAAGGAGATGAATTTATTCACCCACTGTAGTGTTCATATGTTTCATGTTAAGTTAGTTAAGAAACGTTATGCGACTTAAATGCTTTGAAAATTTGCTGCATGAATGCTTCCTATTTTGTCTTCAGTCATGTGAAGTGTTAATAATGTTTCAGTATGTCCTTTAATATTGTTTAAAACTTTTGTCACAGCTAGCCTGAGTATCAGAAGTAACTCAGACTGTTCTGTTTCCTGCAGTACTTCGGAAGCTTGCTTGTAATATTCTGCGTTGAGTTGGCCTGTGGCGTTTGGACCTACGAGCAGGAAATCACAGTGAGTCAGAAAAGAAGGCTGCATTTTTTCAACAGGAGAAAGCAAAGATTTCCATTAGCTAGCTGTTTTCTAATTGCTTTAGTGTCTGATTTAAAGTGACTGCCTTTTTTTTTTTTAAGCAGAGATTCCTTTTGGGCGAGCTTGTTTGTCTGGAAGGTCCTATCTGGTTTTCTTGCCCCACGCTGTATTTGAGAGTTGAATCTTGCAGTCTCTGATTTAAGAACTTTGTTTCCTGTTAATTCTTGAGAGAGGAGATGTGAGAACTCAAAGTAATTTTGCCCCACAAGTTCTTGATGCTTTCAAGAGCTATAGCTGAGTGCACTATGTTGTAAACAAACAGTCTGTTCTTTCGATAGAGGACGTTCGTTCTGTCTGCTGAAATCTTCACACTGCCTCCACAAGCTGTAAATGCCAGTTCTAAGCAAAACATGTCTTAGCTATAAAATGCTCTTCTGTAAACCTGTGAAGAGGTTTGCTCTGTCTAGTTTTTATAGCTGTACCAACCTTTGCAAAGTGAGGACTTGGTAAGCGTTGTGCAAAAAAAGGGGTAAGTGTTGAGCAGAAATCAACCTGAAAGGTTTGATACATTTGATGAATAGAGGGACAAATATTTCCTCCAAAGTGCCAAGATATTCCTTATATACTGGTCTTTCCAACAGATAGTTGCAATTACACTGCAGTAAGATGGGAGGGAGCCTTCTTGGTATTCACATAGGAATTTCTGGCAGATCTGAAGTCTGAAGTTACGTGGCAACAGTTTGCATCAGCATTCATTTCCTTGTGGTACAGACTCCAGAGGGGTGTTCTAACATAACAGCAGTTAGGGCTATCCCTTTATTTTAAATGTCAGCTTCCATTGGTGCATTTTAAAACTGGGAATGCAAACAAGAGGCATGCTTCCTCCTAAGGGTGTAGGTGCCCTCTGTGGGTGTTTTGCCAGGGATGACAGTTCTAACTAACATTCACCTTTCCACAGAAATACTGTCAGTTGAAAGCTGGCTGGAATAATGTAGCCTTCAGTGCACTGGTGCATGCCTTCTCCAGCCTTCACAGTTCAGTTAGAGAACCTGAAGTTACAGTGTGTTTTACTGTGAGCTCCAAGCTTTCAGTTACCTACTGAAACCGAGAGCTGGCATAGCCCTAGATAAGGCACTGGTGATGCTGCTTCCTTCTAGGAAAAAAATAGTTGTCCCTTTACCCCCGTTGCCAAAATGTCTTTATTGACAATCTGGATGAGGGGATTGAGTCCATCATCAGTAAGTTTGCAGATGACACCAAGCTGGGGACAGGAGTTGATCTGTTAGAGGGTGAGAGAGCTCTGCAGAGGGACCTTGACAGGCTGGACAGATGGGCAGAGTCCAAGGGCATGAGATTGAACACATCCAAGTGCCGGATTCTACACGTTGATCACAACAACCCCATGCAGTGCTACAGGCTGGGGTCAGAGTGGCTGGAGAGCAGCCAGGCAGAGAGGAACCTGGGGTACTGGTCAGTAGTAGGCTGAACATGAGGCAGCAGTTTGCCCAGGTAGCCAAGAGGGCAAATGGCATCCTGGCCTGTATCAGGAACAGTACTGTACTCAGCACTGGTTAGGCCACACCTTGAGTCCTGTGTCCAGTTCTGGGCCCTTCAGTCTAGGAAAGATGCTGAGTTGCTGGAACATGTCCAGAGGAGGGGAACAAAGTTGGTGAGGGGTTTGGAGCACAAGCCCTGTGAGGAGAGGCTGAGAGAGCTGGGGTTGCTTAGCCTGGAGAAGAGGAGGCTCAGGACAGAGACCTTATTGCTGTCTAACTACCTGACGGGTGGTTGTAGCCAGGAGGGGGTTGGTCTCCCCTCCCAGGCAACCAGCACCAGAACAAGAGGACACAGCCTCCAGCTGTGCCAGGGGAGGTTTAGGCTGGATGTTAGGAAGAAATTCTTCACAGAAAGAGTGATTGGCCTTTGGAATGGGCTGCCTAGGGAGGTGGTGGAGTCGCCATCACTGGAGGAAGAGACTGGATGGGGCGCTTGGTGCCAATGTTAATTGATTAGATAGTGTTGGGTTATAGGTTGGACATGATGATCTCGAAGGTCTCTTCCAACCTGGTTTATTCTATTTTGTTCTGTTCTATTCTATTCTATTCTAAGAAGCAGCAGTGAGCTCCATGCCTGTACCTTTTGCCAGATACCTCACACTCCTCTGATTCTTTCTTTCTCCAGGAGCTTGATTGTATGCAAATAGAAAATATGGGCATGCAAACAGAATAAAAAACCCCCACCCTTTCACCAATGACTTTGTATTATTTAATCTTGTTTCTTCTCTCCTTTTTTTTTTTTTTTTTCAATTATTCAATCCCTGTAATGCTGTGGGGTTTTTCTCATTTTCTCTTTCCCCTTCTGCTTCCCCTTCTTATTCCCCTTGCCTTAACACTACTGCTCTTCTTGTGATGAGGCAAGCCACATTTCTGACTTGATATCTCGTTGGGTTTAGCTTTGCATGAAATCACAGGAGCCCTTGGTGAGTATCAGAGAATCAGCTGACATTAGTGCAGGTGGGTGGGGGCTGTTGTCAAAAATGTCACTGAGGCATAACCACCTCTGCTGATCCAATATGGGCATATGGACAAGTTGCTCTAAGAGTCCTTGTATAAATAATTTTCCTTCCAGCTCATGATAGCTCTCAGCGTGAAGTGTGCCTCATGACTAATTTATTCCACTCACAAGATTGAAAAGCCAGTGTGAGTTCTTGCCTTACTTAGGCATTGGTCAAGCCTTGATACTCATTAGAAAAATAATAATAATTAGAGCTCTATGGCAGACCAAGCTTTACAGAACTTAGGCTCAAATCAAGCCAGCATCTCTAGTTCATGTTTGTCTACAGGCTACAAAAAAGCATCAAACAAATGCATCTCAGGATCATACATTATTATGTACTACTGTATGCATGAGCTGACAGGAAGTTAATTAATAGATACATCAGTGTCCTTAGCTTCTGGGGCAGTCAAACACACAGAGTCCATCCATCCTTACATCCAGAATTCAAATTGGCTTCCTACAGTGGGTTTTAGTTTGGTTTGACTTGCTTTTAATTTCATTCTCTCACTCCTTGATTGTTTTCCTGCTTTCCATTGTTTTCATAAAGAAGTTGGATGCCTTGTGTTAACCTCATAACATTGGGCTGTGTTCAACTCAAATAGGATAATAGAAAAAATAGTCTAGCAGATAGGAGCTTATTTGCAGCAGTATCAAATACAATCCAGAGAAAGCAGAGTGCTAATGTTCAATGCAGTGAAAAGACAAATGCATTGAGTACAAGCCAAAATAATTTTATTAGTGACCAGTGTAAGTGTTCTGTGATACTGGGTTTTAAGTACTTTTAGTACTCCACTGCTAACATGTTTTTCACATGGACAATTTGGAGTTCAGTGTTTTATGGCTTCTAGATAAAAATTCTGCTAAGTGAAAAGTGTGTTCACGTAGAATCACCAAGGTTGGAAGAGACTGCAAGTCCAACCTGTTACCACAGGCCTCATGACTAAACCATGGCACCAAGTGCCACGTCCAGTCCCCTCTTGAACACCTCCAGGGATGGTGACTCCACCACCTCCCTGGGCAGCACATTCCAATGGCTAATAACTCTCTCAGTGAAGAACTTTCTCCTCACCTCCAGCCTAAACTTCCCCTGGCACAGCTTGAGACTGTGTCCTCTTGTTCTGGTGCTGGTTGCCTGGGAGAAGAGGCCAACCCCCTCCTGGCTACAGCCACCCTTCAGGTAGTTGTAGAGAGCAATAAGGTCTCCCCTGAGCCTCCTCTCCTCCAGGCTAAACAATCCCAGCTCCCTCAGCCTCTCCTCATAGGGCTCGTGCTTGAGGCTTCTCTCCAGCGTCATTGCACATTCATGGCATATGAAGCTTTACCAAGGTGTCAAAAATGTAGTATAACTTACCAGTGGTAATGAAACATTATCAAATATTGTTGTTTGGGTTATGGGATCAGTCAGGCAGGAACTGTCCCTATATTTTTGTAGATCATCTAGCACAACAACGACCAGAATCTGTGAAGTATTATGATAATTTTTTCCTTAGATAATATTTATTGCTATGTTCAGAATGCCCTTGTTCATTCCAAATTGAATAGAATAGTTAATTCTCAGGTGGCTTCCCCACCCTGCAAATGAAAGTTGATACTGTAATTATGGTTTCTTTCACTATGACTATTAAGGCTAATGGGAACAAGGCAAAACTCAGCAGGAATGGTATCTGTGCCTATAAGGGCAACTGCACCATCTTTAGCTTCTTCTTTTAGCTTGGCACATTGAAATTTGTGATGCTAAACTGTAGTTATTTAAAGACACTGTATGGCAGGCACTTAATTGCTATTGTTTCTAACAGATTGCTAACTGAGGGTCATGGTCTGACTACAGAGAAAACCAGCAACTCGCTTTTGAGTAGCCAAATTTGAAAGAGAAATACTTTGAGAACTATCTCCTTCTTTCAGAAGAAAATATTTGCAAGGCCCTGAGTATGTGTGAAGAACAAAGTTCAGAGGGCCTCATTGTATATGCTTCTTTGTTAATATTCTTAAGGGAGATACTGAAATTCAGGATACTTGTGTGCAGGGCTCCTTGCAAAACCAGAAGGCCATTGAAAAGACTTTCAAGGTAGAATTAATCTCAATTAATGTTGCATATTTAGAAGTTGGACATTTAGATCTAAATTTGTCAGCTTAATGTAGTGGGTTTGAGACTTCTTTCTATTTTCTTTGAAATACTTATCTCAAGATGAATTGCCCCATACGGCTGCCTGTTTCTTTCTGTGGACTAAAAGATGCCAGGAGGATACCTAAACTGGGACAGACAAACGCCATTCCTTTTGGCTTGAGTGGGACTCAGTTTAAGTTTTATGCCAGGTAAAAATTGGGTGATGATGTTACCCAGCTGTTTCTGACTCTCCTAAAAATGCAGCTCCTTTTCCAGTGTAAGTAAATTAGTAAGTAAAAAATAACAGGAATTTTTTTCCTGATATTTTAGAATGGAATAGAAGTGAATAGAAGTGAATAGAATAGAAGTGAATAGAATAGAAGTGAACTGAGGTGAATTGAAGTGAATTGAATTAACCGGGTTGGAAGAGACCTTGGAGATCATCGAGTCCAACCCATCATCCAACACTATCAAATCACCTAAACCATGGCACCAAGCACCCCATTCAGTCTCTTCCTAAACACCTTCAGGGATGCTGACTCCACCACCTCCCTGGGCAGCCCATTCCAATGGCCAATCACTCTTTCTCTGAAGAACTTCCTAACACCCAGCCTAAACCTCCCCTGGCGCAGCTCAAGTCTGTGTCCTCTTGTTCTGGTGCTGGTTGCCTGGGAGAAGAGACCAACCCCCTCCTGGCTACAACCTCCCTTCAGGTAGTTGGAGACAGCAATAAGATCTGCCCTGAGTCTCCTCTTCTCCAGGCTAAGCAACTCCAGCTCCCTCAGCCTCTCCTCACAGGGCTTGTGCTCCAAACCCCTCCCCAGCTTTGTTGCCCTTCTCTGGACACATTCCAGCAACTCAACATCCTTCCTAAACTGAGGGGCCCAGAACTGGACACAGCCTTTAACGAAGGCTCTTAAGGTTTCAGCATTATAAAAATGGAAGCATTTGTTTTCCTGTTCTATTTTGCATACAAAGTTGTGGCACTCATTGCACCACAAGGATTTGAAAATAGGTGGTGGCTCTAGGTTTGGAGCCACAGAGCAACCTATCTGTTGTGTGAATCACTTCCTTTTTGTTGCTGCAGGTTCCAGTGCAGTGGTCTGATATGATAACGCTGAAAGCCAGGATGACCAATTATGGTCTACCTAGGTACCAGTGGCTGACCCATGCTTGGAATTTCTTCCAGCGGGAGGTAAGAAGACAGTTAATTCCTGAGCTGAAGTATGTTTGACACACGTTATTTATCTGCTAAAGAAAAGGGTCGGTTGTAAGTCAACAAGTGAATAAATGCAAGTTCATTTTGTGTGAAACACTGCATAGTGATGACAGCTTTTATCATCACTTGATTTTCAGCTCTTGAGCTTTTTTAGACTGTCATGATGCTAAAATACTAAAACATAAATGTGTTTTTCCTAAATTCAGTGAAATTCCTAATGCTTCTTTTTGTTTGCCAGTAAGTTTAGGACACAAACACCTTTTAGGATTATTGTAGCATTTAAGAGTATGGAAGTATATAAAACCAAAATTGTGCAGGTAAAGCTAGATGAACATCTATGTATGCTGTTTTAATGCTAAACTCTGCTCCCCTTCCTGTAGGCTCTGTTAGTTTCCTTTTACAGAGCTCTCATGGATAGGACATGTGTTTAAGTGGAAATGAGTGGGAAAGGAAGTATCCAAAAAGATGCCAACACTGTCCCTTTGGCTGAGACGTGAGAAAGAGTTCATGGGTTTTATTTCCTTTGACTTGGTGGGGGGCAGGAAACAAACAAAAAAGCTTCCTTGTGTATTCACAGCTTTGCCCTCTAGCCTGCTAAACTTCAGAGCTGTTGTTAAAGAACGAAGTACTATGTTACAACAACATGACATTGCCCAAGGTAAAACTCATTAACTCCAAATATAACTGAGGTGCAGGAAGAGAACTCTAAATGCCTGCCATTATGTTGCCCTTGTTGAAATGTTGAAATCTATCAGTGTTGCACAGATTTCCTGTTTATTTAAACATTTCCTGGCAGCACTTGGTTAGTCTGTATTTTCACTAAAGCCTGAAAGAAAGAGGGAGGACTACATGAGGTTAAACACACCTCCACCCTCACCAGTCCCCTGCTCTGGCTATGCAACTGCACTGTGAAACTGACTAATTCTTTATACACAGATAGAGTGCTTGTGGATGTTCTGTACATGAGATCATAAAATCAAAGTGTCAGTATCCTTAAATAGAGCTGATACTATGTCTTGGTTTAAATGTATAGGCTGATTAAATTAAAAGCTTCCTCTTATCCCCCTGGTTGTTGTTGTGTCATCAGAATGATTTGTTGTAGTGTTAATATTACCAATAAAACTTCAGCTATGCCTTAACACTTGCATAGGAGAAAAAGACCTTTTCAGAAGTTAATTTCCTATATTCCATCTCTGACTGGAGGAATTATTTGGGGAAAGTCTGAAGTGAACTGAGAAGGCTCTTTTATAGCTCCTTCTTAATTGGTGAGCTCTACTTATAACTCAGCTAAGTATGTGTGAGCCTGGTATGTGATTTATGTCTGAATGAGCACTGTGCTTGAGGCCCTTCTTCAGTCAGCATCACAGGTTTTTTCCTAAAGAAAAAAATGACAGTAACAGTTTTGTTCCCAAAAATTCAGCCCTGATCAGCTTGGTTCTTGTTCCTCTGTATCTTTTAACATTTTGAGAAAGATGGGAAATAGGTTTATTTTCTCTTCAACCCCCTTGCTGGTCCAGTATTGGAGTTGTGACAGTGCTAAGGAAGGTGGGAAGGATCATCAGAAGTCAGGAAGGAAGAACTGGGCAAGGGGAAGAACAGATTGAAGAAAAGCGTGTTGAATGAGGTGATCTTCACAATGACAATGAGGAGCCAAAGCTTGAACTTCCCTTAGAAAGTCCTGTGTTGGCAGGATTTGACTAACAACTGTTAACAGCAGAGGCATTAAAGCTGTGGTGAGAAAGAAAGTGGTATTTGTAAGAGGAGAGGTGAAGTCAAGGCACAGTGTGTATCAGTGTCTGGGCACTGATCTGCTGGATTGTGACTGAGGAGTGGTGTGATATGCAGGACTCTGGCTCTGAAGTGAGTAGCAGGGGACAAATATTCCCAAGCCCAGGGGTCAAAGGTGAAGTAGCAGTGAGTAGCAGGGGACAAATGTTCCCAAGCCCAGGGGTCAAAGGAACCAGGTGATGATTTACACTCAGACTGATACTGAAGAACATCCAGGGAGAAAAAATGCTTCCTTAAAATCCTAGCAAGTCCCTATCCAGTGGCGAAGAAAATACAGCATAGCTGCTTCAGCTCCTTTTTTATGGGAACGTGTCTGGGAGTGTGGTAGGCTGGCTAGTTGGCTTTAAATCTCCCAGTGTGCTTTGCAGAGAAGAGAACTTACAGTCCTTGTGTGTTTTACAGTCAATTATGGCTCATCTGCTTTGCAGCCAGACTTGCTGCCTTTATGGTGGATTCTGTTGTGCTTAGTTTAGTGTGGTACGGCTTCCTTCATTTGCCTTCTTTCTTTCAGCATTTGTGATTCCTATGCCATTTTACTCACTTTTAAACACCACCCCCTCCCACCTCCCCATTTTTCTGTATTGTGATAAATCAGTGCTTTTTCTCATTTAATTTTCAACAGATGTGTCCATAGTTACAGTCTTGGGGGAATAGTCTGTGCTAGTAAGACTTTAATCATATTTTCCTACTACTTCCTTCGGCCACAGGTGCACCTGTTCATTAGTCACTCTTTTGACATGAAATTATCATGTGTTCATGTATGGACTGTGGAATTACAGGATAGGACAAGTTCTGTGAAACATCCTTTGAGGGAGCAGTTGGGATGTGAAGGACACAACAGAGCCATTGGCTATTTCATTGGTTTCTACATTACATTTGTCATGTTGCTTTTATGTCAAAATACAACAAAAGATATGTGGAAGTTCTTGTCAATGATTTTAGCCCTATGTAAATGTTTTGAGAGTTGTTAATAGGAATTTCTTTAGCTTTTTGATGACCTACTGTTATGAAGAAGCAGCATCATTATTGCTGATCTTAGCTAATCCTTCCTTTGCAGTTTAAATGTTGTGGGGTGGTGTACTTCACAGACTGGCTGGAAATGACAGAGATGGACTGGCCTCCTGACTCCTGCTGTGTCAGAGAGTTCCCGGGGTGCTCTAAGCAGGCACATCATGAGGATCTCAGTGACCTTTATCAAGAGGTAAGAAGAAAATTGTGGCTATTTCAAAAGGCTTTGTACTTAATAGAGTTATTTTCCAAACTCATCCCTTGCAATGCAGCAGAAGGGCTTGTCGAGTAATTGTCTTTATGGGGAGTGTTTGAGTTTTCTGTGGTTATCATTTGTTAATGCTGAAGCAGGGGTAGGAAGAAAGCGAGCGCCCACCCACCCTTACCAGGAAGTGAGATGTTAGTAGCAATGCAGCCACCTCAATGTTTAAGGCTGTCTCACATGTTATTTGTATTACACTGGTTAGGTTGGAGTGGAAATTTGCTCCAATCAAAAAATAATGTAAGTGTAATGTCTATGTCCCGTCGCTGGCTTGCCAAGGTAAGAGGATTTCTACTTACCTTATAGTAGTGAGGACTTCAGTAGTGTGTTCAGTGAAAGATGCTTTGGACAAGTCCTTTGGGAGAACTCTCTTGTTAACAGGGCTTATGCAAGGAAGCAGGTATTTCAGTTGTTCTACTGTGAGCCTGCATAGGAACTTTGTGTGAAAATGCTTTTTTGTCTCTCACTCTACTACATTATATTAAAAGAATTAAATAAAAAAGCCTGGAAACTGGGAGAGGACTCAAAGTCAGTAAGGGTAGTACGAGTCATCACTGTTCTTAAGGTGAAAATTACAAAACCAAGCAAATATGTTCACAGATTCAAAGATGCCATTGAGTTGGAAAGGACCCTCAAGGTCATCTTGTCCAACCCCACTGCAGAGACACCTCCAACTAGAGCAGGCTGCCCAGGGTGACATCGAGCTGAGCTTGAAAGTCTCCAGGGATGGAGCCTCAACCACATCCCTGGACAGCCTATTCCAGTATTTTAACACTCTTAGTGTTAAGAACTTTTTTAATGTCCAACCTAAATCTACCTGCTCTAGTTTAAAACCATTGCCCCTTGTCCTTTTACTACAATCCCTTCTAAACAGTCCTTCCCCAGCCTTCCTGTAGGTCCCCTTCAGGTATGGAAAGGTCTCTCTGGAGCTTTCTCCTCTCCAGACTGAATAACCCCAATTCTTTCAGCCTGTCTTCATAGGAGAGGTGCTCCAGCCCTGTGATCATCTTTGTGGCCCTCTTATGGACCTGCTCCAGCAGGTCCATGTCTGTCTCGTGTTAGGGACTCCAGAACTGGACACAGTACTCCAGGTGAGTTCTCAGCAGAGCAGAGTGGCAGAATCGCCTCTCGACCTGCTGGCCACACTTCTTTTGATGCAGTCCAGGATGCACTTTGCCTTCTGGGCTGCAAGTGCACATTGTTGTCTCACATCCAACTTCTCAGCCACCCCCAAATCCTCTTCTGCAGGGCTGCTCTCAATCTCATCATCCCCCCAGCCTGTATTGATACTGAGGATTGCCCTGACTGAGGTGCAGGACCTTGCACTTTGCTTTATTGAACCTCATGAGATTCTCCTTACAGTGCAGTCTTAACTGCACCACTCAGCTTGGTGTCATCTGCAAATTTGCCGAGGGCACACTCAATCTTACTGTCCCAATACAGACCCTTGAGGGATACCACTTGTCATTCATCTCCATCTGGTCATTGAGCCATTGACCAGTACTCTTAGGATGAATTTATCCTACCAATTCCACTGCACAGTCCAGCCATCAGTTCCATATCTTTACAGCTGAGAAAGAAGGATGTTGCAGGGCAGTGAGTCAAAGGCTTTACAGAAGTTTGGACAGATGACATCTGTTGGTCTTTCCTTGTCCTCTGATGTAGTTACACCATTGTAAAAGGTCACTAGGTTGGTGAGGCAAGACTTGCCTTTGGTGAAGCCATGCTTGCTGGCTCAAAGCACCTCCCTGTCCTCTATGTGTTCCAGTATAGCTTCCATGATCTTCCCAGGCAGAGAGGTGAGGCTGAGAGGTTGGTAATTTCCAGGGACTCCTGGCTGTAATGTTTTCCTTCTTCCAATCTCCAGGGACTTCACCTGACCGCCAGGACTTTTCAAATATGATGGAGAGTGGCCTTGCAACTACAAGTGTTTCTTCAGATCCCATAGATTTATGTATGTTGGGGTTCATCTTCCCTTATGGCGGGAGAGACTTTACCCTGCTGGTCCACACCTAGTGGTCCATTCACTTTGGATGGGGACAGAGTAAGATTGCCAGTAAAGACAAGCAAAAACGTTGTTGAGTACCTCAACCCTCTCCTCATCTGTTCACACTAGCTCTCCATTCTCACTCCTCAGAGGGGGAACTCTTTCTCTGTGATGTCCCTTTGCTGGTTGATATACCTGTAGAAGCCCTTTTTATTATTCTTTGCATCCCTTGCCATGTTCAGCACCAGCCATGCCTTTGGCCTTCCTGACATCTCTACACAAACAGGTGGTGTTCCTGTAGTCACCTGTCCCTGCTTCCATTGTCTGTACAGTTCCCTCTTGCTCTTTTCTCTGACTAGCCATGCCAGTCTCTTCCCTTCCTTGCCTGATTTCTTACAGGGATTGAGAGGTCTTGCTCTGTAAGAGTAGTGTCCTTAAAGATCTGCCAGCTCTGCTGTGTTCCCTTTCCTGTTTGCCTTCCTCAGATTTAGAGTCCTGACTCTGCTCCTTGCCTGTCCCATATGCCTTAGGTCTGCAAATTCCACCAGTGCAGCACAGTCTGCCCCCAGTCTTGGCATCACTGATGTGTTCATTTGCATTTGTGACCGTCAAGTCCACTTTGCAAGTAGGGCTGTGCTGCATTCCCTAAGGTAGAGCTGTTCTCTACTAAAACCCTTTTAACCTGTTCTCACAAAAATGTTGTCTACAGTTATATTTGTCTGGAGATTAAGTTATTGCTTACATTTTGTTTGGTTGGTTTAACTGCTGACAGATCTCTGAAGACCTGTAATTGTACATTCAGTAACAGCAGAATGCCCCAAAGTCCAGATAGTCTAGAAGTGACAGAAAGAATATATCAGTCAAGTAGGTACAAAGAA
The DNA here is from genome assembly GCF_014839835.1 of Dryobates pubescens. Classification (NCBI taxonomy): domain Eukaryota; kingdom Metazoa; phylum Chordata; class Aves; order Piciformes; family Picidae; genus Dryobates; species Dryobates pubescens. Next base: position 5,438,206 of record NC_071638.1, on the reverse strand, counting down.
CTGAGAAGAGATGCATTCTTCATTTGCTTGCTTTGAAAGTACAATAGAGTGGGTTGGAAGGAGGATGGGTCTGAGCAGTCACGCTGCAGCATGAACACTTCTACAGTGAACACTGCAACTCTGCATGCTGGAAGAACCACCTGTCTATATTTAGCCATTGTCTGGGCAGTTATTGTATCATCTGACAACCCCTCCCCAGCAGAGAAGGGGAATCAGGAAAAGAAGGTACACAGGGTGAAATGAAAACAGATTTAATTACATAACAAAATTAATAACAATGTCAATACTCTCTCTTTATATCTAGGGCAACAAGGCTGGTGAGAGGCCTTGAGCACAAGCCCTATGAGGAGAGGCTGAGGGAGCTGGGATTGTTTAGCCTGGAGAAGAGAAGGATCAGAGGTGATCTCATTGCCCTCTACAACTACCTGAAAGGTGGTTGTAGACAGGAAGGCGTTGGTCTCTTCTCCCAAGCAACCAGCACCAGAACAAGAGGACACAGTCTCAAGCTGTGCCAGGGGAGGTTTAGACTCGAAGTGAGGAAAAAGTTCTTCACTGAGCGAGTCATTTGTCATTGGAATGTGCTGCCCAGGGAGGTGGTGGAGTCGCCGTCCCTGGAGGTGTTCAAGGGGAGATTGGACGTGGCACTTGGTGCCATGGTCTAGTCATGAGGTCTGTTGGGACAGGTTGGACTTGATGATACTTGGGGTCTCTTCCAACCTTAGTGATACTGTGATACTATCTATCTATCTATCTGTATGTGATTGCTATACTCTGTGATGGTGATGACATGGGATACACCTGTGAGCCAACTCAAGTCAACTGTTCTGGCTGATTCAGACCTGCTAGAGACCTGCAGCCCGAAACTGGCCTGTGATTCTGTCTCACCACCAAAGAACCATTTATCTTGTCTGTTCTCATTCTTAAAAGAATGTCCACAGCCATATTCCAGGACAGTGGTTCTAAGTGCCCTTCATGTGTTCAGGTTCTTTCAGTTTTACTTTGAAAACATTAATGGCCAAAGATGATGATGTAGAACATAAGGACTGTGGTAAGATGCACTTGACAAACAGAAAGGCTGCTTGGCTTTTTTCATTAAAGAAACGGTAAAAGCTTATTTAGGATTCTCCCTCCACCATACCCCAGGGCACTTTGCATGGATTCAGCTGTTAGCAAATTTATTTTTGGCTGTTTACTGCAGAATCCCTTCCAAAAAGGGTTTTACCAGACAAAAAAACCCCAAACCTCTATTGCTCTTTGAGATATGTACAATATTTGGTTGACAAAACTTTCTTTTTCCCCCCTCACCCACCCAGGGTGCTCGCCTGTGGGTTGATCACAAGATTCCACAGTATAGTTGCTAATGTGTTTATCAATATCATGCAAAACCAACCTACACTTGTAAGGCTGATCTGTCTGACTTCTGCTTTGGAGAATGGAGAAGAAAAGCTGTTTTTAGAAAGTGATTCAAAAACAGACTTGCATAGTCTGGCGGTTTGAGAGGGAGCCTGATGAGATTAGCCTTGCTAGCCTGAAATTGGCTTATGCAAATGCTTCACAAGTCCATTCTGGTACTTCAGAAGAATTGTTTATAGCACTTCAGAAAACTGAAGTTTGGTTTGGTTGGGATTGATAAAATTGTTCTGCTGTAGCTGTGCTGAATTTTTCTGCTGAGACCTCAGAACTTTCTGGAGGACTTGAGTCGGAATCCTTCGCAATAGAATTTTGTGGAAAGAAAGGTGGCTGACATAGTTTTGCTTGAGGATATTTTTGGTGGAAATCATGTGGGCCCCACTGGATTTTAAAAGATGTTTTTCAAATGCATTAGTCTTCATGGACTGTTGACCAGCCTGATCTCCTTCTATGATCAGGTGACTGCCTGGTGGATGTGGGGAGGCCTGTGGATGTAGTCTACCTGGACCTCAGCAAGGCTTTTGACACTGTCCCCCACAGCAAACTCCTGGCCAAGCTGTCAGCCCATGGCTTGGATGGGAGCACACTGCGATGGGTTAGGAACTGGCTGGAGGGCCGAGCCCAGAGAGTGGTGGTGAATGGTGCCACATCCAGCTGGCAGCCAGTCATTAGTGGGTGCCCCAGGAATCAGTGCTGGGCCCCATGCTCTCTGACATCTTTATTGATGTCTGCTTCTCTGACTGAGTTTAGCTGTGGTTTCTTACTCTGTGGGGGAGGGAGAGCTAGGCCCTCTCTCAACCTACCACGGATCTGGATGAGGGCGTTGGGTCCATCATCAGTAAATTTGCAGATGACACCGAGCTGGGGGCAGGAGTTGATCTGCTGGAGGGTAGAGAGGCTCTGCAGAGGGACCTCGACAGGCTGGACAGATGGGCAGAGTCCAAGGGCATGAGATTGAACACATCCAAGTGCCGGGTTCTGCACATTGGCCACAGCAACCCCATGCAGTGCTACAGGCTGGGGTCAGAGTGGCTGGAGAGCGGCCAGGAGACAGGGACCTGGAGGTGCTGGTTGATGGTAGGCTGAACATGAGCCTGCAGTGTGCCCAGGCAGCCAGGAGGGCCAATGGTGTCCTGGCCTGCATTAGGAACAGTGTGGCCAGCAGGAGCAGGGAGGTCATTCTGACCCTGTACACTGCACTGGTTAGGCTGCACCTCGAGTACAGTGTCCAGTTCTGGGCCACTCAGTTTAGGAAGGAGGTTGACTTGCTGGAGCATGTCCAGAGAAGGGCAACAAAGTTGGTGAGGAGCTTGGAACACAAGCCTTCTGAGGAGAGACTGAGGGATCTGGGATTGCTTAGCCTGGAGAAGAGGAGACTGAGGGGTGACCTTATTGCTCTCTACAACTACCTGAAGGGAGGTTGTAGACAGGCAGATGTTGGTCTCTTCTCCCAGGCAACCAGCACCAGAACAAGAGGACACAGTCTCAGGCTGCGCCAGGGGAGGTTTAGGTTGGATGTTAGGAAGAAGTTCTATACAGAGAGAGTGATTGCCCATTGGAATGGGCTGCCAGGGAGGTGGTGGAGTCACCATCATTGGAGGTGTTCAGGAGGAGACTTGATGGGGTGCTTGGTGCCATGGGTTAGTTGTTTAGGTGGTGTTGGATTGGTTGATAGGTTGGATGTGATGATCTTGAAGGTCTCTTCCAACCTGGTTTATTCTATTCTATTCCATTCTATTCCATTCCATTCAATTCCATACTGATGAGCTTCACCGTTGGCATAGTTGATGGAACAAGCGACCATTGGAAAGAGTGCAGTCGCGAGGGAGTGCATTGGTTGATGGTGTGGTCTTGGAGGTTCGTTTTGGTGTGGGGATAAGTGAGCTCTGCCCATGTTGTGACTGGACAAATGGTTGACAGGAGCTGGTATCTTCAGAAAAATAAAATACACATGTTCAGTATTTTTTCCTTTGTCTTCCAGCACAGTTTTGAGTATGCTTAAAATTTGTGTGTGTGACAGACTCTTTCAATATGCTGAGGGTTTATCTTTTCTACTCTGAGAAGTGCCTTATTTAAGATCGAGTCCTTATTCTATGATGATGCAGTAAATCAGAAATGTATGGGTTTTCCCCCATTTTTAATACTGAAAATATAAAATAGCCTTTGTAACACCTTGAGTACTGTGTCCAGTTCTGGGCCCCTCGATTTAAGAACATTGATGCACTTGAATGCATCCAGAGAAGGGCAGTGAGGCTGGTGAGAGGTCTCGACCACAAGCTCTATGAGGAGAGGCTGAGGGACCTGGGGTTGTTTAGCCTGGAGAAGAAGGAGGCTCAGGGGAGGCCTTATTGCTCTCTACAACTACCTGAAAGGAGGTTGTAGCCTGGTGGGGGTTGGTCTTTTCTTCCAGGCAACCAGTGGGAGAACAATAGGGCAAAGCCTCAGGCTGCGCCAGGGGAGGTTTAGGCTCAAGGTGAGGAGAAAGTTCTTCACAGAAAGAGTTGTTGGCCGTTGGAATGTGCTGCCCAGGGAGGTGGTGGAATCACTGTCCCTGGAGGTGTTCAAAAAAGGGTTGGACATGGAGCTTGAAGCCATGATTTAGTTAGTCAAGAGGTGTTAGGTTATAGGTTGGACTTGAAGATCTCTGAGGTCCTTTCCAACCGTACTGATTCTATGATGATTCTATGATGATTCTAATAGATATGAATCAGGCCTTTAATCCATAGCTCTGTAGGAGTTTGAAACTAATTCTTGTGAATGATTGCCACAAAGTTTTGCACTGGTTTTGAGTTGTCAACAGCAGCTCCCTGTTCAGTAACAAACATTTAGAGGACACAGTCTCAAGCTGTGCCAGGGGAAGTTTAGGCTCGAGGTGAGGAGAAAGTTCTTCCCAGAGAGAGTAATTCGTCATTGGAATGTGCTGCCCAGGTAGGTTGTGGAGTCACTGTCCCTGGAGGTGTTCAAGAGGGGATTGGATGTGGCACCTGGTGCCATGGTCTAGTCATGAGGTCTGTGGTGACAGGTTGGACTTGATGATCTTTGAGGTCTCTTCCAACCTTGGTGATACTGTGATACCGTGAAAGTATATTTATGTACTCTTTAATTGCAGGCTACCAATTATGAGTGTGTCTCATAAGCAGATATAAAATGCATGAAGTGTGAGGATAACAGGAGTAGTTGGGTATTTCTCAGTTTTGAGACTGATTTTTGAATGGGTAGTGGAGCAAAACTGTAAGAACATCATTAAATGGAGAGAGGCAGTCTATCTAGATTGGGCATAATTCGTCTCAGTTATGTGTCTGTGCTGCAGGAGATGTAGGCATTAATGTTCCTGCTCTCTCTTAATGGATGTTTCCTCCAGGCAGCGAATGAACTGAATTTGAATACTGCTGTGGTAGAGCATTTTTAAATTGTGACCAGCATGTACCTTCATCTCTTACAGTTATCAAAAGTATTAAAATGCAGCCAGTTCCTCTGTAATTAAAAACATATTTGGAAAGTAGTACAATTACAACTCTGTTTTCTAGCTGAAGGAAGAAAAGACACCAATGTGACAATTTTTGTTCCTCGTCAAGTTCACTTCCATTGCTTGTGTTGTAGTGGGGTTTTGTTTGTCTTCTTTTCAAATGTTGAAAGATCCTCATTTACTCCTTTTTTCTGTGCCTGAGCTACGTTAATGTTTCGAAAATGACAGGGTGGAATGATGAATGGAGCAAAGACACTGAGATCCTTTAGCTTACTCTGGTATGGCTATCATCTAGTGCATTAATTTTGTTCAGATCCTAAATGAAAATCTGACTGCAGTGTGAATTTTGCATGCCAGGTAAGAATTGGGCCTTTCATCAAATACATTCAGGACTGTAATGTTTTAAATTGCTGGCTTTGGGGAATTTCAGTGTGATTGAAAAATATTAGTTATCATCTCCTGTCTTCAGATTCTGTTGCTTCCATGAATTGCTTTCTTTTCATGGAAAAGTTGTAAGAAGTAATGCAGTGAAGGTATAAATGCAAAAGCGTCATTTTGAAGATAGTGCCCATTCTGTGGCTTCCTGATGTCTTTTTCTGGGACCAACTCCTCTTGGTCCTCCTGGCGTTATCCCATCCAGTTTGCTACTCTGAATTTCCCCTTGGTGGCTGTGTTCCTTTGGTTTGTGTGTTGTGACGTCCTGCAAAGTTTAGAATAGAGAATAAGCATGGGCCAGAGTAGCTAAGGGCCCTCTCTTCAAGGTTTTAGCCTTTCTAAGACTAAGCATCACCTTGCCTGATGCAGCATCACTGTTGGCCAGTAGTTCCCAGGGATGGTGTCTCTTCATGGATCCTTGCCACCTTGCAAAGGCTTGGAAGCTTTCATGAAGCTTTGTACAATAATTAGTTGGCCGTGTAAGTGAACAGTGGAATGTGAACTGGTGATTTGGAAAGAGCCAAATTTGCATTTCTTAGGAAACATTAACTTGTGATGTTTCACTATAGTTTTCATCAGACTCTAGCTGTGTAAGTAATTATTATTCTGCAAATAATCGCAGAGGTGGTGGATGTGACCATCTTCCTAATACAGTATGTGGATGCTTAGCTTTTTGGAGCCGAGTCTAACTGCCTGCCTGGGTTTGTACAAAGACTGATGCCAGGCTGGTTGTTACAGCTACTCTTGGAACCATTCAGGATATCCCTGCTTTAAGTAGCAATAGCTTGGCACAAGATGTTAAGGCAGAACTGGGTGTCAATGCAGTACCATCAATATATTGACAGGGAAGTTACTACATTCAGATCAGAAATCAGGCCTATTAATTTTAATATACAGTTTATGGAAAGAAGAGGTAGTCAAAATGTAACTACAATAAGTAGATATGCTTTTCTCCATGAGGTGATGCTTCAAGTTCAGAAATTAAAAGCAAGAGTACTGCCACATGTATTTGGTATTTTTACTATGAAACATTAAAGAAACTCACTGTGTAGAAACTTGTAGGAAGTCCTTCATTCAAGATTATTCTATTTGATGCCACTTACTCAGGTGGTGCCTGGAGTGTACTGATTTTTCTACTCCCTGAGGAGTTTCTGTGGAACTAATAAACTGGCATATATTGAGTCCAGAAAGAGAAAAGATGAGAGGAAACATTGGTGATGTTGTGCAGACCTGTAGATCTTTCCTGGAATATTAATTTAGCTTCAGGTTGTGGTGACACTTGTAGAAAATTGAAGGAAACGAGATGATTAAGAGGTTTTTAATGGCTTTTTACACCTTTGCAAAACCAGCTGAGTTTCTTTAAAATATCACTGGCAGTTGGTGGGAACTCAAATCAACTTTGAGCAGTTTGTTGAGTTGAAAAGTGTCGCAGATCTCTTGGAGCTTCTTAGTTTCAGTAAACTCTGGGGGTATGAGGCAACTTAAAGATGACGTTATGGAAGTGATATAAAAAATAGGCAAACTGAAAGCTGAACAACAGTGACTGATTTTTTAAAATCTATTTCTGTTTCACAGGGCTGTGGTAAAAAAATGTACAGCTTTTTGAGGGGGACAAAGCAATTGCAAGTGCTGAGATTTCTGGGAATCTCTATTGGAGTAACGCAGATCCTGGCTATGATCCTCACAATTACGTTGCTGTGGGCCCTGTACTACGACAGAAGGGATCCCGGGGCAGATCAGATCATGGCCCTGAAGAGCGATGCCTCACAGCAGCTGTCATGCCATTCCATGGAGCTACTGAAACCAAGCCTGACAAGGATCTTTGAGCACACCTCCATGGCAAACAGCTTCAATACACACTTTGAAATGGAAGAGTTATAGGTCACGCAATGAATGGAAGGAATCACAAAGGGTTTTAATGGGTGTTTTTGTCGGGTTTGACTTTGTTGTGGTGGTTTTGTTCCATCAAATATGCCAAGTACACCAGTTTTTATATGTCAGAGAACAGGTAATGGATGGAAGTGAAGGAGGACGGCATAGAGAACCCTGCTAACCTCACAGCCATGGCCCTAGCCATGAAACAGAGGTGATTTTGTTTGCTTTTTTAAAAGGCACTCATTCACTGGGCACAGTAATATTTAACTTATTGTCAAAAACTGTGTGATGTGTGAAATCCTGAGTGGTTCACACGTGGGCAGAACCTCTAAGGAAGCATCACGGGACAAAAAGAAGTACTTGTCTTCTGAAGAAAGGACTGCTTTGGACAAACAAAATGTCATTTCAGTTGAAATTGACTTTTACCTTTTTAATAAGCCATTTGAAAAATGTCTTAATCAGGGAATCTGTACATATAATGGAGTGGGTTTGTGAAGTTAATACTTGGACTTAAAAATTTGGTAAGAAGGGCAAGACTTCCTTTTTTTTCTAACAAAATCTTGTTTTTGTTGTTGTTAAAGATGTTCTGAAACGCCTACTTCCATCTAACAACTGCTTCCTTTTTAATTTTAAGTATGCTAAACAGGGATTGAAATGAAACTGTTGCCTCTGGACAGTAGGCTTTAATTTTCTTAAGTCATTCTGGAGAATTCTTCTTGGAAGCAGTTTGGTTCATGGACTATTTCGTAGCAAAAAGAAAGAGAACCTTAACCATTCTTTCTCAAGTGGGAATCGATATGGGAGTAAGCACATTTTTATAGATAAATCTTTTCTCCTGTCTGTGATTCCCCTGAAGGCAGAAATAACAGACTGCAAGGAAAATGCTTACAGTTCTGGATACTGTTGCAATAATTGTAAAAATACATAAGGAGAAATTCTACTCTAGCAGCTTCTTCATTAAGAGCTCTCCAGTGGCTTGAAATGCCCACTGGAAACAGCATTAAAATGTATTTATTGAGGTGGGGAAAGTGCATTTTACTGTATTTTTATGAACAATTTTTATTTCATAGGATTATTTTTACAATTGGCCACGCTCCTGAAACATGTATTTGTTCCACTGAATGCAGCAGTTTGTGGCAAGTGGGTCTTTACATACTATTGCATTTTGAAAACATAAAATCTTTCATTTGTTTTGGAATTTGCAAAACAAAAGGGGGAAAAAAATGTGATTTGTTATACAATAAAATTCCTTCTGTCTCAAATTCCACAATGGCTTTTTTTTTTTTTTTTCATTTTGAAGTCCTAAAGTATGAATGCTTTGGGTGGCAATTTGGAGGGGCCTCCTGCTAGTGTGAGTTAATTTGGTGTGTCTTCATTCCACATACTCTGTCATAGAAAAACTGCATTAGGAAAGACTGCAGCATGGAATGGAATGGAACGGAACGGAATGGAATAGACCAGGTTGGAAGAGACCTTCAAGATCATTGTGTCCAACCTATCATCCAACCCACCCAAGCAATTAAACCATGCAACCAAGCACCCTATCAAGTCTCCTCCTGAACACCTCCAGTGATGGTGACTCCCACCACCTTCCTGGGCAGCCCATTCCAATGGGCAATCACTCTCTCTGTGTAAAACTTCCTCCTAACCTCCAGCCTAAACCTCCCCTGGCACAGCCTGAGACTGTGTCCTCTTGTTCTGGTGCTGGTTGCCTGGGAGAAGAGACCAACATCTGCCTGTCTACAACCTCCCTTAATTGTAGTTGTAGAGAGCCTCCTCTTCTCCAGGCTAAGCAACCCCAGCTCCCTCAGTCTCTCCTCACAGGGCTTGTGTTCCAAGCCCCTCACCAACTTCATTGCCCTTCTCTGGACACGCTCCAGCAAGTCAACCTCCTTCCTAAACTGAGGGGCCCAGAACTGGACACAGTACTCGAGGTGCAGCCTAACCAGTGCAGTGTACAGGGGCAGAATGACCTCCCTGCTCCTGCTGGCCACACTGTTCCTGATGCAGGCCAGGATGCCATTGGCCCTCTTGGCTGCCTGGACACAGTGCAGGCTCATGTTCAGTCTACCGTCGACCAGCACCCCCAGGTCCCTCTCTGCCTGGCCGCTCTCCAGCCACTCTGACCCCAGCCTGTAGCACTGCATGGGGTTGCTGTGACCAATGTGCAGAACCTGGCACTTGGATGTGTTCAATCTCATGCCGTTGGACTCTGCCCATCTGCCCAGCCTGTCGAGGTCCCTCTGCAGAGCCTCTCTACCCTCCAGCAGATCAACTCCTGCCCCCAGCTTGGTGTCGTCTGCAAATTTACTGATGAGTGACTTGATTTTTCTCTCACAGGCAGTATTGCAAGCAAGATTACCTTTCTGGTTTTGAACCTTTTGCTGATGCTAATACTTATTTTTGGGAGGTAAGAAAAAAGGCTAAAGGGTAGCTGAGCCCATCACAGACACTGGTAGCACCTCTGTGATAACATACGTAAGAAAGGGGAAAAAACTACTGCATGACATCAGCCAGAGAGAGGAGTGAGAAAGTGTGAGATAAACAAATCTGCAGACACCAAGGAGGAGGGCATGATCCAGCACTGCAGCAGAGATTCCCCTGCAGCTAGTCGTGAAGACCATGGTGAGTCAGGCTGTCCTTCTGCAGCCCTTGGAAGGTAATGGTGGAGTATATGTCAACCTGGAGCCTGTGGAGGTTGGTAGAGCAGATACCCATCTTCAGCCTGTGGTGGAACCTGCTCTGGAATAGGTGAGTTCCTGAAGAAGGCTGTGACTGCATGGGAAGCCTGTGCTGGAGCAGGTTCCTGGAAGGACCTGTGGCCCCATGGCAGAAGGAGCCCATTCTGGAGCACACTTGTTGGCAGGGCTCGTGACTCTTGTGGGGGGGACCCATGCTGGAGCACTTCATCAAGAGCTGTAGACTGTAGGATAAAGACTCATGCTGGAGATGTTTGTGAATGACTGCCTCCCATGGGAGTGAACTCACACTGAATCAGAGGAAGAGTGTGAGTGGCATCCCCTTGAGGAGGAATTATCAGAGATGTAGAATGAACAGACCACAATCCCCATTCCCTGTCCCTGTGCACTGCTCAGGGAGAGAAGGTAAAAGAAAATCAGGAGTGAAATTTAGCCTGAGAAGAAGGGAGAGGTGGGGGAAGGGGTTTTAAAATTTGGTTTTATTTCTTGTTATCATATTCTTGATTTGATTGTGAATAAATTAAACTCATTTTCCCTGAGTGGAATCTGTTGTGCCTGTGGATGGTAATTGCTGAGTGATCTTCCTGTCCTTATCTCAACCTGTGAACCTTTTGTTTTATTTTCTTTCTCCTATCCAGCTGAGAAGAGGAGCAATAGTGTGGCTTTGGTGAACACCTCTCATCCAGCCAGGGTCACCCTACCCTGAGCATTATGTTTAACTCATGTGAATTTTTGTGATTGAAGTGAGATTGTGTCTAAAACTTTAAAATGTGTATTGTGGACTAGATTTCTTTAAAAACATTGTGATGTCCTAAATCCTTCACAAATGTATCTACTTGTTTTTCATTCAGCACTCTCCCACCTTCAGTTGTTCACAGGTGCTGTCAAAAGGGGTACCTTAAAAGCAGATAAACAGATAATGCAGGCAGGTGAACCAAGCCACCCAGGTAATCACTTTTATCTTACAGACTTTTGTTAATCTAAATATGTTGTTCACTCCTGGCTGCTCTTTCAGCTGCACATTTACATATCCCATCAGCTGGCTGGTATTAAAGAACATCTGATAGTGTTCTGATGTTTCCATGGGAAAACAAAGTCTTGGTGGGGTCCAAATGCAGGAAAGAGAGTGTATGACTTCCTAAACACCTTCTCTGCCCAAAAGCTAATGATCCTGTGATTTCACTAATTTATCCTCCTCCAGATCAATTTACACTATGAAAGCCAACCTTCTTCCTGAAGCAGCTGAGATTACATTGTGCTTTCTGCTCTCCTGTTAACACTTTCTTTGGACTGTGAGTGTATTTCCAGAGTATATCCAAAACCTCAACATGCCAAGCATATGCTGTCTGCCTCCAGTAGCTGTTTTATGGGAGGATAGTCGTTCTCAAAAATGCTCTGGGGTGGTTCACAGGCAGGTAATACTTTTACCCTTTTTTCCTCTCTTCAGAGCAGTGAGCTCCTGGCAGAGGAGCCAGTACACATGCTGGTGCTACAGCGTACACAACTGATAGCTCAGCATCCTCTGCGTGTCCAGTCACTGGCTGTAAATGATCCGCAGTGTGTTGTTACCCACTGTTATGCTACAAAGGCAGTTTGACCTCATCTGTGCTCTAGTATTTTGTCAGGCGAATTTGATACCGTGTTTGAGGAGGCCTTGCAGCCTTGGGAGGGTTCAGCAGAGCAGCTGGTGTATGCATGCATTGGAAACACAGCCAATACTTCAAAAAAAAATAGAGAGATGGAGTTTACATTGCTGGAAATAATGTCCCAGGTTTTGTCTGCTGCTGCTGCAGGCTCAAAAGGGAAGGGTGATGGCCACTCACACAGGAGGGCAGCTCTGTGCCACAGAGCTGTGGCATTCTGGTCTTGGTAGTTCTGGTAGGGCCACGAGGGCCAATGGCATCCTGGCCTGTATCAGGAACAGTGTGGCCAGCAGGAGCAGGGAGGTCATTCTGCACTTGTACACTGCACTGGTTAGGCCACACCTTGAGTACTCTGTCCAGTTCTGGGCCCCTCAGTTTAGGAAGGATGTTGAGTCGCTGGAACATGTCCAGAGAAGGGCAACAAAGCTGGGGAGGGGTTTGGAGCACAAGCTCTATGAGGAGAGGCTGAGGGATCTGGGATTGCTTAGCCTGGAGAAGAGGAGGCTCAGGGGAGACCTTCTTGCTCTCTACAACTACCTGAAGGGAGGTTGTAGACAGACGGATGTTGGTCTCTTCTCTCAGGCAACCAGCACCAGAACAAGAGGACACAGTCTCAGGCTGTGCCAGGGGAGGTTTAGGCTGGATGTTAGGAAGAAGTTCTATACAGAGAGAGTGATTGCCCATTGGAATGTGCTGCTGAGGGAGGTGGTGGAGTCACCATCGTTAGAGCTGTTTCGGAGGAGACTTGATAGGGTGCTTGGTTTAGTTGATTAGATGGTGTTGGATGATAGGTTGGATGCAATGATCTCAAAGGTCTCTTCCAACCTGGTCTATTCTATTCTATTCTATTCTATTCTATTCTATTCTATTCTATTCTATTCTATTCTATTCTATTCTATTCTATTCTATTCTATTCTATTCTAGATGCGTTCACAGCTTGCCTGGAATTAGTGTTGGGGAGGACATCCTATAGATCTCAAAGGTCTCTTCCAACCTGGTCTATTCTATTCTATTCTATTCTATTCTATTCTATTCTATTCTATTCTATTCTATTCTATTCTATTCTATTCTATTCTGTTCTATTCTAGATGCGTTCACAGCCTGCCTGGAATTAGTGTTGGGGAGGACATCCTTTAGCCTCAGGTTTACTGTTCCTCCAGTCTCATTGGCAGGGGGGGAGGGGAGAAAGGTTCTGTGAATAAGTTAGTGCAAAACCAGGATGACCCATTCAAGCATGCAGATGTTTTATTTAAATATTCCTCAAATGTCTATTTATTTCTTCAGCATAATACATGTATTATGCTGCCTTCTGAAATAGGATATATGCCTGTCAAACAAAATTGTCAAAACAACAACCTTGGTTTCTTTGTATGATACACAGAAATAATTACATTTCATGTACAGTACAGATGCATTTTACACAGTCATCAACAGTCATTCACTACCAAAACAGCATTTAAATCACCTAAAACACCAAAAGAATGTGTATTTCCCAAATTCAGAAGAAATGAATGGTTTTGCATATGACATCATGGGACTGGGAGACAGGACTGGGGGTTCTGCAAAGTCATATTCAGTTATTCCTTCGGCTGCATTTGGAAAATAAAAGTACAAATTCCTTCAGGGGTGTAACTGTTACGCAACTGTATTGCTGTAGTGCATTCTTTTTAGTCCATATGAAGAGGAAAATAAGGAGATTTTAATAGATGCATGACCTGATGGAGTCAGTCGGTTTCCTGGGCTGCGTGTAATCTCTCCCAAAGTGGGTTTGGTAACTGCCTTTACACATTATTTACCTGAAATAATTCCTTGACAGGTCAGTCAAGAAATACAATGAGGCATAAAGAAGATGTAGGTGCAGACTGCTAATACTGAGGCAGTTTTTCCACCGATGTTTGTATAGCAAAAGGTGGGGACCGAGCCATTTTTTCATTTTGTGAGTGAGCATTGTTAAAACAGGATGCAGGTGGAGACTCTGGGTCCATTCTGCCTCTCTTTTTAAACCCCATTAAAAGTTATATAACTCAGCAACTTTAGCAGTTCTACTGCAATTTTCCAACAGGGTAAGAGAGATGATTGCTACGTCATGTTGCAGAATTCCTCAGGAGGAGCACTCTGTAAGTCAGAGGACAGCCTGAGCTTCTGCTCTCTGCTAAGGTTTGAAAGAAACATAGAAGCTCAATTTAGAATGAGTTAAGTTATTCTGATTTGCAGAAAAAGAGGGAAGTTAAGTGCAAATTAACCAAACTTCTGACTAAGTAAACAGAGAGCAATGCATGACATTATATACCCCTTTTAATTGCAGTTTGAAATTGCAGTTTAATTATAGTGTGTGATACTATCGTACTTTGGTGTATATACTGTAGCATGATAGTCCATCATCTACTCTTCAGTCTTTGTTGACAGGTACAGAAGAAGATCTGTGTGCAGTAAAAAGTGTATCATCAGCAAGTTTCAGTTTGTAGTGGGTGTTTTCTCTTAATGTAAATTTTCAGGTCAGTAGAATGCTAGCAAACACTGTACTGAAACATACACTACTCAAACTAGTAAATAACTGTGTTAATTGTTTATTGTAATGGCATCTAATGCACTGAGCCTGTTGATTTATATGCATATTTTATTTTGCAGACATGCAATTATTTCTGATCCAGTGTTTTTGATGTATATATGTATGTATTGATATGCACATATTCCATGTATATGATGTATGGTATGTCATGTATATAGGAAGCATTGTGATACATGTAATGCGCTCTTGTGAAGAAAAATGACATTCTTTTAGAAGAGAGATTTCTGGTAACATCAAAGTACATTAGAAATGAAACAAAGCAAAACAAGCCTTAGCTAGTAAAGCCTTCATAGTAACGTTTAGGCCTGCCCCTTGTAGGCAAATTCCAATTGAAATTATGTTTTTATAGCTTTTGGACCGAATCCATTTTTCTGGCAGTGTTTTCAGGTAATTCAATACCTTCACACAATATAAACTCTTAAACAGGTTTTAGGATACATGTTTACAGATAATTACAGAATTAATTTAGCCATCATTTTTACCGAGTGTTTTCCAGTGTAGCTAATACTCTGGATGCTGTAGAATGTCAACAAGGAAGGTTTGGAGAGAAGTGTTAGCTGATCCCACAAAGAGCTTCATGGTAATTTTAATTCAAATAGGACTGATCCTGTAAAAGGACACTGGGACAAGAGGTTTGTTCTGAAAATACAGGAGTAGACAAGATATGTAAGGAAGAAAGGACTGCATTGATTCGTTAGTAGCCTTGAAATCCCAAATGGTACCGTAATGTTGGAGAGGGCAAGAAACTATCATAGGCATAGAGGACAGTGGGCAAAAAGAACAATGGCTGATTTGTGGTGCACGGTTTGGCTGTAAGATCATTTAAACGTTTGCCAGTAGAAGTTTATAGTGTAGATGAAGTTGTGTAAAATACCTTAAAAAACCAGAAATCCTGATTCCTGATACAACAGGTGTACAATGACTTATTGCAGTTGTAACAGTACCTAGGAAGCAAGATAAAACAATAGTAAATACTGAACTAACTGAACACCTTTAGTTCACTAATGAGTGTCTGAGTAAGAAATACTGCATCTTTCAAAGGGAAGTTATTTGTACAACTACCATGGAACATTAACAATCAGCTGCTTGTAAGTGCACGGAAATGCCCCTTTCTACAGTAATATTTTATCATGCCTAATCTGAAAAACAACAGAAGTAAACTGAGATCACAGCTCCAAATAATTTCAGCATGCATTATGGTTGTAGTTCTTTCAGTCAGTACAAACAGATTTCATATGAGCATTTATTCCTTCATTGGTTTTTTTTTGTTGTTGACAGTTCCTCAACAGGGTTTGTGGTTTATTGACAGGGGGAAAAAAAAAAAGAGAGAAAGACAAAAGGAGACACGTTATCAAAATGTTTCTCGTTGGTTTGCATTCAGCAGGAACGCAGGTTGGTTTCTATTTTTTTGTTTGTTTTGTGTTTTGTTTTTGTTTTTTCTAAAAAGAGCTCTCATGATAAGAAGAAGCATCAATGGGGACATTTCATTGTGCTCATATAGTAAAGTCAGGATGGTCACAGAAGATTCCACCGTGCGTCAGTTCAGACGAGGGGTAAGAAACTCCTTCCGGTTCACACGCTGCAACACCGAAACCCATGGTGTGTTTTCTTTCTCCTGGACCTCTCGTTCTGCAGCCACTGGTGCACACGTCAAGGGGTGTTGTCTTTGTCAGCTCTCTCTTTCCTCGCAACTCGCTTCTCTCTGCTCGAGCTCAGCTTGCAAGTGGTCTTTATGCTAATTTATAAATAATTCCTTATTTTATAAAGCAGATACTCTGACAATGTTTCCTCCCGAATACTCAGGAGACTCTGGCCTATCATCTCCTTCAGGTGTAGTGACTGGAGGTGTTGGGATGCTAATTATTGCTGTAGTGACATAAGGCTGCTCACAGTTTAGTTTAACGCACTCTTCCACTTTGGCGTTTAAGCTGGAACGGCTGGAGGAAGAAAGAAAAAAGAGATTACTGCAAATCTCTCAGGTGCCCAATTCCACTCCCTCAGCTGAGCATCTCTCCTCTCAGCTCAGAGATGCAAAGAACCATTACCCACCACCCTGCACCTTGGCAGCAGGTGGTCCATGGCTATATCCATGGACAGGCCCCCTTCCTTCCCACCATTTCAGCCCTTCTAAAAGTTTCTGGACTCATCGCCTAAGTGGTTCTGAGCAGGGGAAGCATTTGAGCTGCCGCCTGGGGAGCAAACTTTGCCAAATGACTTGCTGTGCAGGAAAGTGGAAACCAAGAGGAGTTTGTCTCCTGACAATTCTGTGCCATACTTAAGAATGTTATGTATCTTCAAGAGTAAGACATGGTGAAATACACACTATTAAAAGGTTAATTTGTTTGTGGAGTTGCTGCAGTACCTCAGCATCATGTGACTCTTGTAAACTTTAGAGCATTTTGAGGTGAAACTGGCATTTTGTGCTTGTGGTTTTTAGCATGTTGGTTTGGGGTTTTTTTTTTTGGGGGGTGTGTTGGGTATTTTTGGCACAAAACTAGTTCTTTGTGTTTTTACATACTCTGCGACTGGAAGTATGATGCAGGGAAGTCCTCTAGCAGAGAAAGGTTGGATCCAGGCAGAATACTTCCTGAAAAGCTAAGACACTGGAGCTTTGTGCACAACAGCTGAAAAACTTGAGTAGCTGCAAGCTGCTGGATTGTTCATGGAAGTAAAATCCAAACCTAGTACCTATACAAAGCAAACTACTCAAAATATAACTTAACACGACAATATCTATAGAAACGAGTGCTAAAAATGCTTCTTTTTGTAAATAGCATCATTTTTGAGTTCAATAGAAAACATTTCTGAGTCCCCTGGGACCTTTGCTGTGTTTTCAGAGGTTGTGTTAGATATATGTGAAAGCCAAATGGTTTACTTGTGAGAGTACAGAGAAGTTCATTAAATTACAGACACTGCCCTTGTCTCACTTTTGTATTAACTCTGCAAACTAGGAAATACATTTTTCTTATCCACTTAATATTTTTATTTAGAAGGGTCTTTCTTATGACTATGATACTCAGGGCTCTGGGAACCAGTTTTATTTCTCTGCTCTCTGGAAAGGTGAGGAAGTCTTCTCAGTCCTACGCTTGTGAACCACCGTAGTAGAAAAAGCAGAGACAGCCCTTTTTATCTCTTCCCACTTGCTTGTCTCATATGTCTGAAATTAATTTCATTTGTGCTGTTTTTTCCTTGTTATGTGTTTGTCCATGGCATATAATATTTGGTGCTGTATTTAATTTGGGGTCCCTGGATGCTGTTCACTGAGGACAGAAATGAATCTAGAGAGGCAATTCCGTTACCTTGAATTAAGCTTGGAGCAAGCTATGTACAGGATATATCGGTACTAGTGTATGACTGACTTTCATCTTTAGCCTAGCAGCCTAGAGGCCACAACACCTCTACATCTCTAATGAAGAAAGGGGCTTCAGATTTTGGTGTGCTGATGAGTGTGAAGTACCTGTTAGACAGAGGCGTCCTCTCCACACATCTAATCTGGATGGTGCTGAGCTCTTGTACGCTGCCTGGACGGCTGCCAGTGATAGTGGTGTTTGGGATGCGGTAAGTCTTTTTATGCCTTCGTGAGCAGCAAGTGCTGGTAACACCTTGTTGAGACGAGAGAGAGGGGCTGTGGCTAGGGGGTCTGTTGACCGTGGAAACCTCCATACAGCTCTCTTCGTAGACTTGTTCATCCACAAACTCGTGATTCTAGCCCAGAGGAATCCAACAAAGGGATAAAGCAGACACAGAAAGGTAATTAAAGTGGACATATTAATCATGAGAGTTTAAAGGCTCAAACTGACACAGGTGAATAAAGTGGGAAAGTTAGACAGCTTATGCTTGATTATAGTGTTTAGTACATGTTAGCCTGGGCTGAGTACCAATATAAATGTAAACACTGGAACAAAGTGCTCAGAGCTCTAAAAAAGGAAATGTTAATACTAATTACTTTGTAAGGTAGCATGTGATTGTAATGTCATTTGTGCTATAAATATCTATATAATCTATGAAGTGCCAGAGGATGAAGGACTGTCTTTATTAACAAAAATGCAAGTGCTGCTTCTGTAAATTCTCCAAATGCCATTTGGAAAGAAGTAAGATTTGTTATTTTGATCTATAATACAATAAAATTGACAAATATTTTCCAGGTGATCTTTTATGGCTTCCTTTGAATTACTTGTTTAGAAATTAGGATATGAAACTGTGTTTCAAGGTATGCATCTATGTAAAAGAAAAAGATTAAGTCAATTAAATGTTGTATTAGAGGAGACGAGAGGGCTATTTAAAAGCTTCCAAAAAGTTCCTAATTACTGTGGATGAATGCATCAAAAGGCAGTTCAGAAGACTGAGCATTTTGTTACATGAAGTACTCTTTCTTTATGCACTCTTTGCTTAATCCCGGCATGGACAGCAGTTTTATAGGGTTGTCATAGAGCTGAATCCAAATTCACTCAAACGGCTGGTTTATGTTGACTCAGTAGGTGATTAGGGAGCATTTCACACATAGCTGTGAGTGCCACATTTTCTCTGTGTGCAGGAGAGTGTGAAATAGTGGTGTTGCTTAGAGTGGGGAGGAGGAATTTTTACAGTAATTTTGAAGCAGTAGCCCAAACTAAGCAGAGATTAAGATACATGTTCACGCTTCCATGAATGCGAGTTTGAGCTTGAGAAAGCCTCCTTTTATAAGCAGTATTTCCAGTTACTGCTGGAATCAGTCTGCATATCCTGAGAATGATTTAGGAGAATGGTTTAGGGAGGATGTTCAGGATTGTTGTACGCTGCTCGCTCACTCTCAGTTTGTTAGCATGCTGCATTTCTCTGTATTACTATGAGTCACTGTCCCTGGAGGTGTTCAAGAGGCGATTGGACATGGCACTTGAAGTCATGGTTTAGTTAGTCATGAAGTTTTGGGTGACAGGTTTGACCTGATGGTCTCTGAGGTCTTTTCCAACCTTATTGATTCTATCAATCTATGATTCTATGAAAATTTAATTTTTTCTTTCAAGAATGAGGCATTAACTGGAAAGGTGCTGATGGTTTTCAGGAGAATTACAGTATACTGCTACTATAGCATAGCATAGCATAGCATAGCATAGCATAGCATAGCATAGCATAGAATAGAATAGAATAGAATAGACCAGGTGGGAAGAGACCTTCAAGATCATCGTGTCCAACCTATCATCCAACACCACCTAATCAACTAAACCATGCAACCAAGCACCCCATCAAGTCTCCTCCTGAACACCTCCAGTGATGATGACTTCACCACCTCCTCGGGCAGCCCATTCCAATGGGCAATCACTCTCTCTGTGTAAAACTTCCTCATAACCTTCAGCCTAAACCTCCCCTGGTGCAGCCTGAGACTGTGTCCTTGTGTTCAGGTGCTGGTTGCCTGGGAGAAGAGATTAACCTCTGCCTGTCTACAACCTCCCTTAAGGTAGTTGTAGAGAGCAACTATTAGACAGTAAACTATGTAATACTGCTATAAAAAAGTAATCAGAGTAATAACCGTGGCCAGATGTTTGCAAGAAATGGAAATACATTTATAGGATTATTATTATTATTATTATTATTATTATTATTATTATTATTATTATTATTATTATTATTTCAATTTCTTCTGTTCTGCCTCACTTCGACATAAGTTTGTGTGGAATTGAGTGGTGTTGAAGAACACCAAATTCAACTGATACGGGAAGAAATAACTTGCTTCAAATGGGCTTCTAGAAGGCATACATCAGTCAGAATCAATATTTTGAACATTATTGCACAGTGAACAGAACATTCAGAGAGGAAAAATTAGCTAATCATCATCTTCAGATTACATTCAGTGTCTTACACTGTGTTTGCCAAGAACTCAATTAGTTTTCCAATTAAAAATAGTTTTGTACTTCCTAAAACTTTACCAATGTCTGTTCTGGGAAAACCTTTTAATTCTTTTTTTTTCTTTTCACAGTATCACAGTATCACTAAGGTTGGAAGAGACCTCGAGGATCATCGAGTCCAACCTGTCTCCATAGACCTCACGACTGGACCATGGCACCAAGTGCCACATCCAGTCCCCTCTTGAACACCTCCAGGGATGGTGACTCCACCACCTCCCTGGGCAGCCCATTCCAATGACAAACAACTCGCTCGGTGAAGAACTTTCTCCTCACCTCGAGTCTAAACCTCCCCTGGTGCAGCTTGAGACTGTGTCCTCTTGTTCGGGTGCTGGTTGCCTGGGAGAAGCGACCAACCCCTTCCTGGCCACAACCACCTTACAGGTAGTTGTAGAGGGCAATGAGGTCACCCCTGAGCCTCCTCTTCTCCAGGCTAAACAATCCCAGCTCCGTCAGCCTCTCCTCATAGGGCTTGTGCTCAAGGCCCAGCCCTGTTGCCCTTCTCTGGACATGTTCAAGTGTCTCAATGTCCTTCTTAAACTGAGGGGCCCAGAACTGGACACAATACTCAAGGTGCAGCCTAACCAATGCAGAGTGCAATGTCTTCCCTGCTCCTGCTGGCCACACTATTCCTAATGCAGGCCGGGATTCCACTGGCCTTCTTGGCCACCTGGGCACACTGATGGCTCATGTTTAGGTGGCTGTCAACCAGTACCCCCAGGTCCCTCTCTGTTTGGGAGCTCTGCAGCCACTCTGACCCCAGCCTGTAGCTCTGCATGGGGTTGCTGTGGCCAAAGTGCAGCGCCCGGCACTTGGACTTGTTAAATGCCATGCCTATAAATTTAGCCTATAATTTCATGACAAAATAGCACAAAGTTCCACAACACATATGGAAGTTAAAGAGAAATCATATATGTCTTTATGTGCAACCCGAAGTGCTAAAACTAGATGTAAATTTGCAAATGGTGCTGTGATGGATGTTGGCAGACTTGTTTATAATAAGTGGTAAATGCAAGGCAATATAACCCCTGCAAAAACCACAAAATACAAGGCAATTACTTTCGTTTGTTATTTCAAAATCTACAAAGACTAAATTCAGTGCAAGTAATATTTATGTTCTCAGCATCCTTAGGAAGTTATAAAAGAGGAAACAATATAAAATTGGGGATGATTAGGGTCATTGTTGTGGTGTTATCTGTCCAGAAATTTACTAGCAAACATGGCACTCACTTCTTACTGAATCATAAGTCTGCTTTAGTTTACTGTCATTTATGGCTATACAATTATTTGGAGACTTGATGGGGTGCTCGGTGCCATGGTTTAGTTGTTTAGGTGGGTTGGATTGGTTGATGGGTTGGACGTGATGATCTTGAAGGTCTCTTCCAACCTGGTCTATTCTATTCTATTCTATTCTATTCTATTCTATTCTATCCCATCCCATCCCATCCCATCCCATCCCATCCCATCCCATCCCATCCCATCCCATCCCATCCCATCCTATTCCATCCAGGTATTGACCAGGGAAAAATAGAGAGAACACATAATAAGTAAGTCTTTTTGATTTGTAGGCAGTCTCAAATCTAAATGTGCATATTTAGGCTATTATGAATTGCATCAGAGATTTTTACAGGGATCTCAGCCTCCACACTGAAATCAAAAGGCTTTGAAGCTTTGCACCTGCATCTGAATTAAACACTTAAAGTTTCAAAATAGGATGCTGGGGGATCCCTTTTGGCAGTCCTTTCAGCGAGAATTGCATTCGCGTCTGAGGAAGCACTCGGCCGCTCTCCCTGTACAAAAGCTCAGCATTTGCTCAGACACAAACTTGCTTTGACTGCACCAAGTGTTGAATATGTAAGGATCACAAATTGTGTTTAATAAACTGTACTGCAAAAAAATGCAAATGATAACATCTGGGAGTATGAAAAACGTACTGAAGGTCACATATGCAGACTGGCTATACTGGTGGCGTCTCGCTCATGTCAGTATGTTCCACCCTAGATGAGGCTCTCATCCAGAATCTCTGCTCTTTACATGTAATGGGTATAATGCTTTAAAATAAGCTAAAAATGGCTTTTCTCCTCAGTTAACGGCTTACTAATTGGATGAAATACAGAAAACATTCAAAACTAGGCTGGTGTTGGAATTCATAGGAAAACACAGTTCTCTTTTCCTACCGTAGTTTTTTCCAGGCAGTGAAGCAGGTGGTGGTGCTGCGTTTCAAAGGAAGAGCCAGATTTGCTAACAAAGGCCTGTTCTTCTTCACTGGAGGACTGTTAATAAATAAAACTCTGTATTATTCTCATTTGTAACAAGAGGGCTCTTATCCAAATGTTTGATCAGAACTAATCTGGACTGTACATGGTAGCAATGCTGCAATGCTTTCATCTACATAGTATAACACCAATAAGTTTTGATCTGAGACCTCTTATTTGTTTGGGGTTTTTGGTCAAAATATTTTCTCTCTTGCATATCCTTTTAAATGTTTTCATCTTAGATATTTTTATGCATAGATGGTATGGTACAATTAACTAGTGCAACCAACATGTAAGCTTGAACACTGAATCAATACATATTTCAAATTATCATAAATTTAAGTGACAGTAAATTTTGGTTTGGGTTTTTTCTTTTCCCTGGGAAAGTTTCTCATTTGAAGGAAATTAAACATAGTTTTCTCTTGGGATCATTTTGTAGCACTAAAGAATTTTTGGTCACAAAAATTCATGTCAGTGATCCCATTCTGCTGAGCCTGGAAAGCATGCAACAGATGCTACTGACACAGAATGAAGAATTAAGTCGAAAGCATCTACTGTTTATTAATTGTGTTTGTGATTGCTCTCTAGAAAGCAAAACTAAATAGAGGAGGAAGTGGGGTAACAAGAAAGATTACAATTCAACTTTGAGATATTTGAAATCTGCATGACAATTAAGCTATTTGGTCTCTTTTTAGTTCAAAGATTTGAATTCTTTCAAGCAGAAGAGGAAGCGAGGGCTCTGACTGCTCATCCTTTGTGCTAGACCGGATGGATGGACAGCTCCTTCCTCTTCTTCTGGCTATAGGTTAAAGCATTTGGCTTTTTAACACATATTGAACAGAAAGGGCATAGAGGAATGAAAGCCTTCCTGTATCCTTCAGGGAATTGCTAAATGCCAGAAAATGGCAGGGATTAAAAAACTCTGTGTCTTCAGTCTCTCTCAGCTGGCTGCAGCTCTGAGCAGCCAAAGGTTTGTCTCTGAAAGCATGGGTTGCTGTGGATCGCAGTCCCAGCTGCTGCCTGGGGTTACCACTGCTGGTCCTGACTTCCTTGGCAGGGGTAAGGGGAATATTTGCATCAGGTAACATTAGGTTTCAGCGTGTTTGAGTTTATCACCAAGATTCTCCTTAGAGAAAAATAGGTACTTCCAAGAAACATGTTCACTCTGCAACACACCTCTGTGCAAACAGTACCTTGGAGCTACCTTTTTCCATCACTGATGATGACGTCTGGTTTTGTCACCCATTTGTCTAAAGCCAACTGAGAGAAATCCAACCTACTTCTAAAGAGGCAAACCCTTTGAACTTTCTAAATAGCGTCTTCTACAGGATCTAGTTATATATATATATGTGTTACATTTGAATACAGCATTTCTATCTGGCCATTTCCCCCCTCTTTTAATATTCCATCATCAAATCTCATAAACTTCATTTAACATTAGTAATGGTCTGGTTTAGCCTTCCTTAATCTACCTATAAAGATAACATTGGCTATAGAACCAAGTTGACTTGCCCTGGTGCTAGACAGAATAAGCTGCTGCTGGGCTGTTATTAAGCTGTTACTCTGGAGGTGAAGGATATAAAACCATTACCTGCTGCAGCTGGTTACTCAGTAAGCCATTTCGTTTGCTCTGCATGTAGGCATTAGCACTCCCACTCTTTGCTGCACGAATCCGAGCGAGCCTGGCTTTCTGTGTAAACAGAGAAAAGGAATAGTGTCACTTGTACTCATTTTCATTACTCTGTTTATCTAAACTGCTAATTGGAACCAGCTGCTTATGAATACCAATATCATCATTCCATGTCTGGAAGGCTGTATTGCATCTATCCTCCAGGTGAAGCAGCTCATGAGTGTCTTCTCATTTAAAATGCAGATGACAGAAGTTGTTATTTGTTTGCATGCATCAGCTAATAAGAACAATGATTTTGCAAAGAGATTAGACAGATCAGCAGGTAAAGCGCCTCCTTTTTTTGCACTGCTGCAACTGTGCCATGCCTTATGCTTTGTAGGTCAGGAACATTGGCATCCATCTCAGCTCCTCCTACAGTGAAGATCTCTTTAAAGGGGAATAAATGTTTCAGAAAAAAAACGTACCAGTGCAACTGCCATGAGCTGGCTTCTCAGAGCCTTCTGGATTTTCAGAGTGGCAGAATGTGGTAGTGGTTTTAATGTTGTCTCCCAGCTAAGTTCCTGAATACTTCCCAGGCCTTTGAAAGAAAATGCTTCCTATCTGTTGGTATAATCCAACTTAATGCTTGTCATCATTGGTCATAACCTGTCCTTAACCTGGTCTCTTCTCCCATGCAGCCAGCACCAGAACAAGAGGACACAGTCTCAAGCTGCACCAGGGGAAGTTTAGGCTCAAGGTGAGGAGAAAGTTCTTCACTGAGAGAGTTGTTAGCCATTGGAATGGGCTGCCCAGGGAGGTGGTGGAGTCACCATCCCTGGAGGTGTTCAAGAGGGGACTGGACGTGGCACTTGGTGCCATGGTCTAGTAGTCATGAGGAATTGGGTGACAGGTTGGACATGATGATCCTTGAGGTCTTTTCCAGTCCTGTTGATTCTATGATTCTATGATTTTTCAGAGACTGTAGGTATCAAAATTGCTGAGAGGGATTCAATATTTCTCAGATGAGCTGCTTTGTTTGTGAAAGTGACTTCATTTCAGAGTACATGGTGGCTCATCAGTGAAGGACACTTTGGTCCACTGACTTCTGTGCCAACATTAAGAGAAAGCATAAAGAAAAGACTCTCTCAACCAACAATACAGAAAACATAAGTTTCTGTGGGATTTCTAGGATGGCATCCTGGTTCAGTAATTTTTGTGGATGGTTACATGTGTAAGGAGGAATCTGGATTTATCTTTATGGTTAGCTTTTTGATTCTGAAATCCAAATTCCAAGCAGCATCTGCAGCTGAATGGCTGCTGAAATGCACAATTCACAGTGAAGAACTTGAAAAACTGACTTTGCTATATTAACAGGGATTTTCAGATCTGATAATTAGTCAATATTTTCAGGAAATAGAGGGAGCATTTTCCTTCCCTCAGTTTCTGTGGCACGAAATGTCAGTATGAATAGAAGGAAAGCAGCCTGGTCACTGCAGCTGCCAGATCTCTCTGGCATGATTAATAATTAACTGGTTAGGAAGAATGGCTCAGCACCATGCTTCATTGCACTCACATCCTCAAGTTCACAGGACGTCTCAACAGTGAGCGAAGAAATTCATGACAGTTGACAGCAAACATGGCTTGAATCTGGCTTATGTTATGTGTCATCTATTTATCTTTTAATTGTTCTGAAAGAAAATATGATAATGCTGTGCCTGTGTGCATCAGTGAGTCAAAAAAAACCCACCCTCTTGAGAGCCTGTTTTGTGATGTGTTGGCTATTCTACAATAACACATTGGTTTGTCACCTCCTTGGTGCACACAGTCTGTCCAGCAATGCAGTTAATGCATCTTGTTCTAGTGGCAAGGAGCAAAGTGCCCAAATCACCCGCAGAGTGCTTCTGCAAGGGTGAATTCAATGTGCTGCAATGCATTTACTGCAAAGATTGTACTTCCCATGTGAAGATTTTAAATTGCTTTGCAAGTAGGAATTTATTGCATCTTAGAAACAATTTGTGAGGTGAAAAGTAACAGCTTACATCTTTCTAGCTAAGACTCATTCAGTTGGCCTGACTTCACAAAAAGAAGACAATAAATCTGTTACCTAGACAGGAACCAAATATGGTGACTTCCATACTTACACCTCAACTTACAGAAAATATTCCTGAAAGTGGAAGTGTTTACAAACCCATTGGAGTGGTAAGGTTTGTTTTTCAGTGCTTTTGCCTGATTTCTGTCAGGGCCTGTGGCATGATTAGTCTCATGACCCCTCACATTTGCTATCAAGAAAATATTAAAAGCTCGCATCAGCCACAGCATTTTAAGGGCTCTGTGCTGGGGAGTGAATTCCTGTGAGACACACCAAAATGATGTCAGGAAAACTGTAATTACAGAAGAACTATGCTTGCCTTTATTCTGCAAACTGCATTCTCTGTCACAGTAGAAAAGGACTGTTCAATCCCTGTAAAGCCCTTCCTAGCTCTCCCCTTTTATGGAATATCTAGGGGAAAAAAAGAAAGGATTAAATTCTCCTGCAGCAGATTATCTTCTTTGCTGTGAGGAGTTTCCTGTTAGCCACTGAATGCAAAAACTATGATTTTGGTAATTTTTATGTAATTTGGAATAGAATAGAATAGAGTAGAATAGAATAGAACAGAACAGGTTGGAAGAGACCTTCAAGATCATCACATCCAACCCATCATCCAACACCATCTAATCAACTAAACCATGGCACCAAGCACCCCATCAAGTCTCCTACTAAACAATTCCAGTGATGGCAACTCCACCACCTCCCCAGACAGCACATTCCAATGGGCAATCACTCTCTCTATGAAGAATTTCTTCCTAACATCCAGCCTAAATCTCCCCTGGTGCAGCTTGAGACTGTGTCCTCTTGTTCTGGTGCTGGTTGCCTGGGAGAAGAGCCAAATTCCCACTTGGCTACAACCTCTTTTCAGGTAATTATAGAGACCAAAGGAAACAAAGGTAGCTGAAAAACAGTTCATTTACTTACTCTGATGAAATTCCACCATGATCATCTCATCTGAGACATTCTAAGGAAATTGATGATCAGCTGTAATTCTTCCTACATCTGTTGTATTTGCATCGAGCTTCTTCCCCCCCCTCCGTCTTCAGATTTTACAGCTTAGACATGGATCCTGCCTATGGCTACATTTATATAAACCTTACAAAGAAAATTCACTGCTATTCAACAGCAGCCAACTTGGTCAGTTTTAGAAATACAAACATGTGTTTTCGCAAGGTTTTAAATAGCGCTAAACGTAGCACCGTGGGGATGTTTACAACATACAGCATTTAACACTCGAGATGCCCTCAGCTCTCCAGTTGTTTTAAGAGAGATTTTTATCAGGAACACTTTAGGGCAGGTCTTACTGCAGTACTGGGAATCATTATTGGCAAGAGCCTCTCTTCAATTTGCTATGCAAGAATCCTAGGTAGCCCAGGTAATTTAGTACTTGGATAGCTCCTGTTGTTTCTTTTCTGCTGCTTGCCAGACTACGTAACTATCTTACTATGACAACTCAGAAATTACTAGTGACTTTATGGCTATTCATTTTTAATGCTCTTGTAACAGTGAAAAGATACTAATTCCTTCACAGTCATTTTGTGTGCACTGGTTTTGGTCAAGACAGTTAATTTTCTGCATAGTCACTCATATGGGGCTGTGTTTTGGATTTCTGATTAAAAGCTGTTTCTGCAGTTCTTACACAGAGTCAAGGCCTTTTGTGCTCCTCAGGCTGTTCCACTGAGTAAGCTGGGGATGCACAAAAAGATAGAATCATAGAATCAATAAGGTTGGAAAAGACCTCAAAGATCATCAAGTCCAACCTGTCACCCAAGACCTCATGACTACTAGACTGTGGCACCAAGTGCCACGTCCAGTCCCCTCTTGAACACCTCCAGGGACAGTGCCTCCACCACCTCCCTGGGCAGCACATTCCAATGACTAACAACTCTCTCTGTGAAGAACTTTCTCGTCACCTCGAGCCTAAACCTCCCCTGGTGCAGCTTGAGACTGTGTCCTCTTGTTCTGGTGCTGGTTGCCTGGGAGAAGAGACCAACCCTCACCTGGCTACAACCACCCTTCAGGTAGCTGTAGACGGCAATAAGGTCTCCCCTGAGCCTCCTCTTCTCCAGCCAGGGGAGAACACAGGAAGGACAGGACAGCTGACCCAAGCTGACCAGACAGTTATTTTATACTCTATGGCATTGTGCTCAGGTATAAAACTGCAGAGTGGTGAGGGTCAGCCCTTGCTTTAGGACAGGCTGGGCATTGGTGGTTGGTGATCAATTGTTTTCTTTTGTATTACTATTTCTTTCTTGGATTTGTATTTTTCCACTCTCTGTTTCCCCTCCCCCTCCTTCTTTAAAAAAAAAATAATAAAAAGTTAAGCTGTCTTTATCCCCACCCATGAATTTTTGCAATGTTACCCTCTGATTCTCCCTCTCATCCTGCTGGGGAGGAGTGAGCAAGCTGCTGCGTGGTGTTTAGCTGCCTACTGGTGTTAACCACAACACAACAGCTCCTAAAGCAATGACCAAATTTGTTCAAAAAACAGGCACATTTCTGTTTACTTTTTTGGGGGGGGTCTTTCATAATCCATCCTCTGTGTTTGTTTTGAAGTGAAAAATTAAGCCCATGTTTCATGCTCCGGTTTTCTAATTTTCAGTAATTGCAAATAATTGGCTTCAGTCTAGCCGACAATAACTTACAAGATGTCTTTATGCTGTAGAGAAGAAAATGCTGTTTACTTTGTGTGTTAATAGCTATGGAATGAAATAAGGCTCAGATACTTGTTGACCTGTGCCTTGCTTTCGGAATCTTTTCCAATTATTGTTCAGTAAATAGAAGTTTTGCATGCTATTGTCCTAAATTCAAGAGTCTTGGATAAGTTACTCTGCTATTTATGTCCCTGCATCCCCGCTGAGATTAATAGCCTATCTAGTTTGCAGAAGTCATGATGGCTAGCAGGGTTCCCTGCTACAAATGCTCAGATCTAGGCTGCCAGGTGCTGTTAAGCAGTTGTTGCTGCAATTTATCTTAAACTATTTATGTTTATCTAGTAACTTGTTATTTATAACTTGACAGATAGATGCATCATACAAAATCAATAAATAATAAAGCCAAGACAATCCTCAGGATATATTTTGCTGTGTGAAGCTGGAAGACCATATTCTTCTGAAAGATTCAGGTTGGATTTTATGTATTAAGTCAAGTTTTGGAGCTGATGATAGTTGTTAGAGTGTTCTGTGGAGGCACCATGCAAAGTCACACTTAGTAGGAATAGCTTGGGAGCTAAAACTATGGCTTCTTCAGTTATCAGATAATGAACAATAATGGGCAGATGGACCTGCACATGGGACTTTCTGTTTAATAGGATACAAAACAGTCAGAAAAATAGGTATCTGGAAATCAGGGAAGTCATCTATCAGAGAAAGCTTCATTCAGGGTAAGGAAGACACTGTCATCATAAGAGCTGCTGCAGTATTCTGGGTTGGAGCTTTGCAGTCAAGCTGCAAATGAAAGGCAGATATCCATTCCAAGAGGGTAGCTATGCCTCCACCATTCCCTTCTCTGTCCTGGTAGTCATCCCACTGAATATGATGAGGGACTAGCCATATCTTAACCCTTGATACCTATCAAATATGGAACAGGAAATTCTAACCAAACTTGCTGGAACTTTTCTTTTCCCTTTCTTCTTTCCTTTTTTCTTTTCCCCTTTTCATTTTTTCCCTCTTTTCTTTCCCCTTTTCCTTTTGCCTTTTCCTTTCCTTTCCCCTTCCCCTTTCGCCATTCCTTTCCTTAAGGAAGAGTCACAACACATCTGTCATTAACTTTGTGACCTGAAGGCGCTGATGGGCAACCAAAATAACTTGGCTTTTTGAAGTTGTCTCTAGCTGAGAAAAGCTCCACAAATAGAAATCTTCAAAACTGTCTCAGTAGTGATAAATCTGCTTGAGGAAAAGTCATAGTAAGACTACAGGGCATAATTAGTTCTGCCCTGAATTCCAATATCTGTTTTGGCTTATTTATTTATTTAATGTCAGGATAGGTCAGATCCTTGGATCTTCTTATTTTATACAAGAAAATGTTCTGATAACAATGGATTGTTTCCCCTTCCCTTCCCTTCCCTTCCCTTCCCTTCCCTTCCCTTCCCTTCCCTTCCCTTCCCTTCCCTTCCCTTCCCTTCCCTTCCCTTCCCTTCCCTTCCCTTCCCTTCCCTTCCCTTCCCTTCCCTTCCCTTCCCTTCCCTTCCCTTCCCTTCCCTTCCCTTCCCTTCCCTTCCCTTCCCTTCCCTTCCCTTCCCTTCCCTTCCCTTCCCTTCCCTTCCCTTCCCTTCCCTTCCCTTCCCTTCCCTTCCCTTCCCTCCCCTCCCCTCCCCTCCCCTCCCCTCCCCCCTCCCCCTCCCCCTCCCCCTCCCCCTCCCCCTCCCCCTCCCCCTCCCCCCTCCCCCTCCCCCTCCCCCTCCCCCCTCCCCCTCTCCCTCCCCCTTCCCTTTCCCCTTCCCCTTCCCCTTCCCCTTCCTTCATTCTGATTGCAAACAAGCTCCCTACAGTGCAGCAGAAGGCTGGCCTCTGCCTCTGACGCACTGGTCGTGTTGCAAAGCGGGATTTCATGCTAATTACAACAATGTATTTCCACGGGTGGATGAAGGAGCTTCCTTTTAAATGTATTACAAATGAGATCACGTATAGATAGATTTATCTTTTCTGTCTTCTCTTGAGCATTAATGTGCAGCAATTTTTTGCCAAAAAGATGAAACAAAAGGGATTGTCTAACCTTGACTGACTGTGCAGAACGCAGTACATGCTTACACTGATGGTCTGACGGCTCTTGAACAAACCTAAAGTAAGTAACAATTTTCTGCTGAGAACTGCCAGTGCTGCTGGGATTAGATTTCAGCTCTTCAACAGAGAACGTTCTCTTAGGTTTTCTTCAAGCCCAAATGCTTTTCTATTTTGAAGACTATGTTGATTAAGCTTCTGTGTGAGTTATCAATGAGGTAAGTTGCACAATTCAGCTTTACAACTCTCTCCATCAGATGGAAACTGTTGGAGCTAGCGGGAGGTGCCGTGGCCTGCAGAGGTTCATGCTGTGCTCCACGAAACAGCACCTTCTTTGAAGCTTATGTTCTTCATCCTTAGAGAACAGAAGGCTGGTGCCTCATTTATTTTAGAAAACTATGTAAATCTTGTCTTGTATTGAATGAAGAAGGAATTTCAGACTTTAAGAATGTGACCTTTTTGCTTGAATATTCTTATACAATGCAGCAGAGCCCTTTTGTGAAATGCAAGGCTATACTTCATAGCTCAATATTGCTAAATAGGGACTATGCTGTACCCAAGAAGTACTTTTTTATTGATTTCCTTTTTCTTCAGTCTGTCAGACCGATATTCAGTTCAACCAACACTTCAGTCACTTTAGATTGAGAACGAGATCAGCTTTGCAATAGGAGATTACCAATGAAACACATATCCAGTGCTAAGTTAATCAGACCTCAAAACCATTTTCACCAAAGCAAGAAGGGCATTAACAGTTATGAGAAATCTCTCATCCTTACTTCCTTACTGTTGTCATTGTTCTGGGGAGCACAGGGAAAGACACTTGGCAAGACTGCCATTCATCACTTCATATTCCTGCTTGGGACATACAATGAGCTCACTGTTTTGCAAGGAGAAAATGTTAGTTATTAATTTAAGCAGTTTCTATTCAGGAAGAGATTATGGAGAAGAGCAGCCACTCTGCCAGTCTAATTTTTGCAAGGTATTTTCTTGTGTGCATCTTTACTTTCACTGGCAAGTGTAAAGCAAGCATAGAAAATTCTGGTTTATGGCATGCACTAGGAAACAGTTTCTATCTAAAGTAAGGCTTGTTGTGTCTGAACTTATTATGAAAGCTCAGAGCAGGCACATTGATTGCTGGAACCAAGCAGACCTGTTACCCATGACTGGTGCAGTGCTGGGAGGCACAGTAATGAACAGCTGTGTTCTGGCTGATAGATACTGACTGTTTACTCTGTCTGCTGCCATTACACAAACAGAAGTGGAAATGTTCTGGACAGAACAGTGTAGTGTAGAAGTGATGAGTTCTCTGCATGCTCCAGCTATGGGAGTGGGAAATGCACAGACGAAACTAGGACGTGGGACAAAATGGCATGCAGTGGAGTGGATGGAATTAGTAGATAGGCAAGATATGGATTACTGAAGCAGTTTCTAGTTTCTAGTCAGGTAGGACATGTCTGTGATATGGCTGGTTTCTTTTATGGCCATTTTCTTTATCTTCCTCAGCTTTCTTCCAAGATGTGGCCATTAAGGGTGTAATATCTTCAGCCCAGGCCTGTGACTGAGTTTTTTGGCCATATAACTCTGTTTCTCCTGATTTTAAGATATGCTGGGAATTGTATCACAGTGTATGTTTACTTCATGTCTTTTTTGTGACTAAATCAGTCAAAAAGGTGGTTGAAAAGAAACACACAAAGATTTTGTATCTCTAAACCTAGTGCTGTTGTCTATGTGAAGCACAAGCCCCCTGTGGCTGCTTGCATTTGCTGGTCTATATATGTAGTCCCCAGCGATCACCTGCAAGCACACCTCTGCTCTCCCTCTGTCACTGGAGACTCAAGACCTCTGGAGAGGGACTATGGGACCACAAAAAGTCCGAGTGGTGACACTTCAGTCTTGGTAATCTTACATTCTGTGTTGCATCCAGAGCATTCTGACTGTCAGCAGCAGAGGAGCAGAAGGTAATGCATGTCAGCTCCCTTATCAGTGCTTCAGGTGCCAATGGAGGCTATCTGAGCCGCTTAGCATTACATGGTTGGGCAAAGTAGGTTGGCAGTATTGGCAACGATGTGGAGAGGAAGGTGACTGCCCAGAAGGTTTACTATCTCTTCTGGCAAACAGTTCTTCCTGGCTCCTGACCTTGTCCTTATGGGTCAGGGAGGGAAATCGTCTTTTGGTAGAACTAGCTGATTATTAGTGAGAAACTCAGCAAATCCAGGAAGCTGGAAAACGAGACTTTTGCTTTGGACTTTTCCTGATTAAGCTCTTTTTTCTTTTTATTTTTTTCTGAAACCTTTTAAGTGAAGTAGAGCTGAGGAGGCAAGTTCCCCAATAATAAGATTCCCCAGAGACTGAATCTGAAAATTAA
Source organism: Dryobates pubescens (assembly GCF_014839835.1). Taxonomy (NCBI): domain Eukaryota; kingdom Metazoa; phylum Chordata; class Aves; order Piciformes; family Picidae; genus Dryobates; species Dryobates pubescens. The sequence continues at coordinate 5,405,194 of NC_071638.1, read as the reverse complement.
ACACATGGATTAGTGAAGCAGGCTGTTAGGACAGACATTAGAATCATTATTATGGGGGGCTTTTTGTTTGGTTGTTTGGTTTTCTCATCAGAGGACTGGTGGAAAGAATGTCTGCTTGAAAACCACAGAAAAATCCTCAGTGGGTGGGACTGCAGATGCTGCCTGAAAAATACTAGCTCTAGTCTAGCAACCAGGATGAATTACCTAATAATAGATCTGTAAATTTTGACAGAAAAGGTCAATGAACCATTTTGTGTTTTATTGGTTGTTGGTTTTTTGTTGCTGGTGGTTGTTTGTTTTGTGGTGTTGTTTTTTCCCCCCTCACTAAAAAAAGCAACAGCATTTGCATCTGGGACACAGGCTAGGCATGTAGCACATAGATACAGTAGCTCTCTTCCTAAGAGACCAAACCTACTTTGAGGATGCACAGCCTATAAAAAGTCATATTCATCTGTTGTTGAACAGCAAAAGGAGCAAAAATTAGGCGCTCACCTTTTGTGCCCTGCGCTTGTCTGCTCGCTGATTCTGGTGGTAGATGCGGCTGAAGTTGGAGACAATTACCGGAACTGGCAGAGCGATGACTAAGACCCCGCTCAGGGAGCATATTGAACCAAAAATCTTGCCAGCTATTGTCTTCGGCACCATGTCACCATACCTGGGTTCAAGAAAACAAAACATTTAGCAGAGGCAAAAGTCTCCTTTAAGTATTGAATTTCAGGATGTATTAATTGCACAATGCATTTTACTTCTCTTGCAAATAACAGTTGCTGCATCTAAATAATACTTTGTACGCCTGTGCATACATACAGAGCTTGCTCAGTGCTCTGCATTCATAATGTTAATTTCAAGCTGCTGTTGGGTAGCCTGTGGACATCTATGTTGTGCTTGCTCTAGAACCTCTCTTTGTATTGCAATGGAGTGACATTGCTATGAAAAAAAAATCTATCTATCTATCCATCTATCTATATTTTTATATGTATATATATAGAGAGAACAGAATAGAATAAACCAGGTTGGAAGAGACCTTCAAGATCATCGTGTCCAGTCTATCATCCAACACCACCTAATCAACTAAACCATGGCACCAAGCATCCTGTCAAGCCTCGCCCTGAACACATATACATCTATCTATCTAATCTATCTATCTATCTATCTATCTATCTATCTATCTATCTATCTAAAATGAAGTCCTTACCCCATTGCTTGTTGGAAGAACTCATCATTTTTCATTGTCAATATCCTAGGGAGACCACTTGGTAAGGTAGATGTCAAACTGCATAATCCTTTGTCTCACTGAGCTGATATAGTACTTTCATTTAGGAGGGTAGTGCATTTTGGGACAGGTTGCCCAGGAGATCATGGACTTTCTATCTTTGGAGATTTTCGACATTTGGCTAAAGAAAAGCATGGCTGATTTAAGCTATTGTTGTTGATGGGCTGCCTTCGAGTGGGAAACTGGACTAGCTGACCTTCAGAGGTCCTTTCTGTAATCTAGACAAAAGCAAACATGACCTAAGCAAACAACCAAACAAATTCTAGCTGCAAATCCTGGCACTGCTCAGAATGACTAGGCTGCCACCTTTCTTTGTGACGCTGGATATTGTTTTATCCAGCAACTAAGAACATAATACTGCTGAAGTATGTGGAGGCACTTGAGTGACAGCTTATTAAGAAATACCAGCTCTTTGGCCTCTCTAGACTGCCACATTCCATAGAGAAGTATGTAATTACATACTGCAGAGGTGAATAAAGAGACAAATCCCCTTCTAGTACTATTCTGGTTTTAACCTTACTGGATTTTAAGTTATTATTAAACATTGATTGCAGCAAGCAAGTTTAGTATGCTTATGAGCAGAGAGACAGCACATTACCCTATTGCAAAGAATGTATAAACTTTGAACGTAACAAAAAACAAGAAACAAAAATCTAGAAAGGACAACATTTGGCAAAAAATGCTTTCTGGAAAACACAACCTGCCTGGAGGGGAGTATGAGGGGAGACTTCAAGTCACATGGACCAAATTGTGCACATAATCATGAGAAGGAAGGGAAAAAGAGATGAAGACCTCAGGTGATGGAGAATCTACGTAGGCTTAGGGAATGCCTTTTATCAATGAGAACTCAGCATATGTCAAAAGGAGATTATGTATCAGCTTGTAGGCTAAGATGGATGTTTGCATTTTGTGCAATGAGAGGAAGGTGGTTAATGTAAATATTCAAGTAAGCTGTTGTCCAGGCAAATGTAATATACATGATTAAGTCTTAGATTATTGACCAAATAGTGTATAAAATAAATGTTTAGTTGCTTTACAAAGTATGTTCAAGGGTAAAATATTCCCAGGAAATGATACATTAAGATTTCTACCAATAACCCCCTCCTGCACCTGTTCAGAATTTGAATGCTGTTAATTTCTGATTTTGTGACATGCAGGGCCAGATAAAAATAGTTAATGTAATAGAATCCATCTTCTAAATTATTTATATAGCTGGTGTTAATTGCAAGATATATAAACCTGGAAAAATTCTAGATAAAGAGTCACGTTGTCCTTCACATCAACATTTACACCTCACGACACAGGAACTTTTGGTGCTTATCTTCCGAAAGCCAAAGCTGACTATCAGCTGTCAGGAGTGATGCATGCCCAGCTGTTTTCTTTGGCCAGGGGTAAACGACCATTCAAGGTCCTTTTGACAAATGGGATCCCCAGCACATTAGTAACCCCAGGTTTTTCTCAGGTGGAGTGGTGAGATGAGTGGTGGGCCTGGAGCCAGTCTGGTGTGCTTAGGGGAGAATAGAATAGAATAGAATAGAATAGAATAGAATAGAATAGAATAGAATAGAATAGAATAGAATAGAATAGAATAGAATAGACCAGATTGGAAGAGACCTTCAAGATCATCATGTCCAACCCATCATCCAACACCATGTAATCAACTAAACCATGGCATCAAGCACCCCATCAAGTCTCCTCCTAAACACCTCCAGTGATGGTGACTCCACCACCTCCCCGGGCACCACATTCCAATGGGCAATCAGTCTCTCTATGAAGAATTTCTTCCTAACATCCAGCCTAAACCTCCCCTGGTGCAGCTTGAGACTGTGTCCTCTTGTTCTGCTGCTCGTTGCCTGGAAGAAGTGACCAGCCCCCTCCTGGCTACAACCTCCGTTCAGGTAGTTGTAGAGAGCAAGAAGGTCTCCCCTGAGCTGCCTCTTCCCCAGGCTCAGCAACCCCAGCTCCCTCAGCCCCTCCTCATAGGGCTTGTACTCCAAACCCCTCCCCAGCTTTGTTGCCCTTCTCTGGACATGTTCCAGCAAGTTAAAATCTTTCCTAAACTGAGGGGCCCAGAACTGGACACATGACTCAAGGTGTGGCCTAACCAGAAGTCACAGGATCAAATCACTGATAATCATTGCCAGTTTACTGTATTAGTTGCTGTTTTACTTCATCCTTCTAGATAACAATCCAAGTATTTTCTTAAACTGAATCAAAGCATATCCACAGAAGGCTATTTAAAAGGCAATATATATTTACACACACCTGACAAAGCTAGATCTTCAAATGTCAAATACACACACTCTCAGTACTACTGGAACAGATCCATTAAATTAGATTCCAAACCCTATATTTAGATGCCTGTCACTTGAAATGCTAAATTGCTGAACCTTCATAAGCTCACATTGTCACTGATGGCCGCTCTGGACAGAAGGCATTGCTTGCTCTGAGTAATTTGAAGATGGTGCCGGGTGCTGCACTTTGGCCACAACAACCCTATGCAGCACTACAGGCTGGGGTCAGAGTAGCTGGAGAGCAGACAAACAGAAAGTCACCTGGGGGTGCTGATTGACAGCCAGCTGAACATGAGCCAGCAGAGTGCCCAGCTGGCCAAGAAGGCCAGTGTCACCCTGGCCTGTACCAAGAATAGTGTGGTCAGCAAGAGCAGGGAAGTCATTCTGCCCCTGTACTCTGCACTGGTTAGGTCTGGGTCCAGTCCTGGGTCCAGTTCTGGGCCCCTCAATTTAAGAAGGACATTGAGACTCCTGAACATGTCCAGAGAAGGGCAACGAGGCTGGGGAGAGCACAAGCCCTATGAGGAGAGGCTGAGGGAGCTGGGGTTGCTTAGCCTGGAGAAGAGGAGACTCAGGGGTGACCTTATTACTCTCTACAACTACCTGAAGGGAGGTTGTAGACAGGCGGATGTTGGTCTCTTCTCCCAGGCGGCCAGTACCAGAACAAGAGGACACAGTCTCAGGCTGTGCCAGGGGAGGTTCAGGCTAGATGTTAGGAAAAAGTTCTATACAGAAAGAGTGATTGCCCATTGGAATGGGCTGCCTGGGGAGGTGGTGGGGTTGCCATCACTGGAGGTTTTCAGGAGAAGACTTGATGGGGTGCTTGGTGCCATGGGTTAGTTGTTTAGGTGGTGTTGGATTGGTTGATGGGTTGGATGTGATGATCTTGAAGGTCTCTTCCAACCTGGTTTATTCTATGTATTCTATGTATTCATAGATTGTTTAGCCTGGAGAAGAGGAGGATCAGGGGAGACCTTATTGCTGTCTACAACTACCTGAAGGGCGGTACTAGCCAGGAGGGGGTTGGTCTCTTCTTCCAGGCAAGCAGAACCAGAACAAGAGGACACAGTCTCAGGCTGTGCCAGGGGAAGTTCAGGCTTGAGGTGAGGAGAAAGTTCTTCACTGAGAGAGGAATTCGTCATTGGAATGTGCTGCCCAGGGAGGTGGTGGAGTCACCATCCCTGGAGGTGTTCAAGAGGGGATTGGATGTGGTACTTGGTGCTGTGGTTTAGTAGTCATGAGGTCTTGGGTGACAGGTTGGGCTTGATGACTTTGAGGTCTCTTCCAACCTTGGTGCTTCTATGATTCTGTAATATAGCTCATTCTGTTGATCATGTGACACTACAAGTAGGCAAATCAAGTGCAGACTGGCGCTCTAGGCCTGGAGATCGGAACCTTTCCGTGTTTATGTGTACCCACTGAGACAAGGAGGTGCTTTTTCACAGTCTTTCACTGTTAGAGAGCGAAATGAAAAATTAAAAGAGGACTGTCTGATACATGCAAGTACCTTGCAATGTTTTTCTTACCCTCTGGGCAAAATGACAGGTGGCTGGATATACTGCTTACTTTAATACAACTTCCTTTTGATTATTTTTCTCTTTCACCTTGAGGAAGTTGTACTAGGGCGACATGTTTCCAAATGCAATATTATTTACCCATCGTTTAGTGCTAATAATATCTTTCCCATCATTCATAAGTCCTGCATAATTAGTTTTTCTGCTGTTGCTAAACACTGTGTTGGAGATGTTTAAATAAAATTATGTTCAGGCAAAAATAAAAATTTGCTTGCAAGAAATAAGCCTTCCTGCACAGGAATGAAAAATGCATTTGCTCACTTTTGTGACAAAATGCATTTTTTACCACATGCACCCTGGTTAGCCTTGCTCTCCTTGGGGAGAGTGACACAGAATTTAGTCTAGTCTAGGCATGACCAGAATGGTTAATGAAGGTCTTCCCGCTGGATTAGACATTACCTTTAGTTATACCTCATACATCACTGAATGCCACCAGTGGAAGTGGATGGCATAAAACAAAGGGGAGATTTCTTCCTTCACCCCACCTGCAGTTGCTTTATTCCTTGGGAAGCTTAAGTTAAAAAAAGAGTGTAACTCCGTTTTCAGATGGCACAGTCGCTGTGGTGCTTGTGCTTCACAGTGAAAAAAAGAATTACACTTCATCTCTAAACCAGATTCTAAATCCTGCAGAAAATCTGATCTCTTCCGTCACGGAGAGAACAAACATGGAATCTCATTAAGCAATTTGCACACAGTCACTTTTCAATAGGGAACTGTTGTGAGGGTTTTTTTTCCTAGTGCCACTTTGCTTGTCTCGCTGCTTTTCACACAGTAGCTGCAAACGTATTACCCTTTATGTGCTTTTTTTTCCCCCTTTGTTGCTGTCTTTTTATAGCTTTGTGTGTAGTCTGTTCCACATATGTCTATTATTATGGACATAGCTTAAGTTGGTCTTTAGACATTTACTGTCTGTGCTGACAATCTAATTTTGTAATGTCAGTTGTGTCACCCCAATATTGTATGCTCTGGATGAGTGAAGAAAAAGAGGTGTTGTACTGATCCCTGTTATCAGGCAGGTGCATTCTACTTCATTAGCCAAAGAGAGAAGGGAGAAGGCTATGACAAACTAGGTGTGTCAATCAAATCACAAGTCAGAAACAACGTGATCATACTGATGCTTAGGTTTCACTAGATGTAGTCCAGACAGGTCAGATACGTGTTATTGCTTGTAGTCTGTGGACATCTGTTCACTAAGTGACATCATACAGGGATGGGTGGATTAAAAGGCATGTGTATTTGTCCCAGTTGTGTTCAACAGGTGACAGGCCACATTTTCACAGGTGACTCCTTACTGCAAGGAAAGAGATTGTGCAAATACTGGGTCATTCAGAGTACTGATCTGAGTAACAAGGGGGTGATTTACCGCTTTGAGTGACAGGTTTAGGGGCACAAAAGGCAGCTTAAATCACACACAAAAGGCTGAGCTGTCATAGTAGTTCAGGACACTGAATGTATTCAGGTTTACAAACGCCCAATTTGTAATCTAAGTGTTGTCACTTCATATCTTACCCACGGACATCCACTTGACAAAGTGACGCTGCTCTTCTAATTGATGAGTAGAGTATAACTGATGTAGTATGCCCATAATTCAAGAGATCTCAGGCAACAGAAGCTGTATTTGTGGCATCATCTGCTATTTATCTTATTCCTGAATCTAATGAAGACTGTTATTTGATGGACTGTTACCTAAGATGGAATATTTCTTAAGTCAAAGGTCTGGTTTATAATTGAAAGGAGTCATACTTTCTGGTTATTTTTATTATATATAAGCAGAGAAGGTATTTTCCTTAATAATCTTAATAACAGAGAGTTACAATGCCTCTTATTGAAATACTTTTGAATTTTTTTGTTTGAATTGTTTTGGTTTTTTTTTTTTTTTTTTTTTTGAATTGTTTTTATTTCTTTGTGGCTTTTTTCCCCCAATTAGTAAATGTATTTCAGAAGGTAAGTGATCACAGACATTTTACCTTAATTTTTTTTTCCTTTTTGGGGTCTGTGACCAATCAAAAGCTCATATTTGGGATAGATTGCAGCCCCCCAAATGACCTTTACACCAAAAATCTGAAACTGTAGGATGTATGGAGTAGGAATGAATCTTGGATGTCCATCAAGAATAGTGTGGCCAGCAGGAGCAGGGAGGTCATTGTGCCCCTGTACTCTGCATTGGTTAGGCCACACATTGAGTCCTGTGTCCAGTTCTGGGCCCCTCAGTTTAAGAAGGACATTGAGACTCTTGAACGTGTCCAGAGAAGGGCAATGAGGCTGGGGAGAGGCCTTGAGCACAGCCCCATGAGGAGAGGCTGAGGGAGCTGGGGTTGTTTAGCCTGGAGGAGGATCAGGGAAGACCTTATTGCTGTCTACAACTACCTGAAGGGAGGTTGTAGCCAGGAGGGGGTTGGTCTCTTCTCCCAGGTGACCAGTACCAGAAGAAGAGGACACAGTCTCAAGCTGTGCCAGGGGAGGTTTAGGGTTGAGGTGAGGAGAAAGTTCTTCACTGAGAGAGTTGTTGGCCATTGGAATGTGCTGCCCAAGGAGGTGGTGGAGTCACCATCCCTGGAGGTGCTCTTACGGGATTGGCCGTGGCACTTGGTGCCACGGTCTAGTAGTCATGAGGTCTGTGGTGACAGGTTGGACTTGCTGATCTTTGAGGTCTTTTCCAACCTTGTTGATTCTATGATTTTTACAGAGGCCAAATAATTTAGGCTGCTATTGACAGATACAATGACAGGGGAAAAAAATATTACCAGTATGTTAAGAATCTTTTCTGCAATAATTTTATTCTGACACTAGAGGGCATAAACGACATTAAAATAAATGCAAATGCAGAAACGTTTCAAAATGCATCTTACAAATCCAGGCACTCTCTCCCACCTCCTTCAAATTCATTTTATATTCTTTTAAAAAAGGAAATTTCTACTCTGATTGGGAACTGTTGTCTGCTCTCCTCTTATTTTTTTTGAAAAAGAAACCTAGCAGTCTTTTTGTTTTCAAACATTTAAAACATGTCAGCAAATGATGGAGTTGTAAACTGAATGAAAAATTAAGATTAATTCGGTAATATTTATGTTTATGACCAAAGAACAGTGAAAATAGTAGGAAATCTTTGTAGAAACACTTTTGCTTTTTTTTTTTTGCCTTTTTTTTTTAATGTGTGGGAGAAAAATTGCATTTCCCAGTGCATTTAGCATCTCACCCAGGCAGAGTTCAAGCTTTTTTGCACTGCAGCTGATTAACAGAATGGTGCCTTGCTTTTCTGGGACAAGGTCTATGCTCCCATCCGTCTTCTCAGCTGCTTCCTTGCTCTGGTCAGGGTGGGTGCTTTGCCCACCCGGGTAGGATAATAATGCAGCTACCTTCTTGATTTCTGTCTCAGCTAATGGCTGTTTCCTGTTCTCTGGGAGCTGCAGGCAGAGCCCCAGAGGCTGCTCTGGTGAGATTATCCAGATGCGTTTAGGCAGCCAGCCACCCAACCAGCCATACACTTATGTGCTGGCATATGGGAGAAGGCAAGAAAAGCAATTCCAAGCCTCTTTAACACTTAACAATAACCATGATGAATCTGTAGCCTTACCTAGGTCTTAAAATAGCCTAATAATTGTTGAAAAGTACTTTCTAATAACACATAATATTGCTGTTTGTGTGAGATGTGGAGCGTTATATAGATTATTCCAAATTTTATTCCAGCCTAGGGAGATTTTGCATGGAATTGCAAATAATCTTCCTGACTGCTTTTACTGCTGTGAAGGGCCTGCATTATCCCTCTCTTCTGCTCAGTAGTGATGGACATGGTTCCCTCTGGGGTCCACCAGTGTTCCTCCAAGCACTGGCCAGAATGATTGTACATAAGCAATGGAAAACTCATCTGCTGCTCAAGAGCGGCAGTGCTCCCTGGGCTTTTCGGCATGCAGTGCAAGAGAGTCAAGATATGCCCCTGCACCTGGCTGAGTTAGCAGTTCTTGAAATACAAAATTTCTAATGAAATTTAGGGATTTTTAAAGTTTAGTTTTGTTTTGTTTTAATGTACAACAATGTTTTAACCCAAAAAGCCTACCTTCGTAAAGGTGAGCTTTAGTACTTAGAGGTCAGTAAAATGAACTTTTCCATGGAAAAGCTGAAAGACTTACCCAAATAAACATTCCCAGCTTCCTGCATTCAAGACAAAGGTACAGATGACCAAATTCATAGAATCATAGAATCAACAAGGTTGGAAAAGACCTCTAAGATCATCAAGTCCAACCTGTCACCCAACACCTCATGACTACTAGACCGTGGCACCAAGTGCCACGTCCAATCCCCTCTTGAACACCTCCAGGGATGGTGACTCCACCACTTCCCTGGGCAGCTCATTCTAATGGCTAACAACTCTCTCTGTGAAGAACTTTCTCCTCACCTCGAGCCTAAACTTCCCCTGGTGCAGCTTGAGACTGTGTCCTCTCATTCTGGTGCTGGTTGCCTGGGAGAAGAGACCAACCCCCTCCTGGCTACAGCCACCCTTCAGGTGGTTCAGTTTTAATTTACCATTAAATATTGAATCCAAACATCTAAAAAAATGTGGTTGGGTGGGATTTTTTGGTTCTCTCTCTCTCACTTCACAGGCAAAACTAATATCCTAATTGCTCCTGAGCTGCTGCAAAGCACCACAGAAGTATGGTGTCTGGTTCATGTTGGATGTGGGCTATTTAAACTGCCAGAGCTACTAGCTCAGCTGAGTTCTTACAGCTGCATCACAGTCACACAAAACATACTGCTGAGGTGGTGTCTTAGTTTGTGGGTTTTTTTCCCACCAGATTTCAGAGGCAAAAATAAGCATGTCTGTTTCTAGGAAAAAGAATATTTCTGAATGGATCAGACACTTTTTATGAATAAGAAAAGCAACACAGCAGAGAAACTGCTCCTGCTGCAAAACGTTGCAAGACGTCTTTTATTATCTAAATCATGGTGGTTGTCATGGTGCACTGGCCATCATCCACACTTGTAGATGAAAATGGGCCTTTTTTAGACTTTGGAGCCAAAGGGAGCTTTGAAAACCCTTTTGCATTGTAGCAGGCTTCTGTAGCAAGTGCAGGTGCCCTCACCCTGTGTGGACACTGCCAGTGCCTGCGGCCTCTGCTGCTGAAAGGCAGCGCTGAGACTGTGACAGTCACTGCTGAGGGTCTCTATGTGCTGCAGACAGCAGGCATTGGCTTGTGCTTTCAAACCTCTTTTTGGCTTTCTAAAAAAATTGATGTGATGTCACAGCCCATTATGGAGTACCTCAGAATTGAGGCTTCTAGCAATAGCCTCTGTAATGGAGATGTTTATCTGGTGAGAAATCTGCCATGTATTTCGTGGGATTTTATGTGTAACACGATATCCAGGTGGACTACCACACACTCCAGAAAGGAGGAGTGACTGATTGGTTAAGCACTGCCTTTATAGTGTAATGGGTTTGTGAATAAGCTGATCTCAATTAACTCCTTTTGCTATAAGGCCAGCTCTAGAACTAAGGAGATAGGATGCAAGGCAGAAAATATCCGTTAAGCACTTTAACTTTGAGATCAGTTAGAAAAGACCATCAATGAAGAACAGAAACTATCCATTTTGAGAGCAGAAAAAGAAGTTCTATGCATAAAGCAATATTAGAGAAATGTCAAATTATATCTGACAATTGCAAAATGCTGTCCTTGTCTAAGGAGGGTGCTGTAAATTGTAATAAAACTGTTCCCTAGAGCTTCCAAGCTGCTTGATAACGAAATGCTGGCAAGTTGACACTAATTAGTCATTTAGTTCAACATTGCATTCAAACCCAGATAGTTTAAATTGCTACTGGTAACAAGTTTAAGTGGAATTTCTAAAGAGGCATTTCAACTGTGTGGCCTTAAGGATCCAACCTGTACATTTACAACTAGAAAAGTACCAAAATTGCTGTTTAGGAACTAATTCTATTTTAAAGGGGGATTGGACGTGGCACTTGGTGCCACAGTCTAGCAGTCATGAAGTCTTGGGTGACAGGTTGGACTTGATGATCTTTGAGGTCTTTTCCAACCTTGTTGATTCTATGATTCTATGATTCTATGAAAAACACTCTATGTGAATGCAAAATGATCAAGGGCTTGATTTGGAGGAAGAAGGCAAAGGTCAGTAGAGATGTCTTTATTTACTAAAATTGTCTTTTGACCTAAAACACTCTAATTAACATAGAATGAATTCATTACTTTGTTGTATGACATCAGGAATTCAAGTCTTTGAAAGACCATTGTAATTAATGCTTGGCTGGATTCATAAGATGGTGCAAATGATTAGAGGAAGAATACACTTAGCCTCTGTCACTGAGATACTTTGCATTTGTTGGGGCCTGATGCAGACATTCTGTTTTTCCCTTCTATTTTATATGAAGCCAAAAGTAACTCAAACCAAAACAAGACAATCTGATCTTTTCTCCTGTAATTCTGACATGCTTCCTTAAGAGAAAATGTTCTAGGGTCTTTGCTTCTAAAAATCAATGACTTGTATAACTTACTTAGTCAGGATCTAGTTTTTCAATAGTTCTTCATAGATTCATAGAATCAGTGAGGTTGGAAAAGACCTCAAAGATCAGCAAGTCCAATCTATCACCCAACACCTCATGACTATTAAACCATGGCACCAAGTGCCACGTCCAGTCCCCTCTTGAACACCTTCTGGGACGGTGACTCCATCACCTCCCTGCCCAGCACATTCTATTGGCTAACAACTCTCTCAGTGAAGAACTTTCTCCTCACCTTGAGCCTAAACTTCCCCTGGTGCAGCTTGAGACTGTGTCCTCTTGTTCTGGTGCTGATTGCCTGGGACCAGAAGAGAAGAGACCAACCCTCTCCTGGCTACAATCACGCTTCAGGTAGCTGTAGACAGCAAGAAGGTTTCCCCTGAGCCTCTTCTTCTCCAGACTAAACAATCCCAGCTCCCTCAGCCTCTCCTTGTAGGGCTTGTGCTCAAGTCCTCTCCCCAGCCTCATTGCCCTTCTCTGGACATGTTCAAGAGTCTCAATGTCCTTCTTAAATTGAGGGGCCCAGAACTGGACACAGGACTCAAGGTGTGGCCTAACCAGTGCTGAGTACAGGGGCACAATGCCTTCCCTGCTCCTGCTGGCCACACCATTCCTGATACAGGCCAGGATGCCAGGATGCCTTTTGTCACGGCACATGCCCCCACACAAGCACATGTATAGAAGGGACTAAACAGCTATTTCAAGGCTTAGAAATGAACAAAGAATACCAGTAATAGGTCAGACCAATGCTTCACCTAGCCTAATGTTCAGTCTCCCAAATTTAACCTGAAGCAAAGTTATAGGGGAAAAAAAATAGGCTAAATAATTATTTTGTCCCCTTAATTCATGCACATACTGGGCATTCACAACACTTTTTTGGCCAGTGTCCTTATGACTCTTTTTTGCTGTGGTTTCTTGCTTTATATGATGCCCCCAACCAGGTCTTTGTATTCAAAAAAGCAGCCAGTGTGTGATCTGTAGCCATCCTCCTCCTGTTACTTATGTTTTCATAGCTATCCCTTATCTATTTTCATTACATTATCTATTTTCTAGCCTAACAAGTCCTACTCTGATTAGACAGAATTTGCTCCCTACATTTGATCACACCTTCTTCCCTTTACTGAATCTTCTCCACTTCCTTTATACCATTTATCAAGAAAACAAAACTAGAACTGCACACAATAATCAAAGAAGAGGTATGGATGAGCTCAGAATAGCTTATATTTTCTGGTGCCAACTTTGACAGTGATCCATTATTATTCATAATGGTAATACATAATTTCTCACCCTTGTTATTTCTCTGTCCAAATCCGTATTGATGGGACCTGGTATAATTTGCCATACTTGCCACATCATTGACAGAGGAAAAGGAGCTATTAGGCTACTGGCACAGCATGCCTCAAGCTGCACCAGGGGAAGTTTAGGCTTGAGGTGAGGAGAAAGTTCTTCACAGAAAGAGTAATTGGCCATTGGAATGTGCTGCCCAGGGAGGTGGTAGAGTCACCACCCCTGGAGATGTTCAAAAAAGGACTGGATGTGGCACTTGAAGCCATGGTTTAGTTGTCATGAGGTATTAGGTAATAGGCTGAACTTGATGATCTCTGAGGTCTTTTCCAACCTGGTTGATTCTACAATTCCATGACATAATCCTTACAAAATAAGCATGGAAATGTCATAGCTCACCCAGCATCTGTGTTAACCAATGATGGAAAACGCACTCCTAGATTTGTAACAAAGTTTAGGTTAAAAAATGCCCTTTTTTCCCCCCTTTTTGGTCTTGCAAATAGGAGTTTTTAAAGTTTTAGTTCATTGTTTTGTTTTGTTTTGTTTTGTTTTTTCCCTTTGCTCTTTCAAAAAGTCCCTAAAAATAAATATTTTATATATTATTGGGAAATAGGAACCAAGGTATAAGCACACCAATCCCAAACACTCAGCATTTTAAACAAATTGATACAAATACAATAGAGCATAAAGCATTTCCAGCAGTTCAGAGACATTCATTTGAAGTAACAGGGTATAAAAATCCTCACCTTCAAACGTACCTCCATACCTAGCTACTCTTCACATTAAAGATTGGAGGTATATTACTACCTCTTCAGATGAGAGTCTAGCCATAATGCCTAGCAGAAATTGAGTAACAAGCAAGGTGGTAAACAAGAGCAGTGTGAGATTTATCAACTATGCCAGGTTTGACTGTAAAGCAAGTCCAGCTGCAGGCTCCATTGAATCTCAGCAGGATGGACTAGGCTTTGCCACATCCTTCCTGGGATACAGTTCCAAAGGCAGCTGCTAAATCACAGAATCACTCAGTTTAGAAAAGACCCTTGTAACATCAAGTCCAGCCACTAACTCTGCTCTACAGAGCTCACCCCTAAACCATATCCCTAAGCACCATATCTAAATGACCTTTAAACACATTCAGGGTTTGTGGCTCAACCCCCTCCCTGGGCAGCCCATTCCAAGCTTGTGACCTCTCTTTCTGTGAAACTTTTTTTTCCTAACATCCAGTCTATACTTACCCTGTTGCAGTTTGAGGCCATTCCCTCTTGTTCTGTCACTAACAAATAATACCCATCTCTAGCTGGCCTTGGTTCATGGATGCTCTCTGTTCCCACAGACACCTCAGGACCACATGAAAGATGATAAACCAACACAATCTTTACTCTAGGAACACACTGTTTAGTAAAACTTCTCAGCATGATGACTAAAACTGTGACTGAGCTGTGGAGAACAGGTATCAGTGTACACTCCAATGCACCTTCCTGAAGCTCAGGGGAGAAGAGAATTGTTTTCCTTTTAGCAGTGTGAATACATACATTCTGGGTCCAGTGTTCATCCCAGTTGCAATACTTGTGCAAAATAAAAGCAAAGTCCAAACAAAGCATTGATCTGCCAATACATTCCTAAATGTCTCTTGACTATATACTTGCCCTCAGGTCAAACTGCTCCAAGTATAAATCACACTAACACTAGAAAAGCACTGTGTAAGTTTGCAAGGACAGACATGGCTGTTTTATGAGAGCTACTGGGCACAGCACTGAGATCAGTGAACTGATTTTGCTTGGGAATCAAATCCAGCTGCTCCCATGTTCAAGTAAAACTCTGACAGACAAAGGCTTAAGTCACTGCTGTTCAGCACTCCAATGGGCAGATCAAGATCTAGAGATTCCCAGCAAATTTAAAACTTATTGCTCTGTTTTGTTTGGTTTTGTTTTGTTTAGTAAAGTATTAAACAAATTCCCCAGTCTGCAATGGAAAATGAGCATTTGAATTCTGGCTTACCTCTTTCCTTTTCCTTTCCTGTCTTTGCCTTTTGGCACATGATTCAACTTAAAAATATTCTTGGTTTACTTCTGCATATTTAGTCCCAGTAGATAACACAGGAATTTAGTAGAGTGAAATACTCATAGTAACAATATTTCAAAAGTATCCTTGAAATAATACACAGAATTATATCCTTATCTTTTAAAATAATCAGGTATCCTTATCCTCCCAACTTTCTCCTTGTTACTTGTTTTACTTCAAATATTTACACCTTGTTTGAAAATCATAGAATCATAGAATCAATAAGGTTGGAAAAGACCTCAAAGGTCATCAAGTCCAACTTGTCACCCAAGACCTTGTGACTACTAAACCATGGCACCAAATGCCATGTCCAATCCCCTCTGGAACACCTCCAGGGATGGTGACTCCACCACCTCCCTGGGCAGATCATTCCAATGGCTAACAACTCTGTCAGTGAAGAACTTTCTCCTCACCTTGCACCTAAACTTCCCCTGGCACAGCTTGAGACTGTGTCCTCTTGTTCTGGTGCTGGTTGCCTGGGAGAAGAGACCAACCCCCTCCTGGCTACAACCACCCTTCAGGTAGTTGTAGAGAGCAATGAGGTCTCCCCTGAGCCTCCTCTTCTCCAGACTAAACAATCCCAGCTCCCTCAGCCTCTCCTCACAGGGCTGTGCTCAAGTCCTCTCCCTAGCCTTGTTGCCCTTCTCTGGACATGGTCAAGAGTCTCAATGTCCTTCTTAAATTGAGGGGCCCAGAAGTGGTCACAGTAATAGGCTATTGCATCACATTTAGCACTGGTCTGTTAGGCCAACTATTTGCTTGCCAACACAACCGCCGGTGAACCGGTATTATTTATACATTCCTTCAGGCAAAGTTGAAAGAAACACAAAGTAGCTTGTGTCAGTGTGACACTGTTACTGGTCTAATTCACTTGGGATCTCTGCCAAGTATGGAATACTTCAGGAAGTTTTTCTCTAATGCTAACTCTGAATCTGTTAAACCACAAGTAAAATCTACTGTATCGATTTTTATACAAGCACACACACCTTTACACATTATATATATACACACACACACTTAGATAACACTAAGAACATTCCACTTAAGGCAATAATAATTCCTTTTTTACAGTTTTTTGTGCACTAGAAGATTTATTGCAGACCAGGGTCTTAGTGTCCCTTTTTAGCTAGTAGCCAAGAGAGTAATTTTTCTGAGAATATCTGCTCCAAATCCAGCTCTTTCCTCTTTCATGACATCTTTCTTGCATTTCTACTTAGACTATATTTGAGAAAACTCCACAGTGGAAGTTACTAGCTGCAACAGACTATTTACAGTTCAGGGTGGGTTTGGTTTTCTTTGGTTTTCTTGTTGTGATGGTTTTTTTTTCCCTCTTTGGTCTAATTGTCTCTTTTATGTTCTCTCCCAGTTTGCAGAGATATCTGGGCTTGCTCTGGTAAGTCCAGGAAAAATGAAAGAATTCATCTACTTTAAGTAGAATGAAACAAAAGCCTCTTTTGAGTGCACTCAGAAATGCTCACAACTCAAGTTTTTCATCAGTGCTAAATCACCCCAAACCTTGAGAGAAGGAGGGCATGCTGTAGCATTCAATCCTCTTAGAGTTCCCTGACAGAGTAATTAGTTACCACTGAGCATAGCTGTATCCCATTTCTTGCAAAGAAACCAAAGGCTTCTGTGAGCTGCTCTGCCCTTGGACAGCTTAACTCTCACCCTCCCAGCTGCCAAGCACTGCATCTGCAAGCTGTAGAAGCTTGGCATTACATAGCTTTTATAATTTAAAAGGATAATTGTCAATTATTATATATAAGAAGTATTGGAGAAATGATTAGGACACAGAAGTCCTGTCATCATCAGATTGTGTGTGGACTTCGAATGCTTAACCACATTGGCTTTGAGTCTCGACATGACTAAATGGGTAATTGTGGATATGGAATGCTAGCAGCATGTTACAAAGAGTAGAAATGGGTTTACCTACTTCTGCCAGTTTTCATACTGCATTTTGTAATGTGACCTTTTGTGTGCTAGTAATTGGACTCAAGCCACCAATGAATCTCTAAACATTAGGGAACTGCAATGACACAGTAATGACTTTCTGTCACTACTAACCTCATTTCTATTTGGATTCATGTTCCATAACTGAGAGGTTTTCTGTATCACAGTATCACCAAGGTTGGAAGAGACCTCAAAGATCATTGAGTCCAACCTGTCTCCACAGACCTCATGACTAAACCCTGGCACCAAGTGCCATGTCCAATCCCCTCTTGAACACCTCCAGGGACGGTGACTCCACCACCTCCCTGGGCAGCCCATTCCAATGATGAACGATTCTCAGTGACGAACTTCCTCCTCACCTCAAGCCTAAACTTCCCCTGGTGCATCTTGAGACTGTGTCCTCTTGTTCTGGTGCTGGTTGCTAGAGAGAAGAGACCAACTCCTTCCTGGCTACAACCTCCCTTCAGGTAATTGTAGAGAGCAATAAGGTCTCCCCTGAGCCTCCTCTTCTCCAGGCTAAACAACCCCAGCTCCCTCAGCCTCTCCTTGTAGGGCTTGTGCTCAAGGCTTCTCACCAGCCCAGGGAGGTGGTGGAGTTGCCATCACTGGAGGTGCTTAGGAGAAGACTTGATAGGGTGCTTGGTTGCATGGTTTAGTCAATTAGGTGGTGTTGGATGATAGGTTGGATGCAATGATCTTGAAGGTCTATTCCAACCTGGTCTGGTCTATTCTATTCTATTCTATTCTATTCTATTCTATTCTATTCTATTCTATTCTATTCTATTCTATTCTATTCTATTCTATTCCATTTATCACATTTGAAAATGCAAACTCTGTTTCAGAGCTCATTAAAAATTCAGGAGTTTTCTGGAAATTTTACCAGATGCCCAATGGTAAAAGCATGGATTTTGGAAGGTTGTGTGAGACATCTCTGGCCAGAGAGATGCGACTATAGATAAGCCACATGTGCACTCAAGAAATCATGCCATAGGAAATGATGGAAAGGGCTTTTCTCAGTTCCTGCCGGTGTTTAATAAAACGCTTACATATTCAGCAAGCCAAGCCTGAAATTTGGCACTGTTTTAAGTGGACAATCAAACCACAGCTAGGAGGAAGTTTGCAATTTTTTTAACCAACACTGAGTAAAGCTTTTGGAGACTAGGGATTTCATGAAGGGTAAAATCCTTCATGCAGGAAATGTTTTTGATCACAGGCCTTCATCAACTGGTTTGCACTAAACACTGAGGCTGGAGTTTGAAGTGAACAACTGCACCTGCTTCCCTGCCTTTTGGAAGAAAAGCCTTACCCTAGCCCCTCCTTTCTGTAGGTTTTGAAGGACAAATATATTTCACTTAAGATGATGGCTCAACATGTATTCGTGGAGGATGTAGCTCTCATTTTAGCATGGATCTGGATTCTGTGAAGGAACAGGAATTCAGTAACACAGCATTACTTTGCTGTTGTGGTTTTTTTTTCTTCCCCATCCAATTGGCTTACCCTGACATTCCCCAGAGGACAGACTCCATTTTTAGGTGTCTAATTCTCCTGTCATTTGGCACAGCCTATGTGCAAATCATTATGCCTAATAATTAGATCCTGCAGTGCTCAGAGTTGTGACATGAGACTTTCTGAATCATTAATATGGTGCACCCGCTGTAATTCTTTCCCTTTCCAGAGGTCGTGTGTCATGCTCAGAGAAATGCTGTGGTATGTAAGACACAGGCATGGAAACATTGTGAAAATTGCCTTTTCAGTAATGATTTCTGTGCTTCAAGTAAGAGCCCCTTTCTGCTTCTCCATTGAGTACTGAATTCCCCAAACCAGTGATTTCTGGACATTTTGAAGCACACACCAGCTTTCTTTGGACCACTGCAAACCTTTAGAATCACATTGTTAATTGAAAACACTATAAAGGCAGTGTACTGCAAACCATTTATCTTGGCCCTGCCGCCTGTGTTTTTTGACCCCTTGGTGTAAAAAGAAAACTAAGCAAGCAAAGCTCATTCTGACCAGTACTCTTAACCATAGCTGAAAGATTATTTCCTAAGCCACTCTCTCCAGCTTGACCTCAGGTCCACAACAGCATCAAGGAATAATCTAAGAGTCTCTACCTCTCCCCACTTCAAACATACTACATGCAATGTATCCACCTGGAGAATGTATTAGCCTGGAGAAGAGGAGACTCAGGAGTGACCTTATTACTCTCTACAACTACCTGAAGGGAGGTTGTAGACAGACGGATGTTGGTCTCTTCTCCCAGGCAGCCAGTACCAGAACAAGAGGACACAGTCTCAGGCTGCGCCAGGGGAAGTTCAGGTTGGAAGTTCAGGACATCATTGGAGGTTTTCAGGAGAAGACTTGATGGGGTGCTTGGTGCCATGGGTTAGTTGTTTAGATGGTGTTGGACTGGTTGATGGGTTGGACGCGATGATCTTGAAGGTCTCTTCCAACCTGGTTTATTCTATGTATGTATTCTATGTAAGCGACACCTTTCTGTTTGTAAAAATCACTCAGGAACTCTAACCAGTATCTGACAACTTTTCTGCTTAATTTTGCCTATGCCATTCACTGAAAACTTTGCCCTTGGATTTTAAATGTCTATGCAATCTTTCAAGTCCAACTGTGTTTCTTTTATCTCCACAACAACAGACACAACTTAATGAGGACTGCCAAGCCCTCTCCTTTTTATGCATTTTCAATTAGTTTTGCTTCTCACTGAGCATAAATCTCTACTTAGAGACCTTTATATAGCAAGTCTTCTGTCCTTTTCTGATGTCAGGTTTGTTATTTTCAGTGCTGCACACTGATTTCTTTCCTTTCCCCCCACCACCTTGAGATTTTTATTATAGGAACTTCCTTGTTTCTGCTGGTATTATAACTGCACAGCTTTGAGGAAGTAACAGGCATCCTGGAAGAAAAGTCAGTGCTGCAAGCCTGGTGCAGAAAGATGATATAAAATCAGAGCCCTGCTTCTCAGTGAACTGGATTGAAGCTGCCTGGCAATTGCCCCCTGGGTCTTCATTGAAGCTGATTTTCAGCTTGCTACAAAAGTTGTGTGTCTAGAAAATGGGTGAAGAAATGATGTGATGTCCTTAAACAGGGTAAGAGGTAGAGGCATGACAGGTATGGCTGCACATCATTGCTGTGGCTATTTGGATGTTGTGCTATGTTGCACACTGTTACTTCTCTTTTGGGAGATGGGAGTTGGTGTCTCATGGTTGTAAGCATTCTTAAACTGCCTTTAAGCCCAGAAATGTAACACACTGGCTCACTGCTGTCTGGAAATCACAGATGCTAATTGTTCTTTCAAGACCATTTTTTTTCCAAAAGTAATGTTTTCAAGTGAAGCATGGCTTCTGATGAGGACCAGATTCTGGCCTCTCCACTTGAAACAACAGCCTCACTTACTTCAGCAGGGCAGGTATTTTATGAATATCTGCTTAAAGCTATGAATGTCTGATGTTCGTGATCTGGCTCATAACCTGTATCTTGTGGCAGAGGAGACCCCACAAATTGCAGTGTCAGTACTGTTTCTTGGGATGATACAGCACATTATGTAATGAGGTAATTTGCATAATTTCCATTAATTTATCTGCTGTGAGAGATCTCCCTGGTTTCTCTCATTCCTTTTCAGTATATAGAATAGAATAGAACAAACCTGGTTGGAAGAGACCTTCAAGATCATCGTGTCCAACCTGTCAACCAATCCAACCCACCTAAACAACTAAACCATGGCACCAAGCACCCCATCAAGTCTCCTCCTGACACCTCCAATGATGGTGACTCCACCACCTCCCCGGGCAGCCCATTCCAATGGGCAATCACTCTCTCTGTATAGAACTTCCTCCTAACATCCAGCCTAATCCTCCCCTGGTGCAGCCTGAGACTGTGTCCTCTTGTTCTGGTGCTGGCTGCCTGGGAGAAGAGACCAACATCCGTCTGTCTACAACCTCCCTTCAGGTAGTTGTAGAGAGCAATAAGGTCACCCCTGAGTCTCCTTTTCTCCAGGCTAAGCAACCCCAGCCTCTTCTCATAGGGCTTGTGTTCCAAACCCCTCACCAACTTTGTTGCCCTTCTCTGGACACGCTCCAGCAAGTCAACATCCTCTGGTCCCTTGCAGCTTGCTTAATTCCAGTTTGTACCACACCAGAGGTTCTCCTTGATGCTGTCCCTGCTTCACCTTACATCCACAGCTGCAGCAGCCTTCTTATGGGAAGAGACTGCTTAGACCCAGCTGAGAAGAAGGGAGGGAGGTAGGCAGGTCATGGACCTACTGCATTACCATAGCCAAAGTGCCACAGGAGAAACCATTCTCATCTTTTTAATTTCCATGCTTCCCTTCTAGCACTACAAAACCTGAACAAATAATAGTTTTGACAGAAGGAGTAGAAATATCTCAAGAATCTGAAACTGAATAGCCCTGTGGGCTTATTTCTGTGGTTCCTGTCATATTTGCTGGCTTTTCCTCTGGCACATTTTAGGTCATCCTTCACTGTGCTGGTGAACTTAGACTTTGAGATCTCAGAGTTACTGATTGATCAGTTTTGGGTGCTAGACAGCTAAAAAGTCACTTTTCATTGCTTTCAAAGTAGGTCAAATTTTGGCTGTAAATATTAGGAACATTTTCCTGGTTTTGTCCAAGACTGTACAACTACAAGTAGGCAATAGTTCATGTCAGATAGCAATTCAAGCCTCTCTCCAGGCCTTTCTTTCTTTAATGTGCTCATCAGTATTAGCCACTAAATGCATTTGCCTTAGGAGCTAGAATATCTTTACTTTCTATTACCAACAGTATGGCCTTAATAAGAAGGCATGCAGGTATATCACTGGCCTGTTCATCTTCATAAGGAGTGGGAAAGAATGGAGTGAAAATCCACAGAATGTCAACTCTCACAAGAGAGAAAATAAAAGATGAAATTAATGGAAGCTTCTTAGGGAATAAAGCAGCAATTCCTGTCTGTGACAATAATCAGAACATAGCTGAGCAGGCTTGCTTGTTTGGTTTTCCCCTTCTGATTCTCTATTACTCCACTTTGCTCTTCCCCTCCTCTCCCTAGCCTAAAAATGCTCCATCTGTCTGGTAATCTCTGACCTTCTCAGTCATAAGAACTGCTGTCCATTCACATAACCTTACATTTCAATTTGTAGGTTCATGACCTAAAGGCTTTGGGATCCTGCCTTCATATAAATCTGTATGTCACTGTATGAATAACATGAGGATAACCTTACAGAGAGTGAAGAACAAAGTGTATTAAGGAAGAGAAGAAAGTAAAGACATTTCCATGGACGTGGTTCCTCAGGAATTATTTCAAACATGTCAGTGAGGACAGTCGTGTGTGGTCCTCCTGCTTGGTGATCCTGTGAAGGTTAGGTGAGGGACTGCGTTGGTCACCTTTACGAGAGATTTAGCAGCTTTATCTCAATGCTCTGCTGGCAGAGGCCCCAGACAAGGGCTGGATTTCATCCTATCAGCTCAGAAGAGACACGCAACTCAGTGGCTTTGTGCTACTGTGTGTTTGCTGCTTTGTGCTACTGGTACCTCTCAGGGAAAGGGGTGCTGCTTCTGCTCTGAGAGAATGGTCTGTGGCCCTCAGTCGACAATACAGACCATATTTTAGGGTGTGGCTGCTAGTGACTAGAAGCCAGTGACTCAGTTCATCTGCATCCATTCTGCCCCTTTGACATAATAATCATACAACTATTACAAATGAGTGATCGAAGAAAACCAGCTAATGTGGTTAGTTTTCCTGACCTACAGCTCCTCAGAGTGCAGGACTGAAACAGCGGTGCCAAATTCCTGTTAGTGCAAGTGTTTGCAGCACCACGAAGACTAAGCCCTACAGAGTGCTGCAGAAACACTGAAGACAATCAAAACTTCATGACAGCCCAAGTAATTGATGCATTTCAGCTTGTAGCTAAGGGATTGAGCAGATTTACTTAATCTTTAAAAACCCCCACTTTCAGTAGTTTGTAAACCTATATAATGTGTTATGTGAAAAAGAAATCAGAATGTGACGCAATACAACAAGTATAATAAATGCTCTTGTTCTTCCAAAAATGTTTTGGACATGTCAGATGTAATTACACTGATACTTATTTTATTCTATTCCCATAAAAGGGAGGAATTTGTGGAGGTCATGTACTGCGTTATATCTAGTCCTTTTTACTCAGCTGAGCTGTTATGCAAGAAATGCATTAGGGCTACAGGGTAACTCTTGCCAAAGGGTGAGTGGCACTGTAGAAAAAAACCAGCCAAACAACCAAAAGGAACACTTAACAGTGGAGACTTCATTAAAATACTTCTGTGTTCCTTTTACAAGCAAATGATTTTGATTTGTCGTAGTAAAAATCCTGCTGTTACACAGTTATGGATGCTGGGTTTGGTGTCCTAGTCTCTAGAGGTCTCAGAGTGACAGTCACAGAAGACTAACACAATCTGGTTTGTTCTTCTTAGGAGAAATGCCCATTCCAGATCCTATCTGCAGCATTTCAGGAGGGCAAGAGCAGCTTAAGAAGAAAGAAAGAGGTATTTTCACAGCTGAAGCCAATGTAAATGCAATGTATGTGCCCTTATGTACCATCTGATCTTATTCATTGAATTAGCAAGAGCAGGATTAAATCCATAATACTCTTTTGGCAGAGGTGGATTAGGGCTAAAACTACTGATAACAACTTGTTTTCTTCAAAAACAATCTGCACATGAGTTTTCAGGATTTAAAGGCAAAAAACCCAACAAAAAGTGTCTATAAGCTCTATAAGAAACTACTTTTGAGTTGAAATTTATTAGGAGGATAATTCCATAATGACCAATAATTATAAGCCTGTGTAATAAGTATTTTTTAACCTCTGGAGACACAGCCTCCTTTGAGTTCTAATATAAAATATGTCTTTTTTGACACAGAATTCTGTGAGACAGAGAATCTAGTATAGGGCTTTCTTTGTGAAGACAGTTTTCAAAGTACTGAAGCAAAATGTTTTGCTGTGACATGGCGCTACCTGCACACTGTAAACTAAATGCTAACCTCCCTTAAAACAATGATTCCCCACTGGTGTCAATGGCCTAGTATCACAGAAGAAAGGTTTGTGAATTTAAGTCTAAAAGTCAACTTCTGTCTTTGGGATTAATTCAAATAAGAGCAAATTATCGTTAGTGCTGCGGATTTGCTACTGTTGCAATGCTAATAATATGTACACATAGCATGAGCAGCGTTTATCCTCCTGTGGCAGTTTAGGCTGGGTGCCTCCTGTTCCTGCTATATAAATTACACCTCTGGTGTCCAGAGGGTCCAACCCAGTATGGTGCACACAGGAAACAGCCTATTTCTACCCATAAATCCTGCACCCTATAAATCCATCTGCAAAGTCATTCTCTTCCTCTTTCTTCCCTCCCTGCTCCCATGTGGGTAATGGTGGGGGAGTATCTCAAGGCCTCTTAGGCTTGTCTAAGCCTACTGCCAGGAGGAGAAGCAGGGGGCAGTCTCAGACCTGGCCAGCCTGAGACTAGCCTAGCAGTGGCGGAAGGGGGAAGAGTGAGCCCTGATGGTTTTGCATATACCCTCAGGTGGGGAGAAGGGAAGGGTTGAGAGGCCTTTGGGTGTGCTGTAAGGGACTTTACACTTTGGGATTCTTTGCCACTATGCTTTGTAGCTTGTGTAAAACACTAATTGCTTTTCCATTTAAACTTTCCATCACTTTCCAATCCATTTGTGTGAGTGTCATTCTTTTGCCCCTTTCAGTTGCACTAGAGAATCTGTCTGGCCTCAAACCAGGACACCTCCAATAACCTTAGCAGACCTTATAGAGACAGAAGATGAAGCTGAAATGGAGAAAACCCTGAGTAAGAATTAAGGTAAGCATTGTTGCTGATATCATTTTGGAGAATGTTGGTTTGCAGTGAGAATGCTACTTTCTGTTATAACGTGGTGGGTTGAAAATTCCCCCCCAACATTAAGGGTGGACGTGATAGATGGGTGCATAGACCTTCACCTGGATTCACCTCACCTCCCTTTGGAAAGCTAGCTGAGCAATCTGAATCAGAGAGCTCTCAATTCTCAATGCATAGTTGAGTCATTCCCAAAGACTTCAGGGTGACTTCTTTCTCATCTTTATTTGAAAGCCTAGGTTAACTCAAATGCTTTAACTATGAGGAGCTGAAAATACGGAAGGGATGAATCTTGGCCCCTACAATTATGTTCTCAGAAGCAGCGTTCAAGAGGCTCAGAGGCTGATCTTGGTGCATTTTAGAAGTTTTTCAGACTCTCCTTCCATTTGTAGAAATTGAAAATGCTTCTTCACAAAAGAGCAGTAAATATTCCTGGAAATAAAACCCTGTCTTTTTTTTCCCTGCCATGACATGAACAGAATACATTAGTTGTTCCTTTTTTCTCCTTATTTGACCACCTTTACCTCTCTGTGCATGTGTACTTGAACATGTTAAGTGCATGTTACTAATCACCTTTGGCCAAGCTTCCAGGGAGTCTAAACATCTTATTTTTACTTTTAATTAAAAAGTCTGATACTTGTGGTTGGAGCATCTAGTGCCTGGAGTTAGAAATGATACTTCTGACTTTGTTTGTGGTTTAGAGTGGAGGCTGGCAGGTAATTTCTAGTCTAAAGGTATTTTACTTCTTTTTATTGCAATTTTTATATTACTCTGCCTTAAGCAACGGAATATGTACTTCAATATTTCGTGTACTTTGTCTGTTAAGATACACATGCTCTTCTCCCTTCCCTTTTCATTTTATATGCTCATACATTTTTATGATTGTACTCTAAAGGATTATCTGTAAATCAGATCAAGCTCAAGTTTTATATTAGTATCTGCTAAATATTATAGAGAAACTGTTGAAACCTATTTAACACACTAGACTGGAAAGTCTTTATTGTGAGGTATCTTACTGGGCATTTCATAGGTCTCTGATCTCCACTAGCCTGAATAAACAACTACAACCCACACAAAGCAGCTGAATGCAGGACTGGATTGCTTACTGAGGCAGAAAAAATAATAATGTTTCTGCAAGCTGATCACACAGAATCACAGAATCACCAAGGTTGGAAGAGACCTCAAAGATCATCAAGTCCAACCTGTCACCACAGACCTCATGACTAAACCATGGCACCAACTGCCACATCTAATCCCCTCTTCAACACCTCCAGGGATGGTGACTCCACCACCTCCCTGGGCAGCACATTCCAATAGTCAACAACTCTCTCTCTGTGAAGAACTTTCTCCTCACCTTGCGCCTAAACTTCCGCTGATGCAGCCTGAGACTGTGTCCTCTTGTTCTGGTGCTGGTTGCCTGGGAGAAGAGACCAACCCCCTCCTGACTACAACCTCCCTTCAGGGAGTTGTAGACAGCAATAAGGTCTCCCCTGAGCCTCCTCTTCTCCAGGCTAAACAACCCCAGCTCCCTCAGCCTCTCCTCACAGGGCTGTGCTCAAGGCCTCTCCTCAGCCTCGTTGCCCTTCTCTGAACATATTCAAGTGTCTCAATGTCCTTCTTAAACTGAGGGGCCCAGAACTGGACACAGTACTCAAGGTGTGGCCTAACCAGTGCAGAGTACAGGGGCACAATGACTTCCCTGCTCCTGCTGGCCACATTGGCCATTGGCCTTCTTGGCCACCTGGGCACACTGCTGCCTCATGTTTAGGTGGCTGTCAATCAGCACCTCCAGGTCCCCCTCTGTTTGGCAGCTCCCCAGCCACTCTGACCCCAGCCTGTAGCTCTGCATGGGGTTGCTGTGGCCAAAGTGCAGCACCCGGCACTTGGATTTGTTAAATGCCATCATGTCGGACTCTGCCCATCTGTCCAGCCAGTTGAGGTCCCTCTGCAGAGCCCTTCTGCCCTCTAACAGACCAACATCTGCTCCCAACTTGGTGTCATCTGCAAATTTGCTGATGACTGACTCAATGCCCTCATCCAGATCATCAATGAAGATATTAAAGAGGATGGGGCCCAGCACTGATCCCTGGGGCACACCACTAGTGACTGGCCACCAGCTGGATGTGGCACCATTCACCACCACTCTCTGGGCAAATGATATTAGCAAAGTCAACAGAAAATCATACACATCAGTAACTTGTTGTCCAGAGACTGAAGTACTTTCTTCTCTTTCCTTTACTTGTCCAAATCATATTTTAAAGAGAATAAAATATAAGGCACTACCTCACTTAAAGGTGCAGCCTGTAAGCTCATCAGTGCTCAGCTCAAATTATTTCCTCCAGCAAACAATACTTTAGTGAAAAGCAATACCTCTTCTTAAGCTGTTTGAACAATTACCCTAGGCTGCAAATGAGATTTCTTCCCTGTTCTGAGATGCTAGTTTCTGCAACTGCTACTTTTTTACAAAAAGGACCCACAGCCAGGCTCTGAGAAAACTATGTATGAGCTGAAAGACACCAAATGAGGCTCCTGCAATTCTGGCACATGCAGGGTTTGCAAACAGAACTCTGCAGAACATGAGGTGGCAAGTCACATTAGTTTGTGTTTCCCTTGGATCCAGGCACATTGCTAATCCACCTTCAGTCTAGCAGATCCAGGAGAAATTGTCACCAGAAAATAATACAAAATACCATGCAGGGTCCTGCATCTGGGTCGAGGCAACCCCAGGCACAAATCCAGGCTGGGCAGTGACTGGCTGGAAAGCAGCCCTGAGGAGAGAGACTTGGGGGTGCTGGTGGACGAGAAGCTCAACAGGAGCTCTCAGTGTGCACTTGCAGCCCGGAAAGCCAATCAGATCCTGGGCTGCATCAGAAGTGTGGCCAGCAGGTCAAGGGAGGTGATTCTCCCCCTCTACTCAGTCCTGGTGAGACTCCACCTGCAGTACTGCCTCCAGTTCTGGAGTCCCTATTACAAGAGGGATATGGAGATGCTGGAAGGTGTCCAGAGAAGGGCCACGAGGATGATCAGAGGGCTGGAGCACCTCTCCTATGAGGACAGACTGAGGGAGTTGGGGCTGTTCAGTCTGGAGAAGAGAAGGCTCCGAGGTGACCTAATTGTGGCCTTCCAGTATCTGAAGGGGGCTACAAGAAGGCTGGGGAGGGACTGCTCAGGATCTCAGGTAGTGATAGGACTAGGGGAATGGAATGAAGCTGGAGGTGGGGAGATTCAGGCTGGAGGTGAGGAGGAAGTTCTTCCCCATGAGAGTGGTGAAGCCCTGGAATGGGTTGTCTAGGGAGGAAGTTGGGGCACCGTCCCTGGAGGTGTTTAAGCCCAGGCTGGATGAGGCTCTGGCCAGTCTGATCTAGTGTGGGGTGTCCCTGCCCATGGCAGGGGGGTTGGAACTAGATGACCCTTGTAGTCCCTTCCAACCCTGACTGATACTATGATAGTATGATAATGGAGAGAAAGCATGAGATAAGGTGGTGGACAGAGTGCTACTTCAGCCTATGTCAGTGGCTTGCTGTGTGAAATGAAGCACATGCTTCTTTAGGCTACAATCATGCTGTCCACTGTGGCATGCAAGCTAATGGGTACAACCCACCCAACAGTACTTGAAGGAAGCTTTATAACGGGGAATGTGAATGTAGTACCAGTACCTCTAGTTCACTTTATGAGCACTTTGGGAGAAGAATCAATACTAAGGAAAAGAGGAGCCAGCTGCTAGTTATGTGACTGAGTGTCAAAGGACAAGGAAAAGGCTAAGACACTCAGTGTCTTCTGTGATGTGTTCTTTATTGGCAAAGTGCCTTTGCAGAGAAGGGACTGCATGTCTTGGTAAGCTGACATGCAGAACTCCATTACCAGGAGTTCAACCATCAGGATAACAAAGTCAGTCTGGATTCAGCAATTGTTGAGATTGCATCTGGGGTACTGTGTCTGATTTTGGACTGTTTCGGTGGTTTTTTTTGCAAAGGACACATTGATAAACTGGCAGAGGGCCACCAAGATATCTAGGCTGTGTAGTCTGTGCCCTTGGAATTTGACTGAAAAGGGCAGGAGCAGTGTGACCTGACTTCAAAGTTAGCCCCGTTTCAAGCACACAAGAAATTTTCTCTACACTTCTATGATTACATAAGGAGCTAGCACCTCTTAACAGCAGGTGGACTCTCAACATTCTCCTTTCCTTGAAGTACCATGAAGTATGTAGTCTGAATACAGTCCTTTACACTTCTATTTCCCCTCCCTTTCCTTGACCTAGCTTGTGCTTTGAGTTGCTGTGAGGTTTGAGGTAATTCACAGAAATCACAGAAACATTCAGGTTAGAAGAGACCCTCAGGATCACCAAGTTCAACTGAAACTCCTACTCTACAAGGTTCACCCCTAAACCACATCCGCAAGCACCACATCCAAATGACCTTGAAACACATCTAGGGTTGGTGACTCAACCACCTCCCTGGGCATCCTGACCACTCTTTCCATGAAAAAATGTTTCCTAATGTCCAGGCTAAACCTACCCAGCTGCAACTTGAGGCCATTCCTTCTTGTTCTGTCACTAATTACCTGTGTGAAGAGACCAGCAGCAGCCTCTCCCCTCCCTGAGGAGACTGTTTTGTATTTGGAGTTATGCACACTGTACTGCACAAATAATAATAAAAACTCTTTAGGACTGTAAAAAAGAAAAAGTTTGTCCTAGAGATTGTAACCCTAACTAAGCCAAGGTAGGTATGGTGGGTTGAAAGGAAAGGCTCCGCTTTCCCTCCCCCACTGAGAAAGAAACTGCGGCTAACTCAGCAATTAGAAAAGCAGACTATATATTTACAAGCATATATAGGAAGCAGATTATATGTAACACCACAAATGCAGGGATTTTACAATATATACAGGAATATACAGCAAATGAACTCAACCAGAAACCAGCCCCCCAACAGAGGGGGCTTCCCCCTGCGCCCCCTTTGCCCCCCTACCTCCCTTCTACCCCCAGAGAGGTAGAAAAGGAGACAAGGGTGGTTAGCAGGGGAGAATAAAAGAAAGAGAGGCCTTGTGCAGGAGTTAGTATCTCTTGTCTATTAGTTGGCCAGAAGCCCAGAAGAAGTCCAGCCGAAAGGGAGAGCGGATAAAGGAAAACTGAGAGAAAGTCCCAGCTCCCCGGGGTCCAAGACCTTAATTAGCCAATGAAATTCATTTAGAACACCAAAATATTTTATAAACATTTAGCCAGTGTGCCCCTTTCTTAAAGGTGCAGCCTCAAACAGTCACAGTAGGGAATGTGCCCAGTTAGCATCAATATTTTATCTTTTGTTCAGGGGCATGACCAATTTCCCTTTCTCCCCCAAAAGTTAAGAACAGTTCTTGTTTAGCAGTCAGTGGCTATTGAAACACTGATTGGCCTAATAGCATTTGTGACTTGTTTCCCCTGTTTTTCCTTGCTCCAGACTAACATTTGCAATGAGATTCTAAAACAAAGCAGATGATGTGACATAGTATTCAAATAATGACTGGCTTTTTAAAATGAATTACTAAACTCCCCTTGATTTTATTTCTCACCTTCTTCACTTTCGCTGTAGCTCAACACTTTCCTTTATAACCTTCCTTGTTTACATTGTGTGCCATAAGGCTTGAATGTATTTTATCTGAAGAAGCTCTGCATAACTGGATATTGCAACTATTTACAAGAAGTGCCTCCCATGGGATCCAGTTCTTCCAGAACTGCTCCAGTGTGGGTTCTTTCAAGGGGTATAGTCCTTCAGGAACAGACTGTTCCAGTGTGAGTCCCCCCTAAGCCACAGCTGCTGCCAGGGCTTTACACAGGCTACATCTTCCTCCAGGGCATCTCCACCTGTTGTGACATAGGGTCCTCCACAAGTTGCAGCATGGATATGTGTTCCAACATGGTCCTCCATGGGCTGCCAGGGGATAGCATGCTTCATCAGAATCTCCTCCAGGAGCTGCAAAAAAACTTATGCTCCGGTGCCTAGAGCACCTCCTTCCCATCTTCTCTGACCTTGGTGTCTGTAAGGCTGCTTCTCTCTCACATTTATTCTCATTCCTCTCTCTCACAGCTGCTGCACAGCATCTTTTTACACTTTCTGAAATACATTATCACAAGGACACCACTAATATTACTGATGGCCTCAGCTTTAGGCAACACAGGGTTTGTTTTAGAGCTGACTGAAACTGGCTGTGTCCAACACAGAGAAACTTCAGGTGTCTTCTCACAGAAGCCAGCCCTACAGCTCCACTCCTAACTTGCTATCAAAATCTTACCACTTAAACCCAGCTTAGGGGAATGTTGTGGTGAGTCCTTTAACTGGCCTACCTGGAACCAATGTAACCAGTTTACCAGCATCAGGTGAGTTATCCCATCCAGATTCATGCCTTTCTGCTGCACTGAGGCCTCCCATTACCTCTCAAGGAGCTACTGACTCCTGGTCTCCACTAGTCCTGAAGTAGGAGGTATTTCTGCACCTGAGGTACCACAGCTGATGGCAAGTGGACTAAATGTTGATGCTTCTCACTGTGCTATGTTCAGTCTTGCCCTGAACTGATCAGGATACAAATGAACAAAAACCAGACCAGAAATCTTCTATAGAAGAGATTCTTATCAGGCTCATTCAGAATGGCTAAAACTGTTGGCTAAATAACAGCTTGACAAATAGTTCTGAACTGCTTGTCTCTCTGTTGCTTCCATACCCCTGAGAACAAGGCTCCAATCAACACCCACAGGTTGGGTGACCTTACAGACAGTGCCTGGCTTTTGAAAGAAGAGAAGGTCTGAAAAAAGAACTAAACAAGATACTTTTATTTCCCTTTGTTCAACTCAATTCACACAAAATTTAGACCCTGAAGATAAAAGAACATCCAGGATCATCTTCACTGGCTCTGAAGCCTGCCTTAAGTGGACAGCAGTGAAGTTTTTTTAACACTTCTGATGATAATCACTCATCATAGAAAAATCTCCAAACATTATCTGTTCACCTCTAAATTAACTCTCACTAAATAGCATAGATGCTATAAACTCTCACCTACTAATCAGGCTATCACAAATAAAACAGCAGAAATGGTTTCCAATGATGACTATAGAATCATAGAATCAATAAGGTTGGAAAAGACCTCAAAGATCATCAAGTCCAACCTGTCACCCAAGACCTCATGACTACTAAACCATGGCACCAAGTGCCATGTCCAATCCCCTCTTGAACACCTCCAGGGATGGTGACTCCACCACCTCCCTGGGCAGCCCATTCCAATGGCTAACAGCTCTCTCTGTGAAGAACTTTCTCCTCACCTTAAGCCTAAACTTCCCCTGGTGCAGCTTGAGACTGTGTCCTCTTGTTCTGGTGCTGGTTGCTAGAGAGAAGAGACCAACCCCATCCTGGCTACAACCACCTTTCAGGTAGTTGTAGAGAGCAATGAGGTCTCCCCTGAGCCTCCTCTTCTCCAGGCTAAACAATCCCAGCTCCCTCAGCCTCTCCTCATAGGGCTTGTGCTCGAGACCTCTTCCCAGCCTTGTTGCCCTTCCTGGCTTGGCCTCAGGTCTAGATGGGGCATAGGTTTGTTTTGCACTCTGGACCATAAACCCACTGCTTTGTTTCTCAGTTCTTGGTTTTGGCTTCCCATTAATCCTTATTGGGGGGCTTGACTAAGACTCTAAATTTCAAAACTCACTGAGCAATTGCATGCCCTGTGCCAAGCATTTGTGGTCCTCTGAAACAATGGAACACCACCAGGCTGGTGTGCTCCAGGAAGAAAACTTGCAGAAGATAATGGACATTATCATGCCCTCTTCTGCACCAGATAACAATATCCACATTACTCTAAAAGCTTTCAGAACAAAAGATAACACTTTGCTTATTTTGCCTTAATAATTTGTTTACACATGCATGAGACACCTATTTGCCCCTTATCACATAAGTATGTACAAACACAAGCAAATAAACAGAAACAAGCAGTTTTATCTCCTGTCTGGGGAGGAGAAGAGATATAGATATTTTTCCTCTTGTTTCAGAAAGCCGGAGGGACGCTCAAAGTCTGTGAATATAAGGACCATTCTGTACTAAGAAGCAAAACAAAGAGGAAGAAAGGTGATAGGTGTGATATGAATCAGAGGGGCTTCAGCTAGATTTTCAAATCCCAAAACATAGAATACATAGAATACATAGAATAAACCAGGTTGGAAGAGACCTTCAAGATCATTGTGTCCAACCCATCAACCAATCCAACACCACCTAAACAACTAACCCATGGCACCATGCACCCTAACAAGTCTCCTCCTGAACACCTCCAATGATGGTGACTCCACCACCTCCCCAGGCAGCCCATTCCAATGGGCAATCACTCTCTCTGTATAGAACTTCTTCCTCACATCCAGCCTAAACCTCCCCTGGCACAGCCTGAGACTCTGTCCTCTTGTTCTGGTGCTGGCTGCCTGGGAGAAGAGACCAACCCTCACCTGGCTACAACCTCCCTTCAGGTAGTTGTAGAGAGTAATAAGGTCACCCCTGAGTCTCCTCTTCTCCAGGCTAAGCAACCCCAGCTCCCTCACCCTCTCCTCATAGGGCTTGTGCTCCAAACCCCTCACCAACTTTGTTGCTCTTCTCTGGACTCGTTCCAGCAAGTCAACATCCTTCCTAAACTGGGGGGCCCAGAACTGGGCACAGGACTCGAGGTGTGGCCTAACCAGTGCAGTGTACAGGGGCAGAATGACCTCCTTGCTCCTGCTGGCCACACTGTTCCTGATGCAGGCCAGGATGCCATTGGCCCTCTTGGCTGCCTGGGCACACTGCAGGCTCATGTTCAGTCTACCGTCGACCAGCACCCCCAGGTCCCTCTCTGCATGTTTGCATGTCCACCAGAAATAAATAATTCCATTGGCTGATAAAGTGAAGTAACCTGAGATGAAAGCAGCTATTTCTATGAAAGAAAATCATGGATAGAAATTAGAACTAGGTACTCATATGACAGTCGAAACTGATTTGCTGATGAATAAGCTCATTTAGTGGATGTGTTTTCTTTTATAATGATTCTCTGCTCTTCTGCCTGTGGGTAGGCATTTCTTATTCTTTTTTGCACTCCATAGCTTGGGTGTGTGAAAGGCTGCCCACAATGTCTATACAGGAGCTTTCACAATTTCTTTTAACAGGGATGGGTGGTCAGGGAAAATGGGATTGTGCAACAAGTCAGCCTCTCTACTACTTTGTGACATGGAGGGTGCCAAAATGGTTCATTCTGCTCCTTCTCACTTTCGAAAACCATCACCAGTCAGGGATATTTCATAGTATCACAGTATCACTAAGGTTGGAAGAGACCTCAAAGATCATTGAGTCCAACCTGTCACCACAGACCTCATGATATTTAAGGCTCAGGAGGTATAAAACTGCTTTTTGGCTGAGCAGACTCAAGGCTGGCTCTGCACTAGTCCCTTGTGGCCGTTTGATGCTGTGCCTTTAAGAAACGGGCACACTGGCTAAATGTTTGTAAAATATCTTGGTATTCTAAACGAATTTCATTGGTAGGATCCCTTTTGCTGCTGTATCTTTCTTCTGGGCCATTCTATTCCTCTCCATCCAGGTGCTCCCATCATCCCCTGCCCTATTGCTCCTTTTTTTAATGAATCTTCAGATGACAAAGTTCATTCAGCTGCCACTGTGAGGCATCTCAGTTCTGCAGAGATCCGGGTCAATACCCAGTGCTACTTCAGTCTGTGCTGGCAAGACCTGCAGCCCACCTGGGTACATACACATTTGAGGAACAGGGGCCAAAGTGTTATACAATGAGGTTGTGGTTCTTTCCTCTGGCAATGGGAAATGTTGGTGCTGGGATAACTCAATTACCTTCTTGCTTTAGCTGGAAGCATTTTGAAAATATGAAAAAAGAAAAAAAAAAAAGGCAGTAGGAGAGATCTGAGATCTAATCTATGACCCTCAACTTCTGGTTTTGGTGTTTGGTTGTTGCTGGCTTGGTTTTGTTTTGTTGGTTTTTTTCCTCCCTGTAACTCGAGGCTGCATTTGCCCGCACTTGTTTTGTCTGTGCCTGAGTGTTTTCAGCTTCATGCCTGGTTGCCTACCTACCTGATGAGAGCATGTTTTTGTCTGTGAAAGGAATGCATATGTTCATCTGTCTGCTTGAACCAGCAACGATTTCTTGGGGGAAAAACAACAATTGCTGGTGAATTACAGGCAGGCACTTCTTTCTGAAAATTGTTCTTGTAGACAACAGCTGAGGTTCACCGAGGTGAATGTGAGGATATGTAATGTGTTGTTACCTACTCCAGCCTGTCCCTGTTTTTTTTAGGTAAGGAGGGAGTGGAATCTCTTTCATAGACAGAAGGAATTATTTTGCAGTCCTTAGGGTTAGAAGGCTTGAAGTTGGGAATAAAAGATTCTGGATCCTTCCATAATCTCAGCTGCAAATTACTTTTATGCTGGATAAAACAGTCTCACCTGAAAAGTGAGGCTACAGCTGCTTTCCATGCCTGCAGCTCCCCACAGCTGACTTCTGTCCTCAAAGGTCTTGAATCTGATCTGTGTCAAGGGTAATTTAAAGAAACATCTTTATTTTTTCCTTTGGAGTAGAAATAAGTTTGTGATTCTATCATCAGCACTGCAGTAAGAGCCATTGTGTACTCCTTCTAGCTTTGTTTTGGTTTTGCCTGTGTGGGGATAAGAAATCGAAAGTTCCAGCACTCCTTCCTATAAGCAGATACTGAACAGCACATTGTGTTTCATCTACAAAACACTGGGAAGGATGTGGAAAACAACTGGGAGAAACAACAGAACCTATGTTACAGCTTGAATCATGGCCGAAACTAAAACCTTCTCAATCACCTAGGTACTTAAAATGCCCTGTTCTGTGAAAAGAAACTAGGTCCATGGAACTAGGAATCATGTAAATTATTCTTTTGAAGCCCACTGCTCAGGTTTCCTTGAAATTCTGTAAATAACCTCTACAGAAAAAAGCAATACAAAATATGTGGTTGGTCTTAGGAAAGTCTGAACATTTTCTGTGCTTAGAGCTGAATGGTCAAGGAAGGCAAATGGAATTGAAGGTTCTCCATTACTGCACCTAGAGGAATTGGTTTTGCTCCTTTTCATTCCCCACCTCAGAATAATCTTGTATTACCCTGGTCAATAAAAACTCAGATAATTTCAGTTTGCTTCCAGGTGTATGCCCTGTAACAAAGCTTGTATCTGATAACAACTGGCCTTTTCTTATCATTGCTGTCTTCTCCTTTCCCTTAATATAACACTGATTTCAATATACACATATCCTAAACCTTTTCTGTGTTCCTCCCATCCTGCTTTGTACCACTGTGGAATCAAAGATACAAAATGTACCTTTACACTGCACACTGACATTGTTCAAGTGGTCTTGGCTAGTTTTTGTTTTTAAGAAGTCAAATGTAGAACACTACCTTTGTGTAAGTCTTTTGAGAAGGAGGTGATAGGAGGGCAAACCTTGTTGCTAACAAGAAATTTGGGCTGCCACTTTGTGGGATTCTTCAGCTGTCTTTCCCCTACCCTTATTTTTGTGTCTGCCCAAACTGCTGCATTATCTCATTGAAAGCTGGACCTTTACTGCATTTTGCTAAGAGAATGTCTGAAATTCTTCCAGAGTAAACCACAGACATTGCGCTGCTATGACATTTATAAGAATAAAACACCTCTCCAAACACTTTTCAGATGTTAATGACAAATGTTGTTGTCACAGACCACAAATTCTGGGCAGTCACACCTTATCTGTTTTGTCTGGCTGCTTCTGCAAAGAGCTTCCTTGAAGAGTCAGTGTTACAGCAATTTGCTTTCAGTTGCAGGTGAGATGATGCTGTTCATCAATACCATGCCATCTTCTGATGGGTAGTCAGACCTGCTCCTTGCCTTTTCTATGTATCAGTTCAGCGTCTTCCTACATTAACATCTTGTTTCATTTTTATTTCCCACTTGAACCTATTTTTCATTCTTTTTATAGATAGTTTTGGTATTATTACATTTAGTCCTCAGCCAGCATTTTTCTCTGGTTAATCCAATCATCTGAATTAGAAAGGGAAAAGCTTCCCTTTTGTTATATGACAAAGTTAGTCCAAGTATGTAGAAGTCATTTTCTTAACTGGTGCAGGGGTACAGGGGCTTTTTCTATTTATAGGGCAGTATTTTTAACTGTAATAAAGAGGCCATTTAGGAAGTGGAGCACTTCTTTGCCTATGAACATTTTCCTTGAACAAATGGCAGCTGAGACAGAAACTCCAGATTAGCATCTCTTTAAAAAGAGTTGGTAAGATCCAGGATCTTCCATGTCACCAGCGAGGGAATGTGCGTCTTTGAAGTATTTTTATCAACTCTTTGTGGTTTTTGTTGTGAGCTAAAAAAAACCCAAACCCTTTCTATATGAAATTTAATAATTCCTAGTCTGAGTTCTTCTTTTAGTAATCTCTCCTACTTTTTGCTAGTATTGTGAAAGAATATGTTATATGTTTTCCTTCCCAGATTTGCAGTCAGATATCTGAAGCTGCAGCTCAATTCCTGTAAGAGTTATTAGACACTGTGGTCTTTGATAATGTCATTTTGATGTCATATTGATAATGCCATTTTGATGTAAATTGAACTATTTAATTTCTTCTCTTTTTCTTCCTCAAACCCCCAATATTTTCTTCCATTCCCCAAGCCATTTCCCTCTTTCTTTGTCAGAGCGGATGCTAAGCCAATTAAAATTGTCGCAGTTGCAACAAATATTCCACAGCTTTATCTAAGCAGCAGAACATTTTGGGGTATACCTTTGCAGCTAACATCTGTCACAGCACTTGCTTGGAAGAAAAGTAAAAATTAACAAAGATATTGTAAAAAATAAACTCCCAGAAGACATCCACAGCCTACGATGACGTGGCAATGCACCAGACTCATGCCTCCATCCTCCTATGGAATCTGACATCTAACTTTTCACATGGTCCTAAAGCTGAGCTCTGGAGAACTCTTAAGGGCCCTTTTTATATTCCATGTATACTGCATTTTAATTTTTAGACAATATGCTGCCCTAATTTTCAGCCCACGTGATGTGTTACCTGGCTTAGGGTTGTGGGAGGAGCACAAATCCAACAAAAAGGAGCACACTGATCTTTGTTAGCTTTAGAATCACATCTTTGCAATTTCTTTCAAGCCTTCTCTGGGTTTTACAAAAGTTCATCTGAAATCTTCCCAGTTATTAGCATGTCATCCAGATAACAGACAACATCATTTACCCCCTGCCTTTCTTAGCTCAT
This sequence comes from Dryobates pubescens, assembly GCF_014839835.1. NCBI lineage: Eukaryota > Metazoa > Chordata > Aves > Piciformes > Picidae > Dryobates > Dryobates pubescens. The sequence goes on along the minus strand of NC_071638.1, from coordinate 5,367,122 downwards.
TATTCTTTGAAACACAGCAGGTGCTTTTTCTGTTCATACTTAAATAGCCCCTTATGTGTGTTTGTCATCAGATGGGGTGGCTGCAAAGCCTCTGATGGCACTCTTGGGACAAACTTTGGTTACCTCCTCCCTCCTCAGTACTTTGCAAATAACTCCTCTGGTCTAGGTATCCAGTATTGTCCAGTCTCAGCCAACAAGTAAAGGTGACTTCATATCTCTAACAAGCTTTTCTCTACTGTCCCTCCCAAAATACAGTTTGCTCAGCCTATTCACTGGCATCCAAGTCCATTTCTGGTTTCCAGTCCATCAGGCTGCTTTTCTACAAGCTTTTGCAGGGCTTATGGCACAGGTCTACTGAGAAATGATTTTGTCCCCAACACACAACACTGCAATTATACCTGTTACCACACCATATCTGTAGCAAACACAGCTTTAGTTTGAATCTTCCTACCTGTTACACATCTGATTAGCTACTATCTGCTATAATTTAAGCTTCTGCCCACCACATTCGGTTATGATTGCCTTCAGTGTTTACAAAGTATATTTGTAAACTACAGTGACAGGAATTCCTACATGTTAATCACCATGCTACCTGCTAATCATTGTCCTTGCGCTACCACAACGCAGTGCCACCATATATGTTAATTTTCTACTGTGCACAGCCAGTGCTCAGTTATCCATGGACAGTTTATTTAGTTGACAGATTAATTGTGCCACATATGCAAAGGTGCTGGGCAGGCCAGCTCAATTCTGTCAGGATTATTCATGCAAGCACAATTCTGTGCAGCTGGTGATACATTACTCTCACTGGATACATGGTGACGCAGAACCACAGATATCTCCAGCCTGCTCCAGCATGGGTGGGACAACCTGCAAGCCCACCAGGTACAACGGCTCAAGCAGATCTGCTTGGATGCATGCAAAAGATGGCTCCAGTGCTATGGTTAAGAGCTTCTTACCAGACTGGGTGGTGAGGCATAAACTTGCCAGTCACCTTGGGTCCAGTATTGGGGAAAAGCTCATAAACCTTCAGAGCTGATGGAGTTTAATGTAGAGGAATTCAAACAGTTCCACAAAAATCATATTGGAACAAGCAGGCAACACTAGCTCTAACTGAGTGCCAGCTATACCACACTTGTAATCACAGCCAACTTACTGGGATGCTTCTCTTTAGGTCTATGGCCCAGGTTTCTGATACCCACTGTATTCCAGGCCCTACAAGCACCTGCCCCTGTGGCACTGAAGTCTTTAAATAAGTATACATGCTTACATATATCTAATGGACGGGTGTCAAGAGGAGAGAATAGAACAGAATAGAGTAGAATTAACCACGTTGAAAGAGACCTTAGAGATCATCAAGTCCAACCTATCATCCAACACTATCTAATCAACTAAACCATGGCACCAAGCACCCCATCCAGTCTCTTCCTGAACACCTCCAGTGATGGTGACTCCACCACCTCCCCAGGCAGCACATTCCAATGGGCAATCACTCTCTCTATGAAGAATTTCTTCCTAACATCCAGCCTTAACCTCCCCTGGTGCAGCTTGAGACTGTGTCCTCTTGTTCTGGTGCTGGTTGGCTGGGAGAAGTGATCAACCCCCACCTGTCTACAACCTCCCTTCAGGTAGTTCTGTGAGCTGACATTTGATTTCTTGATCCTTCCATACTGTTTGTATTAAAAAAAAAAACCCCAAACCCCCAAACTGTCAAAGCCTGAATATCTTTCAAATATTTTCCTGTTCGTATTCTAGATAGTCCCATTTACACATGCAGTTTAGTTTTGCTTGCTTTCTTTGTTTTTTATTCATTTCAAGATCCAATCCTTTGCTACTTTTCTGTTTTGTGTTCTGCCACATGCAGAGGAGTTAAAAAGCAAATGATCCATTGACACAAAAAAGAAAACCAAACCAGGTTCAGACTGTGATTTTATTTTCCAGAATGCAAGACACTAAGTCCCAACATCCAAAATGAAAGGCAACTAACAGTGGAGTAATTCATATTCCCTTGCTACAGTGAAATTAAAGACTATGTCTCGATCATACACTTTTTATATCCTTGCTCTACAAGAGAAGAGCAAATCTTTGACATTTATAGCAGAGCTGAAATTGAGAATCTGAATGTGTTTAGTTCCTATTGAAAGTGCTTCTTTCCCTGCAGTTGCTCTCTCTGGTCCAGTGGAATCACTTAAGGAGAGTTTTATAGATGTACTCTCCAAACTTGTTATCCTTTCTAACTCCCCTATGAATATTTTAAACGCTGCCAGAATCAAAATATCCTTCTAAATTTAGAGGAAAAACAAACCTCCTGAAGCCATGCTGAAAATGTGGGGTTTATAAATTTGATCTGGATCTCATTTACAATGGTTAAAAAAAACCCAAGTACTCTCATTCCTGTGATGTAAAATAGGTTAGTTGTACCAGTGGAGGGAGGACTCTTAACTGCTCTTCTTATTGTTCTTTTCCTCTGGTCTACATTATGTAATCCCAAGCAAGAACAAAGTTATGAGCTATATTTACTGATGATGAGTCTGAGTCAGTACTTTATTACACCACTGTAAAAGAGATATGATTCGAGAGGTGTTGCATCAGTCTAAATTCACAGCACAATAGGATTTGAGTCTCACTTCATCATTGAAACGCTGCTCAGTTTGGTCCAGATATAAGGCTGCCAAAGGATGCTGATGCCTGTTGCAGACTGACCTAAACAGCTGTAATTTGGAAATGAAAAACTAGAATAATGGAGGGGCAAAGACTCAGCAGCAATGCTGAGAGGGGTGGGGAGGAAGAAGAAAGGAACAGAAAATAGAGCAGACAATCAATGAAGGTTAGACATTAAAATAATCTTGGTGAACTAGCAATAGATGGGGTGAATTTCATCAAATAGAAACATGTGTGTGCATCTGGAATAGAAGCATAATAGGAGTTAGAAGCTTGCACTTTTACAAAGTGTTTTCTGAACCTGTATGGTGAATCTATCTCTTCGAGTGTGATATCATTGCTTGTATTGTCATAGTTTCCTTCTGGGTAGACCAAAGGAATCTGATCTTTGCCCTTCAGTTTTTAACTAAAATCTTGTCTTGGGGCAGAACCACTTGTTAAGGAGCAGAGTTATTGTCACAGCTGAAGTCAGGAAAGTGTTATTCTCTCTGCTGTTTGTGACCTACTGTCTATGAAGCATGAATAAAACAAGTAGAGGAGAAAATATCCAGCTACATATCCCTGATTTCTCTTTCTAAAGAGACTCTGAAATTCACAATGAGCTGCCTGAATTATGACAAAAAGATAGACATCAATTGTTACTGTTAGATAAAAAGCATACACAATAAAAGCATGAATATCTATATATTTGCCTGAGTGTAATCCCAAGCCCATTACATTCAGAATAAAAATCACCCACTTCTTCAGGTCTTGCCTCCTCTGCTTGATTTCTTACTCATTAGGAAGCACAGATCTTGAGTTAGGAGGAGGTGGTGCTTAAAAAACCAATCCTCTTTGGCCCATCTAGAGCCCTACCTCACAGGATTCTTCCAAGCAGGTCTTTGAAGAAAGCTTTTTAAATGGACAGCGTTACAACATCTTCTCCCTGCCTGCTCTTCACTGGTTATACCTGCACAAGACTGATGCCATTAAGAGCAGAGATGAAATGCTCATATATATATTGACTTTCTACTGCATTCAGCTTGTCTGGTTTGAAATCCAGGACCACTGAACTGTTGCAAAATAATTACTTCTAGTTTTTTTGGGGTTTTTTTTGAGAAGTTTGAACTTCATAGAATCAACAAGGTTGGAAAAGACCTGAAAGATCATCAAGTCCAACTTGCCACCCAAGACCTCATGACTACTAAACTATGGGACCAAGTGCCACGTACAATCCCCTCTTGTACACCTCCGGGGACAATGACTCCACCACCTCCCTGGGCAGCACATTCTATTGGCTAACAACTCTCTCAGTGAAGAACTTTCTCCTCACCTCGTGCCTAAATCTCTCCTGGTGCAGCTTGAGACTGTGTCCTCTTGTTCTGGTGCTGGTTGCCCGGGAGAAGAGACCAACCCCCTCCTGGCTACAATCACCCTTCAGGAAGTTGTAGACAGCAATAAGGTCTCCCCTGAGCCTCCTTTTCTCCAGGCTAAACAATCCCAGCTCCCTCAGCCTCTCCTCATAGGGCTTGTGCTTGAGGCCTCTCCCCAGCCTATTTGCCCTTCTCTGGACACGTTCAAGTGTCTCAATGTCCTTCTTAAATTGAGGGGCCCAGAACTGGACACAGACAGTTCTAAACTGCAGGAATATTTTTTTAGAAGCCCTTCTTTATGAAACTTTGGTATCTCTGAACTAAGTGCTTTGCTGAATTTTCCAAACACTCAGAAAAAAAAGAGAGAGAGAGAGAGAGAGAAGCAAAGCCTGTATATGAAATTTAAAATGGTCTGGTTGCCATGGAAAAAATATATATGCATTAGTATTTCCAGGGGAAAAAAGAGAAGTAATCCATTGATCAGGGCACATGTTTTTTATTTCTTAAGTTATCTGTGATAGTTCAGAACACATTTGCCTTCCAGCAAAATAGATTGCACTCATAAACACTTCAAGAATTATAATGTAACCCCATTTTCTGCCAAAATATTTTCATCAAAATAACTGCTTTGTTGGACATGTGCAGTGAATTCCAGTGTTTTGTCACTAAAAAAAAAAGGAATGTATTCCCTATGTAATCTAGAGAATCTGTGGAGTTCATTTAATTGTACAGTAACACTGTAAATTATGGAGGAAAGCACTGTGCTCTTTAAAAACACAGTGCAACTGCAATTAAAAACTATGGAGAATGCCCATAGATAAATAAAGGAGATATTATTAGAAGTATGGCACAGAAAAGGTCAATTGGTTCTTATTTAGTTGATAAAATTGAAAGCCAGTGCATCTGATACAGGCCGGCGTGGTTCCACACCTTTTGTCGAGTTGACAGTGGCACAATAAAGCTCAGGAAGTATTACTTACCGCACACCATGTTTTTGAAATTCCATTGGCAAGACCAAAAATGCCACATGGCAGCAAATCATGAAAATATATCCTTTTTTAACTAAACAGAAAGGAAATGAAAGCTCACCCTGAAACAGTGAATTGAAGGGTGTCGCAAACCTGTAAGACAACCATCTAATTACTGATGTAAATTGCTGCATGAGTTGGAAAAGTACCAGTTGCAGAAAAGATGCAGAGTAAAGGGACGTCCTGAAGAAAACAGAAGCCCATTATTGTTTCCTGTGAGGTGCTGTTCAGAACAGTACTGCTAAAACACTCCTTGACATCTTTTAGGAAACAATCCTTGCTCTCTCCTTAATAAGTACTTATGCAAAGGAAGAACTCTCAGGAATAGTCAATCTGTTGCTTAGCTAGCATGACAAATTGTGCTCTCATCAGGCTCATGCACTTCTAATTTGCCAAAGCTAACATGGATTGCAGTTAAAAATGGGAGCAGAATATGGCTCCTCAGTAAGAGCTTTTTAAGGCTCTCTTCTTAATTACCCACTCTATTGTATATTTCATTAGTTCATAAGCACACTTTGTTTTTCATGCAGCTTAGTTTTGAAGCTTAAGAACATCTAAAACCGAAAAGCATTTTTGTTATTGACTCCAAGTCACTTACCATGGAATGCATTAATATTCAGAATATTTTGGTAGTGAAGAAGGGCATGGGTTATTATACTTAAGTTATTGTATTGGTTTATTTCCTTTTCAAATAAGCTTATAAATCTTTCAAGGATCTCTGAATTACAGCCTTGATTTCTGTTGCTGTTTACAGAACAGGCACAAATTTGCAGGCCTTGGCTGCAGCCTCATGTTGAATTGCTTACCTGAAGATGGGACAAAGTGGGGTACTATCCAAAGATACTTGCATAACTTTCCAAACATCATAAAACCAAGGAAGAATTAGTATTTGTTAATATGGACTGCCAACATCAGAAGGAGATCATAATCTCTAACCAGTATTAAAGTCAAAGTATCTGATAATTCAATGTATTACAGCAAACAGCAATCACAAGACATTAATACTTTAAAATGGGAATATTAATTAAAAATATTTAGGAAAAAAATTGGTTGTACCTATATGTTTGGGATGATTTAAGTAAAGTTGTCCTGTGCTCAAGTTCTCTATCACTCTCCAAACTTTTGAGTCATAGGGGCTGAAATGCTTAATTTAGTCTGTCAAAAGCCATGCTATCATTTAAAAACAACAACAAAAAAAGCCATCCAAAAACCCCAACATATTCAGTTTGCAGATAAATTTTAGAATAGAATAGAATAGAATAGAATAGACCAGGTTGGAAGAGACCTTCAAGACCATCACGTCTTCAACCAATCCAGCCCATGGCACCAAGCACCCCATCAAGTCTCCTCCTGAACACCTCCAATGATGGTGACTCCACCACCTCCTCGGGCAGCCCATTCCAATGGGCAATCACTCTCTCTGTATAGAACTTCTTCCTCACTTCCAGCCTAAACCTCCCCTGGTGCAGCCTGAGACTGTGTCCTCTTGTTCTGGTGCTGGTTGCCTGGGAGAAGAGACCAACATCCGCCTGTCTACAACCTCCCTTATGGTAGTTGTAGACAGCAATAAGGTCACCCCTGAGCCTTCTCTTCTCCAGGCTAAGCAACCCCAGCTCCCTCAGCCTCTCCTCATAGGGCTTGTGTTCTGAACCCCTCACCAACTTTGTTGCCCTTCTCTGGACATGTTCCAGCAACTCAACATCCTTCCTAAAGTGAGGGGCCCAGAACTGGACGCAGAACTCAAGGTGTGGCCTAACCAGTGCAGCGTACAGGGAGAGAATGACCTCCCTGCTCCTGCTGGCCATGCTGTTCCTGATGAATATTAATTAAAAATACTTAGGAAACATATTGGTTATACCTATATGTTTGGGATGATTTAAGTAAAGTTGTCCTGTGCTCCGGCTCTCTATCACTCTCCAAACCTTTGAGTCATAGGGGCTGAAATGCTTGATTTAGTCTGTCAAAATCCATGCTATCATTTAAAAACAACAACCAAAAAACCCAACCAAAACCCCCAACTTATCCAGTTTGCAGATGAATTTTATCAACCTCTTTTTTTTCCCTTCATTCTCATCATCTATCTGAAAGGAGTGACTTCGGATAGCTTTAAAATCTCTTTGCTTTCTTTTGATGTTTGTATCCTGTCTCAAACTTTACTCACATTGTTATTTCCCTTCCTTTCTTCCAGGGGTGGGAAAAAGGTCAGACAGGTTGAAGTACTGCCAGTGCAATGCTAACCTCTAGCAGCTGCTACCTTAGTGACCTATAGCAAAAGAAAGGAGGCATTCTGAAAATCATTACATTCCTTTATGCCCTTTTCAATTTGCTGAGACAAGAATGATGTTGGCATGTCACACAGTCCCATCCTAAGGTTCCTGCTAAATGGTAGGGTCTTCTGTTACTGGGACAGTTTTATCTGCTGCCTCTGCTTATAGCGCTTCCCTTGTGAAAAACACCCTTTTTGACTCTGCTTCCAGCAAGAGCAGCCTGAAACTACCTGGAAAAAAACACACCACCACCAAACCTATCCACTTTGCTAAATCTTTTATCCTCTGTCTCTGTATTATATAGCCTTTTCATCAAAGAAGGAACTTTCAGTGCTGAGCTGGAGGAATGTGGGCCCAGGGTCGTGTTTGTTTCAGACAAAGGTTAACACCGAAGCTTTGGAAACCTCATTTCTAGCATGTTTGGTAGGCTCACTTTTGTAGAGCCTTTGCTAATAGATCTAAGGATGGGGAAGATGTTAAATGATGAAAGGATCTCAGCAGATACTTCAAATGATACTGGTGTTAGAATGTTGTACTAGTGTGATGATGTGCCAAATTTGAGAGGGCACCTTAATTGCTCACTTACTTGCTCTTGGCTTTAAATACTTTAGTACTCTCAAGACTCTGAAAGTATTAATGGCCTCTCTCTGACATGTCCCAGGACCTTCATGGTGGTGTAAGCCCTTTCCCAAGTAATGTCACGGCAGGGCTGGTCTCCAGCTCCCTGCAGTCATGCTCAACCATGTGTCCCACCAAGATGGGTCCACATCCTGGCCTTGGTCTATCCCCATCCTCACCCCCACAGAGAACTCAGTGCCTGGGGATGGGGCTACTCCTTCTGCCCCTCAGTCTTCCCTTCTCCCTGAGGGCAGGGCTCTAGCTAGGGGACCCTGCCCAGCCACCTTCTGGAGATCTTGCTGCTCTTGCTGTTACCTTTATATATAACATAGATGTTACATGTACATATAATGTTCAGCTTTGGAAGACACAGTACTGAAAAAAGGGGGAATAAGTGAAGTAGTGAATATGAAACATCTGCAGTTATCCTACATGAACTTGACCCAGAAGACCATTTCTGGTCTTATGCACCTCTGGCAAACAGTTTGCAATGCCCCTACAGCCTCACAAGTACAGGTTCGTAGGTGTGGCTGTATGTCAGCTGCAGAAGATGGGTAGTAAACGTTCTCCCAGTGAACAGCTGCTGCGAAACCTTCAGCTGCTATAAAATATTTCTACGAGAGGCTGCTCATGCTTTACAGAGAAATAACAGAGAAATGATTATACATGGAAGTTAAAATTGAATAACGTGGCATTCATATCACTGTGTGTTTCTGAAAAGATCATCACAGTACCACAGTATCACTAAGGTTGGAAGAGACCTCAAAGATCATCGAGTCCAACCTGTCACCACAGACCTCATGACTAGACAGTATCACAGTATCACTAAGGTTGGAAGAGACCTCAAAGATCATCGAGTCCAACCTGTCACCACAGACCTCATGACTAGACAGTATCACAGTATCACTAAGGTTGGAAGAGACCTCAAAGATCATCGAGTCCAACCTGTCACCACAGACCTCATGACTAGACAGTATCACAGTATCACTAAGGTTGGAAGAGACCTCAAAGATCATCGAGTCCAGCCTGTCACCACAGACCTCATGATCTTTGAGGTGATGAAATTGGCACTATATTTTCATTGATTTGCTGCATCTGTTCCAGTTCCAAGTGGCATGTAGAAAACCTCTTTTACCAATGATTATTTAATGGCTATCTGTCATCAGCGAAGTGGTTTGAATCCCCTCCACACTCCTAGGCTAACCAATGACAGTATGAAAAATCTTTAGAGGCATTTTGATTAAGAATTACTAAGAACTTCATTTCTTAGTAATTGCTTAGAAATTATTGTCTAGATGTTTAGAATGATGAATTCTATATTTTTTTCTGCTAACCTACTGAATCCAAAGAATGCAGTTTGGGAAAAAACTAAATAAGAAATTAGAACAATTGTGAAACAATTAATGGTTGTTTACACTCCTTCTCGAAGCAATGATTATTAATAGTGCTGCTAATGACTTCTCCCCTTCTGTGTCTCAGAAAAAAAAATCCCTTAATTAAAACACACTCATGTTACATGTAAAAATAATTTGAAGCGTTTTAAAGTCCTGCCCTCTTTCTAATAATGAAAAACTGCAGTGCTACACATTGTGACAGAGACATAGGATGCAGGATAATTACAGACTGTGTGGCTATCATTCGTGTGTGAAATCTTCCAGGCTGGAAAAATGCATGCTTTTAGACAGTAAAAGAGGCACCAGTTAAATGGATAACCTTGGTGCACACAAGAAATTCAGAACACGTCTAGTTCTTCACCAGGTATTCATCTGAGAACGCTGCTGTGTACTGAACTGTTTTTCATTCTGTTTGGGTTTTTGCTTTCTCAGCACAGTGATACTCTTTAAAACAGAAATACCCTAAAGGTCAAATTATCGTTGAAAATTCAATTCTTTTGAATGTATTCTTAAGGAGGTAGGGTTTAGACAATTTTTGTTATATACATTATGAATTCTTCTTTCAGCTCTATGTTCTACCTTGTCAAGGAACCATTTTATTTGATTTACTTGACTAACACTTAGGCATGAATACTTAGACGATGCAAAATATGTATGTGTAAAATCTATGCAGCTATGATATTTCAGTTGACATTGCAATTGTTTCTTGCAGTTCACTGCACAATCCACAAAGAGTTAAATTATGACAGGCTGTTCACCTAAGATATACAAGTCTTTCAAGCAAAAATAGACCCACTGTTACCCAGCAGAAAAATAAAACATAAAGATCACTAATACTTTCAAAGAACCAAGTAAATTTTCAGACAAACATTCTGTTTGCCTAACAAGCTGCTGGAAATCAAGAGGTTTTTTTACCTGCTCTCATGAGAAGATTTCATAAGTAAAAAGCCAAGTAGCTAAGAAAGTTAACAAAATGAAACCTACAGCATTTTCAAAGAGCTGATCTACAATAGAGCAAGAGTTAAGTGCTGTCCATGTCATAGACCACAGAGGAATTAGAGTACTTTTTCCTTTTCTCATTTGTGCCATGTTTAAGTGTGCTCCATTCATCTTTGCTTACCTCGAGTTACAAGATCAATCACTGCTTCCTGTATTTCAGCAGTGGTACCAGTGCTGATAGCAAGTAACTTTCACAACGGCTTCCAATATTCTTCCATGCTCTACCACATGTGTGTCTGCCCTGCCAGGCTCTAACTGAGTTAGAGTCTCTCAGCACTGACTGCTCCTGCTCTTCCACCCTCAAAGGATGGTTAGAAGGGGAAGACACAGAGAACCACAGGAAATATCCACACAATATTTGGAATTATAGAATCAATAAGGTTGGAAGAGACCTCAAAGATCATCAAGTCCAACCTGTCACCCAAGACCTCATGACTACTAAACCATGGTACCAAGTGCCACGTCCAATCCCTTCCTTAACACCTCCAGGGATGATTACTCCACCACCTCCCTGGGCAGCACATTCCAATTCCAATCACTCTTTTTGTGAAGAACTTCTTCCTAACATCCAGCCTAAACCTCCCCTGGTGCAGCTTGAGACTGTGTCCTCTTGTTCTGGTACTGGCTGCCTGGGAGAAGAGACCAAGATCCTATTCTGAGCAGGGATGTTCTTTTTTTTTTGCTCAAATACCTCCTTCTCTTTTCCTGTATAAATATTACAGACTAGTAACTCCTCATAACAGTTCCTGGGATATGACAGTTAGTGTTAGCCCTGCCTTGGTGAGACTCAGAAGCCAGAAGATTCTGAATAGGAACTTGAGTGGTTGAGGTGAGTCCTTGGAAGGAGTCTCTTTTTCTGTTTACTGCAAGGGCACCCTAAAGAAACCTGTTCTGCTGTCCCAGGCTCAACATCTGACTTTTTCACAGGCTTTTTGGTTGATCTGGAGCAAGTTAGTGCGTCACAAATACTGCTTACCCCACCTATGGTCTTTTCTTTCAGTTGGAGCAGTTGAGTGGGGCCTCTGCAAATTTGGGGTTTGTGTTATTCTTACCAAGTTTCTGTCAACAGAAAGTTTTTAAACTACAGAGCAGCATACAATTATAGCCTTATTCCATCTGCCTTCCTCTTTGGAAGACTTTTTTTGAGAAATAAATCTTTTAAAGATCCTGTGTGAAACAATCTGTTAGTCAATTAATATAAATAGGAATGGAACTTATATTACTGTAGTCTTTTTTCTTTTCTTTTTTTTTTTTTAATAGTGTAACTGTTCCATAAAGCTCTGAATTCCCTAGGTTTTTAACTAATTTTATTTCAGCTTTATTGGCAACAAAGTTGCATGCATATGCAACACCTTTTTCTCATGCCCTTAAGGAACAAAAGCTGTTAAAAAACATTATGAAGAAAGGTTTATGCTTAAATCTGTTGTGTTTCTCCTAGTGTTACCCTGGCAAAGTACCCTATAATAATAAAATTAGTTAATGAGGAGTTTCATCAATTTAAAATGGCAAAAATGTCTTGGTATATCATATAAAGCAGCATTGTGCATGGTGCAGTAAACAGAGCAAAAAATTCAAAGTACATATGTGATCACCTATATAGTATCATAGTAGCAGTTACATCAGTTCATAGTATCATACTATCAGTCAGGGTTGGAAGGGACCACAAGGATCATCTAGTTCCAACCCCCCTGCCATGGGCAGGGACACCCCACACTAGATCAGGCTGGCCAGAGCCTCATCCAGCCTGGTCTTAAACACCTCCAGGGATGAGGCCTCATATATATATATGAAAATACAAGGAAGAGTGATAGATAATTTGCATCTATCTACTAATTGCTTGGAGTATGAGTTGTAGTTAGTTGTAACTAAAACCACTGTCAAACTCATATTTGAAAGTGAACTCCAGGAGGAGGATAAACAATGGATAGGAGTATGACCTCTAAGTGTATGTGGTGGTTTGAGCCTTAACTGGGATTTAAGAGCTGAGATGGTGGGGCAAGACTGAGAACCCCTCCCCTGCTCCCCCACCTCCCCCCCCACCTTTCGTGACTGAGAGAAAAAGGGAAGAGGAAAGAACAGAGAGAGACAAGGGAAGGAAAAAAAAAAGGAAATAAAGGGGGATAAGGAAAAAAGGGAGGAAGTAAATCTACCAAGAAATAATTTGGAGTCAGTTTGGAAGTAGAGAGGTAAAGTTTTCTTTAAACAAAATATATATACATACATACATATATATATATATAAATAAGTAAAAAATATATATAAAAATATAACAATATATTGTTATATGTATATAACAGTAACAGGAAGGGTTCACAAGGGTAAGGAACAAGGATGGACAGGGAGAATATACAAACCCAACACTCCTTTGAAGAAGCGTGGGTGCAGCAGGGAGAAAGACCAGGCCTGACCACACGGCAGAGAACCACGAAGGCAGCAGCGACTCTCTTAGTCCTTTCATCCCGGCAAGGCAGAAGCAAAAAAGAGAGCAAATAGATGCAGTTCCTTCCTTTTTATAGGCTTGCTGGACAGGGAGGGGGAGTGGAACTGACTGACTCAGTTTGCCAGGGGAAAAATCCCTCTCTGGGGAAAGCAAGGCTGTAGAGAGCAATAAGGTCTGGTTCAACTTCTCAGATGTATATGCAGCTCTTGTATATATATATATATACACAAGGCTCAGCACTGTTTAAAGGTGAATTTCCCTTTGTTTCTGCTGTTAAAACCTGAGCAGAGTTTTTGCCTTCCAACTAGATGCTCTGAGAGACACAGTTTTGAGATGAGGAAAGTTGTGTCACTTACTCTCTTTTTGTTTTCAGATGTTCCCTTCTACAGAAACAACTCTGCAAGAACTCTGTACAGCTGTGCCTGATTCCATCCTGTTTTGTCATGCATTCAGTGTACCTGTGCAGTTTTATGTGAGGCTGTGGTAGAATCAGATGCTTAAGTTATATTACTGTGAGGTGACTTCTTTAGCAATGGCAGTAAAAGGACCTTGTAGCTTAATTGCCATTGATCTTGGTGTTACTAAATTGTGTAGCAGATAAATGTCAGTAAGTGGAAAATGCCACTGTCTGCCTGCCTATGTGGTGATTCCTTTTTAGGGAAAACCTGTAATCTGAGTACCCCAGAAGATTCAAAGTTCAGTACTTTCAGAAAGACAATCAAGATTTAAAGATTAAAAGGCTGGATATAAAAGGGACATTTGGGGAAATGAGGGAAAGTTTGGGTGAACAAGAAACCATAATATTAGGAGAAAAGTGAGCGGAGAAATGGAAAACAGGAGGAGTAATCAGAGAGTATAAATGAGAATACCTATCACAGAATCACCAAGGTTGGAAGAGTCCTCAAAGATCATTAAGTCCAACCTGTCACCCCAGACCTCATGACTAAACCATGGCACCAAGTGACACATCCAATCCCCTCTTGAACACCACCTCCCTGGGCAGCACATTCCAATGGCTAACAACACTCTCAGTGAGGAACTTTCTCCTCACCTCAAGCCTAAACCTCCCCTGGTGCAATTTGAGACTGTGTCCTCTTGTTCTGGTGCTGGGTGCCTGGGAGAAGAGACCAACCCCCTCCTGGCCACAACCACCCTTCAGGTAGTTTAGAGAGGTCTCCCCTGAGCCTCCTCTTCTCCAGGCTGAACAATCCCAGATTCACATCTTCCCTTTTGTCATGCTATGATTCTCTATTGCCCTTAGGATGCCCCATCTCAGTCTCCTGCTCTGATGGTATTATCAAGATGGAAGGCCCTGGCATCTCCAGGTGATCATCATAGGTGAGCTCTTCTCCTTGCCTTCCTCATGGCAACTGGGATTTGTCAATTACACGTTCCCCATTGCTCTTCTATTTACTCAGAACCTCAGTCATCTCTGCCATTTGCTGTAATGGCAAGAGAGAAAGGAGTAGGAGGCACTGATATGCATGCATAAAAAATACTCTCCTCTACATGTGACTGAGAAATTAGGTCAACTTGGGCATTTCAGCTTGTTGTTTGTACTTTCAAAAGCTTTGATTACAAAAGTAACTCCTCACTGCCTGATATTTAGAAGTTAGATTTTACTGATGACACCAGAAAGTACTCAGAAAAGCTAATTCTGTGTCACCTTTTTTTAAACTGATTTTTTTTTGTTAATATAAGAGTCTTCTAATTTGCAGAGGTGCTGCAAAGTGATTAGAAGGTGTTGTAAGCTGTTCTCCCCAAAAAATGGAGGCATTTGTAGTATTGTTCCACAAAATATAGCAATCAGAGTGGCTGGAGAGCAGCCAGGCAGAGAGGGACCTGGGGGTACTGGTAGATGGTAGGCTGAACATGAGCCTGCAGTGTGCCCAGGCAGCCAAGAAGGCCAATGGCATCCTGGCCTGCATCAGGAACAGTGTGGCCAGCAGGAACAGGGAGGTCATTCTCCCCCTGTACACTGCACTGGTTAGGCCACACCTCGAGTACTGTGTCCAGTTCTGGGCCCCTCAGTTTAGGAAGGAGGTTGACTTGCTGGAACGAGTCCAGAGAAGGGCAACAAAGCTGGGGAGGGGTTTGGAGCACAGCCCTGTGAGGAAAGGCTGAGGGAGCTGGGGTTGCTTAGCCTGGAGAAGAGGAGGCTCAGGGGAGACCTTCTTGCGGTCTACAACAACCTGAAGGGACATAGTAGCCAGGTGGGGGCTGATCTCTTCTGCCAGGCAACCAGCACCAGAACAAGAGGACACAGTCTCAGGCTGTGCCAGGGGAGGTTTAGGCTGGATGTTAGGAAGAAATTTTTCATAGAGAGACTGCCCATTGGAATGTGCTGCCCAGGGAGGTGGTGGAGTCACCATCATTGGAGGTGTTTAGGAGGAGACTTGATGGAGTGCTTGTTGCCATGGTTTAGTTGACTAGATGGTGTTGGATGATGCGTTGGACATGATCATCTTGAAGGTCTCTTCCAACCTGTTCTTTTCTTTTTTCTTTCCTTTTCTTTTCTTTTCTTTTCTTTTCTTTTCTTTTCTTTTCTTTTCTTTTCTTTTCTTTTCTTTTCTTTTCTTTTCTTTTCTTTTCTTTTCTTTTCTTTTCTTTTCTTTTCTTTTCTTTTCTTTTCTTTTCTTTTCTTTTCTTTTCTTTTCTTTTCTTTTCTTTTCTTTTCCTTTCCTTTCCTTTCTTTTCCTTTCTTTTCTTTTCCTTTCCTTTTCAAAATTACTTAAGTGATGTGATCAGTGTTTTTAGAAAATAATGTTCTGCCTTCTTTCTCTTTTCCTTATTCTGTAACTAATGCATACAGTGAGTTTAAGTAAGACAGATATTTGTAAATGAGTAGCAAGCTTGATTTATGGAGGAGCTATTTAATGTTCTGTATTTGCATTCCATTTCTTCTCTGCAAGTTAGTTTTGGAACGAAGCACATGCCATAACTTTTATGTTACTGTTGTTCAGCCTTGTTGTTTGACAGTTAATTTGGTATAAAACCCACACTATATCATTGTTATTAATTAGGATGGCTCTGAACTTGCCTTTCAACGCTATTAAATGCAAGCATTTAGCTACATAAAAGTATAAATGTGCAGTGAGTTTCTTCAGCAGAATGGCAACATGAAAGAATTAATACAAAGTAATTAAACCTTCATTGAAAGGAAGGAATCTACCATAGGATGAAAACATAAATCATGATAAATACTTTATCAATAATATTCACACTTTGTGGGGTTCAAGGTCAGAACTGTACCTTCACAACTTTATTCATCGGGAAGCTGAAGCAATTGCTTAGTGTATGTGAAGTGATCTGTACTTTACAGTCTGCACTGTGAATTGTTGAGTGTTTTTCATGGCATTAAGAAATATGGCAGGCATGACATCACAAAATTTTTCACAAATGCATGAATCTTTTAGATAGAGACACAGAGTACTGTAAAACATTCATGGATTTATTCCAGCTGTGCAAGCAAAAAAAAAAAAAAAGATTTTATCTAAGGTTTATCATTTCAGAGATTTAATCCAGAAATTGTCCTTTAATGGGAATATACTCATACATGTACTTAACTGAAATTATTTGGCTAAGTGCTTTTCTGCAGAGAGAAAAATCTTCATAGATACTTAAATGCATGAATGAGATTTTAAGAGGGAAGGTTCATTATTTGCCTGAATTTTGTACAGCAGCTGATTGAATACTAGCCTGATTTCAGGTGCTCCTGCAAAACAAGCAGGCAGATAAGCATGTATTTAAGTGATAAGGTTAATCAGAAAATGTCTGTTTGTGATCTACACACCCTTGGAACAGAAATACCAGTGTCAGTTTCAGAACTCATCTGAATTATGCTCTGTTGGGAATTTGTTAGAAGATTAATATTTTTAAAGTAGCTGCAGAGTATTTCTGCAACACGAGCTGGAATAGTAAGAGAACTTTTAATTCACAGAGGCTGTAAAAAAAAAACCTACATGAAAATGTATTACTGATGAAGCTGTCACATAATTTAAATGGGAATTACATTTGTTCCTGTTGTAACATATTGCAGCTAATATGAGATAAAATATGAGCTTTGTGTCAGAGAAAGATGTTTAAAAGAAGAGGTTTAAGTACAATAGCAATGGAATGTAGAAGACCTGCCAACTACCAAATGAAAAGATAAATAAATAAATTAATACTCAAAGAAGGCTCAGGAATGCAGGCTGTCTCTGAGAAAGCTGCATGGAATAGGCACAACCATTTATGGGATTGAAATGATAAAGTCATTTAACATTAGTCCTTTCCCAGGAACCCAGCACAAACTTGTGAGCTACATTAAGTACTCCTGCCACAGATATTACACAGCTAACATATATTGAACTATGACAGATGGATATCTCATCTTCTTCCCTTAAAATGACCTCTTGAATTTGGTTTTCAAGTGATTAGAACACAACACATTTTCCATCAATCTTACACTAAGAGAAAGGTCATGCTTCAGTGTGGCCAGCACTGTGCAGGAGAGGCATTTCTGAGCATATATTCTGAATATATTCCTATGCTGTACTGCACTCTCTGTGCAATCTTATGGTTGCAATCTCTGTCCAATTTTTCAAGCCAGGCTGGCCTTTTCCAAGCCCTTACTGGGAAAAGAAACAACAGACAGTTTATGTTAGTGCAAACTCCACTCCATCAGATTTCCAGACCACACACCTACCCCTGGGTATGGGCCAGTAGAAGCTAACAAACATTTTGACTGAAGGCAGGCAGGAGGCTTGTAAAGATAAACTCCTGATAAGTTGTTTAGAAAAGTTGTAATGAAGATGAATGAGATGAAACAGTTTTTCTGAACTCTTCTTTCCCTTTATGATTAATGCATTTCAATGGCCAACCCATGGCTGGAGGTTCATGACCATTATATCCCACCCACCTTGTTAAGCAAAATTAAACCATTGGAGTAAAAGTGGTTTCCAGCTGGCTGCTCTGGTTGCTGCAGTTATGAAACTTACTAAATCTTGGAGCAGTTTGAATTATATTTGAGTCAGTGAACTGGACACATTCATGTAATGTATAGATGCTGGTTTGCTGTTCCGACAACATACAATAATAACACAGCAGTAGGATTCCTAACACAGTAGTAGGATTGCTTTCATGCACAGACTTTACATACATTATATTTTGGTCAAATATTAATCATAATTATAATAAAAAATAATTTAGACACCCTACCTGTTTCTACCATTTCTTGTATGAATTTATTCAGGATATGCAAAAATAGAATAGAATAGAATTAACCAGGGTGACCTTTGAGATCATGAAGTCTGACCTATCACCCAACACCGTATAATCAACTAAACCATGGCACCCAGCGCCCCATCCAGTCTCCTCCTAAGCACCTCCAGTGATGGTGACTCCACCACCTCCCTGGGCAGCACATTCCAATGGCCAATTACTCTTTCTGTGAAGAACTTCTACCTAACATCCAGCCTAAACTTCCCCTGGTGCAGCTTGAGACTGTGTCCCCTTGTTCTGGTGCTGGTTGCCTGGCAGAAGAGACCAACCCCCACCTGGCTACAACCTCCCTTCAGGTAGTTGTAGACAGCAATAAGGTCTGTCCTGAGCTTCCTCTTCTCTAGACTAAACAATCCCAGCTCCCTCAGCCTCTCCTCATAGGGCTTATGCTCTAAACCCCTCCCCAGCTTTGTTGCCCTTCTCTGGACACCTTCCATCAACTCAACATCTTTCCTAAACTGAGGGGCCCAGAACTGGACACAGGATTCAAGCTGTGGCCTAACCAGTGCTGAGGGGCACAATGACCTCCCTGCTCCTGCTGGCCACACTGTTCTGATACAGGCCAGGATGCCACCGGCCTTCTTGGCCCCCTGGGCACACTGCTGGTTCATGTTCAGCCTACTATCAACCAGTATCCCCAGGTCCCTTTCTGCCTGGCTTCTCTCCAGCCACTCTGACGCCAGCCTGTAGGACTATGAAGCATTTCTCCAAGAAGTATGTGCTTTCAGAAATGCCTTAGTATCAGTACTGCTTCTACCACATTATCAGGGAAGAATTAATTGCATTGGCATAACAATTATCTTTTTCTAAGACATAATTAGGAATTCCTGAATCAGAGTTTTGTATAAATGGTGTCCAATGGACCCAGTGGCTTATGCAGATCCTTTTAACAGAAATTTTAACTTTGGTTAAGATGCCTCATTCACATTTTCAAAAATAGGAATCATTCCTCTTGTGGCTTTGTTTTGATTTTGGGGTATTTTTTGGTTTCTGTTTTTTTTCTCTTTAAGCAGCTGACTATGCTATTTTGAAGTAAAGTAGTTGCAGATCAATGACATGCTGCAGTAAAAACAGAGAACAGTGCATTTACAAAGTGTTCTTTCTATGTGAATGAAAATATGGATAGTTTTTCCCATAAATGTAGAGAAATAGATACATTTTTTTGGTCAGTCATGCTTAAAATGAAAGAAAATATACCTGCAGGCACCATTGCTGAAGTTACAGTTGGAAATAGGACTGGTAACAGGGATAGTTATTTTTGCCCAGTAGCTAAAAACTACAGAATCACAGAATCACCAAGGTTGGAAGAGACCTCAAAGATCATCGAGTCCAACCTGTCACCACAGACCCCATGACTAAAATATGGCACCAAGTGCCACATCCAATCCCCTCTTGAACACCTCCAGGGATGGTGACTCCACCACCTCCCTGGGCAGCGCATTCCAATGGCCAATCTCTCTTTCTGTGAAGAACTTCTTACTAACATCCAGCCTAAACCTCCTCTGGTGCAGCTTGAGACTGTGTCCTCTTGTTCTGGTGCTGCTTGCCTGGGAGAAGAGACCAACCCCCTCCTGCCTACAACCTCCCTTCAGGTAGTTGTAGACAGCAATAAGGTCTCCCCTGAGCCTCCTCTTCTCCAGGCTAAACAATCCCAGCTCCCTCAGCCTCTCCTCATGGGGCTGAAACAAACTAGTTTGGTTTTGGATACTTGGAAATGCTGGTTAAGATGAAAAAGAAAGAAGCATCGAATTTGAAGTAAACCCCAGAAATGCTATTGAAGCATTTAATTCATTTTAAGTTTGCATAAAACCCATTATTCTTTTAAAGAATAAGTCAATTAAAATCTTCATTTCAGAACACATTCTTTTTTTTCAGAACTGGTGAAAACCAGTATTTGATGTTTTGGAAATCTGCAGCCAACATTTTTAGCCTGCATTTTTTGCTCCATTCATCTTAATTGATAGGCTCTGGGCTCCTCATAGATATTTTAAGTTCTTTCTTGGAGTGAATCTGCTGTTCACCAAAAGTAATCACTTAGCTTCATTGAGGTTAAAAAAAAAGGCAACAACATTGCTGATAAGTGTTCACAACTCTTCATGAAGAAAATAAGTATTCATTTTAAAGCAGTTGCAAGAACTGTAGCCCATAAAACTGAAATAATGTCTGGAAAAGTAATTTCAGCTGCGAACAGACTTATTTTAATCTCTTCTAGAGCATGCATCTGGTCTGACCAATAAAGCAGGTTCAAAAGAGAATTATACTAAATGGGATTGTGAAACACGTGGAAACCTCCAACTCCACTTGTCTGCTTACCCTGCTTACAAACAATTTAATTCCAAATGCACTTAAATACAGGATAAACCCAGAAGCATGCTTATCCATATGTTATTTAGCAATTGAAAGATACCTTCTGTCATGGTATGAGGAGTGTTTGGAGTCAGAAAATAAAGAGGCTTTCACCAAGCCAAACCACTCTCCAATAATGAACTGGAGCCCTAAGTGCACCTTTCTTCCACAGCAATGACAAACTTCATAGTGAAGCAGCTAGCTAGCTAAACCAACTATTTAGCTACCTATCAGTAGAGCTGAGATGTCTTTCAGGTATTACTCAAAATATATGATTTATAAGACCAAGAAAGGGTAATGTTTCTTACAGGGTAAACAAAAACCCCAAAATGTTACACTCTATTAAAAAAACACAGGCTTGCAGTGTACAGAAATGCAATACCTATTTTGCTTTGTTTTTCAGAGGGAGAGGTGGGAGAGGGCAATTGCTAGCAGCAGCTATTGCACTTTTGACCAGTATATTTCAGACAATATAGTAAATAATGCATTTATTGAAGTCACTGTTCGTAATGAATATTACCAGAAACATTTTAGTAGTGAAGCTCTGGTCTAGCTTTAGCAGAACTTGTCAATAGGAAAGTCTAATACGAGGCTGTAACTTGTATCAGAGTGTGTTCTCACAGAACACAGAGGTGCCTCATTCAGTTTTCACAGTATCTTGTTTGAAGGATCTCTGTGCTCAGAGAGCCTTCCCTTGGGCCTTCCCCTTGGTATTATTTCTTAAATTCAGCAGTGAATTGGATGCTTTCAAACCAGCATAGGCTGACCTAACAAGAGAATAATGTTTCTTCAATTGAGGACTTCATGGAGATATTTTTTTGCTTCATAAATTCAGACTTTCTTACTACAGCAAAGGTTGAAAATTTTACTTTTCAGCCAAGAACAGTGGGAAACCCAATTCCTTTTTTCAGTCTGTATTTGGTTAAGCACCCTAGTTTGTAGAGAGAGAGTTGCTGTACATACTAAAATATATCTTTAGCTTTTAATTTCAGTTCTTCCTGCAGTCATTTCTTAAAGCAGCAGTGGTGCCCTTTTCACCTATTGTTTCTCTCAGAGCTACTGGCCAGCAATATAGCTGGCTAAAGTCTGATGTGCTGCTAAACCCAGATTTTAAGCTGCATTCGTTTGCTCAACAGTCTTTCTTGGAACTGCTCACCTGCTGGGGTAGTTCCTCATGCGGACAATAGCAGGAAATCATGTCAACCTAATTATTTCCCTATATTGAAAATCAGTTGGGTTTTTTTTTCCCCATCTAATTTTATTTGAAAATAAATTCAGGAAATACAGGAACAAAAGCAATTAATGTGCCAGGCCATAGACAGTCACACACTGCTGAAATAACTAACAGTTGATGTTATTTCCCTTGTGGTTCCTTGCTCCCCTTCTGCTGCCAGAGGTTACTGTGTCTGTAGCTGAGTGACAGGGATACAGCAGGTAAGTGCTCCTCGTTGCACTCCCTGGCAGCTTACCCAAGCATCTGCCAAAGCAGTTTGAATTAGCTAGCTGAGCACAGATGTATATGCTGCCTGGTAGTGAGAGTAATCATTTTGCTGTCAATATCTAGGTAACACCTAGGGACAGTGATGTCATGCATAACTGCATCCTTTTGGCAAACATATGGCCTCACCTTCATAAGCCTGCCAACATCCTGGGCACACTCAGGTGTATCAGCACCTTCTTCAGGTGATATGCCTTCAGTATCTTTTGAGGAGTCATATAAAAACCATTTTGCTTCACCCTTTGCATTTAACTTAGATTTAGCAATCATGCTGAGAATTTCCTTTGCCTGCTTTATCTGACCTCAGATGATGTATCTACCCAACAATCGCTAGGAAACTCTGAGGAAATTGGAGGTGTTCAAGAGGGGACTGGACATGACAGTTGGTGCCATGGTCTAGTCATGAGGTCCGTGGTGACAGGTTGGACTCGATGATCCTCGAGGTCTCTTCCAACCTCGGTGATTCTGTGATTCTGTGAAATAGTCCCTTGTTCCTATTGGATTCATACACTAACTATTGAAGAGCAGATTCTACTCATCTCTCAAATGAAAGGCCATTGAATAGAATAGAATAGAATAGAGTAGAGTAGAGTAGAGTAGAGTAGAGTAGAGTAGAGTAGAATAGAATAGAATAGAATAGAATAGAATAGAATGGAATAGAATAGAATAGACCAGACCAGGTTGGAAGAGACCTTCAAGATCATTCCGTCCAACCTATCAACCAATCCAACCCACCTAATCAACTAAACCATGGTACCAAGCACCCCATCAAGTCTCCTCCTGAACACCTCCAATGATGGTGACTCCACCACCTCCCTGGGCAGCCCATTCCAATGGCCAATCACTCTGTATAGAACTTCTTCCTAACCTCCAGCCTAAACCTCCCCTGGTGCAGCCTGAGACTGCCTGCATGGCACAAATGCATTGTGATTTTTATACAAAGTAAAAGAAAAAAATGAAAGATATTTGGCTCAGTAAATTCCCCTAAGCCTTGGTGGAGGAAATTTGCCTCTTCTGCATAATTTCACAGGAGTACATATGGCGTGACACTAGCAAGGGAAAATTCCTGGGTTTTAACATTAAAACATTACATACAGTGTTATCACGTTTATGTTCAAACTATCAGTTCCAGTTTAGTGTGTATTATCTCCCATAGTATAAAAAAGTGCATTAACATTAAAGTGCAGACAAAAATGTGTTTCTGGTAAAATGAACATAAAGGAGCATAAAGGATATGCCAACCAAAGTATTTTGACCATATCAAGAGAGCAATTTTTGTAATCGATTTTTTTTGCTTTGACCCAATGATATAACCATGAATTCTACTACTGGAATCAAATATTCTATGCTGATTATTCTGCCATTTGGTAGTAAGAAAGGAATGCTAAGATGAATGGACTTCTGAAATCTAGATGGGCAGAGTCCAAGGGTATGAGATTTAACACCTCCAAGTGCTGGGTTCTGCACATTGGCCACAACAACCCCATGCAGTGCTACAGGCTGGGGTCAGAGTGGCTGGAGAGCAGTCAGGTGGAAAGGGACCTGGGGCTGCTGGTCGATGGTAGGCTGAACATGAGCCTGCAGTGTGCCCAGGCAGCCAAGAGGGCCAATGGCATCCTGGCCTGCATCAGGAACAGTATGGCCAGCAGGAGCAGGGAGGTCATTCTGCCCCTGTACACTGCACTGGTTAGGCCACACCTTGAGTACTGTGTCCAGTTCTGGGCCCCTCAGTTTAGGAAGGAGGTTGACTTGCTGGAACATGTCCAGAGAAGGGCAACAAAGCTGGGGAGGGGTTTGGAACACAAGCCCTACGAGGAGAGACTGAGGGAGCTGGGATTGCTTAGCCTGGAGAACAGGAGGCTCAGGGGAGACCTTCTTGCTGTCTACAACTACCTGAAGGGAGGTTGTAGCCAGGCGGATGTTGGTCTCTTCTCCCAGGCAGCCAGTACCAGAACAAGAGGACACAGTCTCAGGCTGTGCCAGGGGAGGTTTAGGCTGGATGTTAGGAAGAAGTTCTATACAGAGAGAGTGATTGCCCATTGGAATGTGCTGCCCAGGGAGGTGGTGGAGTCACCATCATTGGAGGTGTTCAGGAGGAGACTTGATGGGGTGCTTGGTGCCATGGGTTAGTTGTTTAGGTGGTGTTGGATTGGTTGATGGGTTGGACGCAATGATCTTGAAGGTCTTTTCCAACCTGGTCTATTCTATTCTATTCTATTCTATCCTATTCTATCCTATTCTATCCTATTCTAAAAATGTAAATGGAATGTGCAATGAACATCTCAAGGACTGTAGCTAAGAAAAGATCAATCTTACTAGGAAGCCATTAGCCGGCTTCAAGGCACTCTGCTAAATTAGAAACCCACTTAAAATTAATAGAAAGTAGTCGGTAAACAGTCTAAAATGTGGTGACAACTTTATGGGTGGGGGGAAAGGGTTAAATTACTTTTCTGCTTGTATTCTGGGGCTGTGTAGACTGATGTCCCCGATTCCATCTCACTTGTCAGTGTTCACTGTTTTTCTCTTCATTTTAAGTTGGAATCAAGAATGGAATCAAGCTTCAGTATATATGACTGAATCAGAAATTCTGAGAATGTTGAATAGGCAGCTGCCATTTTCTGACCTGATTTTTTGTAGGTTTTGTAAGTTGAAGACAAAGATTTATATGACAATTTGAAATCAATAGCAGAGCTGCCACTGGCTTTGAGAAGTCTGGGAGTTTACTTGTGCCAGTCAAGTTAAGCTAGAAGGGAAAAAAAAGGGGTAGATCTATAGTTGGAGACTGAGAGATCTATTTTTCAGAAAATGCTCAGAACTCAGCTTCTGACATGCAGGGCCCAGTGCTGTGCTTCAATTTGACCACTAGAATCATCAATCAATGATTGAATAAGTTAGATTTATTTGCTGATACTGTTACATGCTTCAGAAGCAAAACTTCAGCTAGGATATGGAGGAGAGGAGGGAAAAGAGTGTTACAGACTAAAATTGGAAAGGAAATGTAAGATCAACAACTTAATTTTAGCATGGTGAATGGTGCCACATCCAGATGGCAGCCAGGCACTCGTGGTGTCCCCCAGGGATCACTGCTGGGCCCCGTCCTGTTCAATATCTTCACTGATGGTCTGGATGAGGGCATTGAGTCCATCATCAGTAATTTGCGGATGACACCAAGCTGGGGGCAGCAGTTGATCTGTTAGATGGTAGGAGAGCTCTGCAGAGGGACCTCAACAGGCAGGACAGATGGGCAGAGTCCAAGGGCATGAGATTGAACAAATCTAAGTGCTGGGTTCTACACACTGGCCACAACAACCCCATGCAGTGCTACAGGCTGGGGTCAGAGTGGCTGGAGAGTGGCCAGGCAGAAAGGGACCTGGGGGTATTGTTTAATAGTAGGCTTAACATAAGCCAGCAGTGTGCCCAGATAGCCAAGATGGCCAATGGCATCCTGGCTTGTATCAGGAATAGCATGGCCAGCATGAGCATGGAGGTCATTCTGCCCCTGTACTCAGCACTGGTTAGGCCACACCTTGAGTCCTGTGTCCAGTTCTGGGCCCCTCAGTTTAGGAAAGATGTTGAGTTGCTGGAATGTGTCCAGAGAAGGGCAACAAAGATGGGGAGGGGTTTGGAGCACAAAGCCCTATGAAGAGAGGCTGAGGGAGCTGGGATTGTTTAGCCTGGAGAAGAGGAAGCTCAGGACAGACCTACTTGCTGTCTAGAACTACCTGAAGGGAGGTTGTAGCCAGGTGGGGGTTGGTCTCTTCTCTCAGGCAACCAGCACCAGAACAAGAGGACACAGTCTCAAGCTGCACCAGAGAAGGTTTAGGCTGGATGTTAGGTAGAAGTTCTTCACAGAAAGAGAGATTGGCCATTGGAATGAGCTTCCCAGGGAGGTAGTGGAGTCACCATCACCGGAGGTGTTTAGGAGGCGACTGCATGAGGCACTTGTTGCCATGGTTTAGTTGATTAGATAGTGTTGGGTGATAGGTTGGACTCGATGATCTCCAAAGTCTTTTCCAACCTGGTCTATTCTATTCTATTCTATTCTATTCTATTCTATTCTATTCTATTCTATTCTATTCTATTCTATTCTATTCTTTCAAGGAGAATATGTGGCACAAAAAATGACACTTACAACACGCATGGGAAGAGTCAGACACTCCAACATGGGAAAAATGAGGCAGCCAACCAAGGCTTAGGATAACCTTTAGAAATATGCAGGTGGTAAAATGTGAATCTTGACATTTGTCGGCCTCCTCCTTTAGATGAGCATCTCTGGCCAGGCATGATTGATGGTCCAGAAGCTTGTCCTCATTTTGTAGTTTGGATTTTTCACTTTTTTTCCCCACTCTCATTCACTGTGGGCCAAAAGTAAAAATGTACTGATCATATATGGAGGAAATATGATTATATGATTGAGTCTTTCTGTTCCAGATGTGGAAGCTGTTTAGGACTTGCTGATCTACAGAGAAAGCTCAGGGAAACAAGTCTTGTTCAGGCAAGGTCAGAGTGGATTTCAGCTGAGAACTGCAGTTTCTGCTCCAGATCCAATGGCCAATCACTCTGGGAAGAAGTTCTTCCTAACATCCAGCCTAAACCTCCCCTGGTGCAGTTTGAGACTGTGTCCTCTTGTTCTGGTAATTCATGTGCTTTGTGCTACTCACATGCCATATGTGGTGCTGGGAGTAGGCAAACAGAGGAATGTCACTCTAGCACCCACTCTAAAGAAAGGTCTAGCAGTGTCCCACCACTGCAGACACATCCCTTCCCAGGAGATGGGAGTAAATCACCTCAGCCCAAAGGTGGGAACTGATGCTTCATCTCTTATGAGCATATCTTGTTCTTGGTTTAAAAGAAAGTGATTATGAAAATGGTGCCTGCAAAATGTGACTTCTCCAACTCCTGCCTGGAGAAAGGCAGCAGGACACCTGGCTTCTCAGACAGCAGAGATGTGAGAAGCATTCCAAGGTGCTCAGCCTGTCAGGACTGACAAAGTGGCAGAAGTAGATCTGCAGGATCTGAGACAGAAACCTGGTTCAAGGTGTGGGTAATTTTCAGGGTCAGGCAACAGGAGTTTTCAGAATCACAGCTGTGTGCAACTGAAGTTCACCTGCATTTTCCCTGGAGTCTTTAATTCATTCTTTGTATATAGCCTGAAGTTTGATAGCCACTAAAATTCATGGGGATTCAAAGCTGTTATTTTATTGTTGATGATTCCAAATTTTAAATGCTTTCTCTAGCAGTTAAAAAGAACAGCTAATTATGTCAATCCACTTGTGCATTAATGCATAGAGGTTAGTAGGACTGTATGGGCACCTAGTCAAGTGCATCACAAAGTGTAAGAGGAGTATTTAATTCTCCACTTTGATTTGATGGGTAAGAATTTTGACAGCCAAGGGAAAACTGCAAGAACTTTAACTTTCAAATAAATGCCTTAAAGAGTAACCTGAGAACGTGTAAATTGGCCAGGTGCTAGCTAGCCATGCTAACTGCAATTTCCACAAAGGTGACCTTGGTAAAGCCAAAGTAATAACCCTGTTCAAGAATTAGGGTATCACATTTGAGGTTTTCATGCTTTTGGTTTGTCCAATGCAAACAACTACTCACAGAGAATTTTTTCTGTAGAAGGACGGGACGCAGATTTATATATGGCATTTTCAACAGTTGCATTTCCCTCCAGCTTTAAACCTCAGATAAATTCCATTTAAGATTTGTGCTCCAGCTGTGAGGAGGAAGTGGTGTTAAAATACACAGAATCAAGATTATTTAGTTTGGAGAAGAAGGCCCTTAAACTCTCTGCACTGATTTTGCAAGTACTGGAAACAGATCATAGAATACATAGAATACACAGAATAAACCAGGTTGGAAGAGACCTTCAAGATCATGGCATCCAACCCATCAACCAATCCAACACCACCCAAACAACTAACCCACGGCACCAAGCACCCCATCAAGTCTCCTCCTGAACACCTCCAGTGATGGTGACTCCACCACCTCCCCAGGCAGCCCATTCCAATGGGCAATCACTCTTTCTGTATAGAACTTTTTCCTAACATCTAGCCTGAACCTCCCCGGCGCAGCCTGAGACTGTGTCCTCTTGTTCTGGTACTGGCCGCCTGGGAGAAGAGACCAACATCCATCTGTCTACAACCTCCCTTCAGGTAGTTGTAGGGAGCAATAAGGTCACCCCTGAGTCTCCTCTTCTCCAGGCTAAGCAACCCCAGCTCCCTCAGCCTTTCCTTGTAGGGCTTATGTTCCAAACCCAATAATGCAAAGTATAGAATCATAGAATCAGTAAGGTTGGAAAAGACCTCAAAGATCATCAAGTCTAACCTTTCACCCAAGACCTCATGCCTACTAGACCATGGCATCAAGTGCCACATCCAATCCCCTCTTGAACACCTCCAGGGATGGCGACAGGATGAGGTAAATGAGGAAGAGGGCTCAATTTAGCAGTCTAGTGCTTGGAGAAGTCACTGACCAAGCCACAAAGCAAAGTCCTGGAAGCTAAGAGTAGAAGGTGGAACCCCACAGAAGCTGTTCCAAAGCTGCAACCATATTGCCAGGTGTATCAGGTGTGCATCATCAAAGGAACTATTCTCCAGTGCACTTGCCAAAGCAGCCCACTGCCTGCTTGCCATTCAAACATACCTTGGAATAGATTCACCTAGCCTCACAGAGTCCATCATGGCATTAAGGCAACTAGCACCAAAGGAAAGCAGGTGGACGTATACGTGTGCTGGTTCTTAGTCTAACTTAGTCCTAGTCTTTATTGCTGAGGATAAACTTATGTTTATCAAGTAAGAGTTACTGAACTGTTACTATTCACAGTGCTTTCCAAAGTGTAAAATAAACTATTTCTCCAGTTGCTGTGATCACAGCACCCTTTAAGCCAGAGCTACCTTGCATTTGGAGGAATTGAATGCTGAGAAGAAGGTAGTTGATGCTTGGCAGATGCTACCCTGTTAAATTACTTGAATATAGAATCATAGAATCATAGAATCAATAAGGTTGGAAAAGACCTCAGAGATCATCAAGTCCAACCTGTCACCCAACACCTCCTGACTAACTAAACCATGGCTTCAAGTGCCGTGTCCAATCCCCTCTTGAACACCTCCAGGGATGGTGTCCCAGCAGCAACATCCATAAGTATCTGTTTCTTATTGTCCACTATATGAAACCTGAGGGCTTTGGAAGAAGCAAGCAAAGCAAAGCATCCACCACAGCAAACAGCACATGCGTGGAGATCTCTTACAACCATCAGCATCCTCCTAAGGTGTGGAGAGCAGCTTCTCCACCACTCAGTTCTTGGCATTTGCATCTTATTGCTGATGTGGCAGTGGCCCACACGAGCTCCTACACAGCTCAGCATCAGGACAGTGCTGAGCAAGCAGATCCTGATGCCCCCCCATTTACCACATTACCAGTGCAAGTTGGGCCAGTGTGCAGCCCCTGGCTGCAGCCCCTGCGGACTCACAATGTAGGGAAGGATCCATGAGGATGGACATCAAGTCTCCACAAATTGTGGTCCAGTCTCACAGAGAATGATGTTGTAATCCATGTCTATCCTAGAAAACATGCTTCTGGAAAACTGAATATTACTTTAGGAAAAGCCATTGTATGCAGGGTAGTTTTCTTCCATACAGATTGTGCTGATAAAAAGGTTTTTAAAACACATCTTGTGTGTAATGCACAAAACTTTAACTTAGACAAATAATGTCATTTCATTGCTAGAGCTCTTAGCCTTTAATTGAAAACACTAAAAACAAGAAGAAAATGTTTTAATTATTGCAGGGGGTTTTGATTTAACAAAAAAGAGAAAAGTAAAGCCTCCTTTCTTTTGGAATAGCATTATTCATTGTGCACCATAGCACGTCCCATTTAAGGCTGGCAGAAGCAGATAGCTGAAAGAGCCTTGAGCAATAAGGGCAATATTAATGCATTAGCTTTTATTAATGTATTGGAATCACTTCTTTAACATATTCTATAGAGGACTGTAAATATTTTTACAACTTAGAGTAGTACATAATGGTGGCACAGAGGATTTATAGAATCTCTTAGCTTTAAGATGTCTCTTTATACAACACAAGCATTTAATAAGTGTTCAATGAAGCTTATTGACATTTACTTTTCCCTCTACCATACATTTATTAAGTTTGAATATCACATTCACATTAACATCAAACACATAAAATATGGAATAGCTGGAGAGAACAGAAGACATATTTTAGTGCTTTGATGTTGATGCCAAAGTTTTATTTAAGATATTTATATGTAGCCTAAAAAGGATAATAAATTTCATTGAAAGCTCACTGCATTACTAGACTTTTCAAAGACCAGAGGATAGGCTGAAAGTACCAAAAGGGAAAAATAGAAATACTGCTCAGCAATCAATCTTCAAAAGTAATGAATGTTATTAGGAAGCCACATTTATGATATTTGTAATTTAAATTTGATTTCTGAAAAGGGGAACTTCAGATCAGACATAAGAATGGGTTCCATTAGCCTTCTCTGTTTTCTTACATAGGGATCATTCAGAGGCATTGAAAAAGAGATTACTGTGTACAAATTACTTGCTATGAAGTACAATATGATTTAGTAATGTATCACAGTATCACAGTATAACCAAGGTTGGAAGAGACCTCGAGGATCATCGAGTCCAACCTGTCTCCACAGACCTCATGACTAAACCATGGCACCAAGTGCCACGTCCAATCCCCTCTTGAACACCTCCAGGGACGGTGACTCCACCACCTCCCTGGGCAGCACATTCCAATGGCTAACAACTCTCTCTGTGAAGAGCTTTCTCCTCACCTCAAGCCTAAACCTCCCCTGGTGCAGCTTGAGACTGTGTCCTCTTGTTCTGGTGCTGGCTGCCTGGGAGAAGAGACCAATTCCCACCTGGCTACAACCTCCCTTCAGGTAGTTGTAGAGAACAATAAGGTCTCCCCTGAGCCTCCTCTTCTCCAGGCTAAACAATCCCAGCTCCCTCAGCCTCTCCTCATAGGGCTTGTGCTCAAGGCCTCTCCTCAGCCTTGTTGCCCTTCTCTGGACACGTTCAAGTGTCTCGATGTCCTTCCTAAACTGAGCGGCCCAGAACTGGACACAGGACTCAAGGCGCGGCTTAACCAATGCAGAGTACAGGGGCACAATGACCTCCCTGCTCCTGCTGGCCACACTGTTCCTAATGCAGGCCAGGATGCCATTGGCCTTCTTGGCCACCTGGACACACTGCTGGCTCATGTTCAGCCAGCTGTCAATCAGTACCCCCTGGTCCCTCTCTGTTTGGCAGCTCTCCAGCCACTCTGACCCCAGCCTGTAGCTCTGCATGGGGTTGCTGTAGCCAAAGTGCAGCACCTGGCACTTGGACTTGTTAAATGCCATCCCATTGGACTCTGCCCATCTGTCCAGTCGGTTGAGGTCCCTCTGCAGAGCCCTTCCACCCTTTAACTGACCGACATCTGCTCCTAACTTGGTGTCATCTGCTAATTTACTGATGACTGACTCAATCCCCTCATCCAGATCATCAATGAAGATGTTAAAGAGGATGGGGCCCAGCACTGATCCCTGGGGGACACCACTGGTGACTGGCTGCCAGCTGGCTGTGGCACCATTCACCACCACTCTCTGGGCTCGGCCCTCCAGCCAGTTCTTAGCCCAGCACAGAGTGTTGCGGTCCAAGCCATGAGCCGACAGCTTAGAGAGCAGGTTACTGTGGGGGACCTTTTTTGTTGTTTGGTTTGGTTTTTTTTTTCAACTGTGCCCAGGAATGGGGAGAAGGAGAGAGACAGCTCTCTCTAAAGTATGGTCAAAGGCTGAAAAAAGCAAAGACAATTCTCCTCACTGAAGCATTTGCCAGGTTCTACTTACTGCTACCTAGTTAAAATGAAATGCATCCATAGATTTGTAGCAAGAACATGATTAACTGAGCAATAAGTTTTTTTATTCATAGTGTTTTGTCTTTCTCTCTGTTCATAGTTTGTGCAGAGATGAATGATAGTATTCTGAGAAAAGTGGATCACATTAAAAGAAAGGTGAGCTGCCCATCTCAAAGAAAATTGCAGCAGAAGATTTTACGAAGAACACAACTGTTTTGGCAACTTTTGCCCTTAGGTAGCTACCATTTATTGTTAAAAATAAGTAGTTATGTAGATCAGAGGTTATCACTTAAACACAAAATTTCATTGCCAAAATAGGTACCTATACTTTACTGTGAACTCAGGCTTTATTTGTTCTTGATAGCATTCAATTCAGAGGAGAGCAGAGAAGAGAGTCAGCATTTCCCTAAGATGAAAAAAAACCAAACCACCAGCAGACCTACTTTGGATTCAATGTGATGCTTTGCAATCTCTTTCTCAGTTCCATAAAGCCTCACTGATAGAACTAACTTTTTGATTCAATTAGCCAGGAAACTTTTTTGGTAGGCTTCTGTTAAGATGCTTGAACTTTCATTGATGTCTTTCAATTGACATTTAGACTCTTAAATACCTCTGTGTATTTTCTCTTCTTATTACTTGATGAACATTCCTTGACGAAAAGTCAATGGAAGCTGTTGGATGCTTAGTACCTGCACAGAAATCAGTCCTGTGACGATGCTTACTATAGCACCAAAGGTCAGTTACTGGATCAGGACTTAAATGTACACCAGAATGCCAACTGTAAGCTCAAGTCTAAAACAGGACAAAGGAATAAACTTCCCCTCTGGATTTATATTGCATTACTCCCTCAAATCTTTGAGGGTTTTGGAGTCTATTTCATGAATTGTTATGCTTCAGGTTCAGCAGGTTTGCTCAGTTAGTAGATGAAACTGCAGCTGTAATACCAAGAGTCACGAATTCTCAGCCTGACATGCTCCCAAGAGCAAAACAAAAGAAAGAGGAGACAGATTACAAAATTATGAAGATACATGGTGATGTAGATATGTCACTTTCTTACAATCATGACATCCAACATATTTCTTTGGTCATATTTTGTGTGGACCTGACCCACTCTATATCGGTCAGTCCATCAGGGAACAGCTCAGCCTCCTGTGCGTGAAAAATACTCCCTCAGGTAGGTTAAGATCTCACCCTGAAGGGTAGATTGTCAGGCACAAGTCATGCTATTTGTATTTCAATAGCTAATTATCATTAGCATGACCTTGATTCACATTTCCTGTCTTGGGGCGCACCCCCTTTGAAGCAGCTGGAAACCCTTGTTCTTGCAGCAAGGTGTCAAGAGCAGGAGGGGTTTTTAATGAGAAAAAATTACAATGAAATCTGAACAAATTCTTTCTTATGTTCTTGCTGTTTTCTTGGTCTTGAGCTAAGAAATGGGCTTAAAACTGGTCAAAAAGGTCACATTAGAAGGTCTCTGAAGTGCCTCAGCTGTATGAGCCCTGCATGCAACGCCAGAGCTGGGCATCGTCACAGCACAGCAGCAGCCTTAGATTACCTATTCTTCCTTGTCCTTATTTCTGCTTTTGCTGTGTACACTTTAGGGATTTCTGACATGGAGAATCCTCAAATACCTTCCTAGGCTGTCTGTGGAAATTCCATAGGGGCAGAGACTCTCAGACTGGTCTGGATTCTGGTCCAATACCTCTTAGCATTAAAACCTGAAGGATTCTGATTTTATGGCAATGTGTAACCTCTCACTAGGAGACATAGTCAAATAGAATTTCCTTTTATCACTATGAGAACAGAACTAGTTATGAAACACAAGTTACTGGAAAATCCTAGTTGGCATCAATTTATCTGCTTTGTATCTAGGAATAAAAATATACCTTAAGGTGCATTTCTAGTATTCTCTGTCAATATTCATAAAGCAGATATTAAAATCTTCCCTTCTCAGGCCTATATTATATTAGATTTTATATTTTCCCTGCCAGATAACAATCTTATCAAGTAATATCCAATTTATTTTGTGTCAAATGGTATTGAGATCCCTACTGCTGTCTATTTAAAAGCTGGATGAGCCCTACTGTTCAGAAAAGTAAAGGTAATATTCTTAACTGTGATGTGGAAGTATTATCACCCCTGTAAGTAGTCTTTAATAGTGAAGGGATCTGTAGATAAAGTTTGTAAAACCATTATTTAACCTTCCATAAACCGAACTTTATGATCACCTACATTTGTTGTAAAGTGAAAAATGGAACAAAAATGTGATCTTGATCATATTTTGAGAAGAACCCTAGGAGGCTCAGGAGAGACCTTATTGCTCTCTACAACTACCTGAAGGGTGGTTGTAGCCAGGTAGGGGGTTGGTCTCTTCTCCCAGGCAACCAGCACCACAAGAGGACACAGTCTCAAGCTGCCCCAGGGGAAGGTTAGGCTTGAGGTGAGGAGAAAGTTCTTCACTGAAAGAGTCATTAGCCATTGGAATGTGCTGCCCAGGGAGGTGGTGGAGTCACCATCCCTGGAGGTGCTCAAGAACGGATTGGACGTGGCACTTGCTACCATGGTTTAGTCATGAGGTCTGTGGTGACAGGTTGGACTTGATATCTTTGAGGTCTCTTCCAACCTTGGTGATTCTGTGATTCTGTGTGATTCTGTGAAAGTCAACTATTTGATGATTCTGTGAAGTTTTCAGATTTCTCTTTCCAATGCAGCAAATTTATGAGCTATTTCTGAATATGCAAGAACGAAGACACTTAAATTAAAAGTTGCATTTTGAATAGTCATAAGGTATTTCCAGAGAAGTCAGCAAACCAAACAAGGTGAAGAACAAAACAAAGGAACTAGTCTAACCATTTGCAATAAACTGAAGGCTTCAGATTTTTTCTATGGAGTGAGCAACACAGTTCTCTGCATCCTAAGACAGTCTTTTACCGGAAACTATACTGTTCAAATATCTAATCTCCTTGTTATGAAAGCAAAGAGGAAGCAGACAGAGGCATTATTCTGTTAGAATGCTTTCTGGGGAAGATACGATTTTTAGAATAGAATAGAATAGAATAGAACAGAATAGAATAGAATAGCAACCAGCACCAGAAAGAAAGGACACAGTCTCAAGCTTCACCAGGGGAAGTTTAGGCTTGAGGTGAGGAGAAAGTTCTTCACAGAGAGAGTTGTTAGCCATTAGAATGAGCTGCCCAGGGAAGTGGTGGAGTCACCATCCCTGGAGGTGTTCAAGAGGGGACTGGATGTGGCACTTGGTGCCATGGTCTAGTAGTCATGAGGTGTTGGGTGACAGGTTGGACTTGATGATCTTAGAGGTCTTTTCCAATCTTGTTGATTCTATGATTCTATGATAGAATTTAATAGAATTAACCAGGTTGGAAGTGACCTTTGAGATCATTGAGTCCAGCCCAGTAATGAAAATCAGTTGAAAAGCAGTGCCATCAGGAAAACCCCAAACAAACAAACTATGGCTCCAATTTTGTAAAAATTTTGAAGGAAAAAAAAAGAAAAAGAACATTTTTGACAGAGAGGGAAGAATTCCAAAGAAAATTTTAGTAATGTCTTGAAATAGATGGACACTTTTTGTTCCTTCCATCCAAATATTAGGTCCAGAGCTTCCAAGTTAATTTGCTTTCTGCCAGTCGGTGATGGATTTGTTGTTATGAAATTACTCTCACGTTGTGAAAAGGGAGGAAAGATTTGGTGTCTTTCTAGCTCCTTCCACAGAAAATGTCAGCATGAAGATGATACTATTGATACGCACACGCAAGAGAGTGGGAGTGTTCTGTGGAACAGAATGTTCCAGCAGTGCTTCTTAAAAGCTGCAGAGGATGTATTCAGTTTCCAGAGAGCCTGGCAGAGGTGTTTTTTTCTTGTGTGTGGTTCTTTTTTTTCCCCTTTCCTTTCTTTTTGTCATTGCAGTCTGAAAATCAATTGAAGTTATTCTGGTTTTGTTACATTTTGTAGCTTTGCTAAATGAGGTGTTTGCAGGCTTACTGAAATGATGATGGCTAAGCTCAGAAGAGATAAAATGAATGCCAATATCAGCATGTAAGTAGGTAACCGCTGTAGACTAATTAAGCATTCTCCTCTGTGTTCTTAACACCACAGCATTCCTTACAATAATTTGTCTAAGTGCACACTTAAAAGTCTTGTCTGGATTGAGAGCAGTACTGCAATTAGAGCTCCAAGGACATTTCCTCTTCTTCAAAAACAATGCTAGGGCTGCGAAAAACTTTTTACAGCCAAATGTAAGAGCCTGAGAGAGTCCTGTGGCAGTCTTCTTTCAGCATAAAGGTAATTTCCTGAGACTCAACCTGGGAAGCATAATTTTCCTATTTCTGGAGACTTTATAGCTTTGGTTATAGATACAATGGTGGTTATCAAAATGCAAGACCCAGTTTCTTGAAGTAAATGGTGAAGGCATATAAAATTAATGGACTTTTTTTTTTTGATACTTTGGCCTAAATAAGGCAACGAGTAGGCAGATCAAAAAAATACAGCCTTCAACATGCTTCTACTAGTTTAGGTAGATGAAAGCTAAACTGGAAGGAAGGCATGGCAGACACTTCTCTGTAGAAAAC
Organism: Dryobates pubescens; assembly: GCF_014839835.1. Classification (NCBI taxonomy): domain Eukaryota; kingdom Metazoa; phylum Chordata; class Aves; order Piciformes; family Picidae; genus Dryobates; species Dryobates pubescens. The sequence goes on along the minus strand of NC_071638.1, from coordinate 5,330,796 downwards.
TTAGAATGAAGAGGAGGAGAGAAGGCTGAAAAAGAATAGCAAGAGATATAATTCTGGGTCTCTCAAGAGTGTCTAGGACAGACTATTTTACCACACCATTAACTAAGGAAGGGTGGGCAGCTCATAGAATATAGAATACATAGAATAAACCAGGTTGGAAGAGACCTTCAAGATCATCGTGTCCAACCCATCAACCAATCCAACACCACCTAAACAACTAACCCATGGCACCAAGCACCCCATCAAGTCTTTTCCTGAAAACCTCCAATGATGGCAACTCCACCACCTCCCCAGGCAGCCCACTCCAATGGGCAATCACTCTCTCTGTATAGAACTTCTTCCTAACATCCAACCTAAGTTTATGATCATGATTCCTATTACTGTGTTTTTCTTTTGGGATTAATATGTGTACTGTGAAACTTCTATTAAGATAGAAAGAAATGGGGATTAAGTCAGATGTACATAGGAAATGGATGTCAGACTGAGTAATTTTTGCTGGGAAGATTTAAAAAGATCATTAGATTGTGCTATTAATATCTGCTGCATTGCTTTGCTGTTCTCCTAGTGTGTTGTTTTGTTTGTTTGTTTTTTTTTTCAGTTGCTGAATTTGCTTCATCAGTTCCAAATGATAAGATGTGTTAATTCATTTGACACTGTGCACTATGATAAAGTATTTATCACATACAGAGTTACACGTTATTGCTGTATAACATCATGAAAAACAGCATAAATAATTCACTCTAATTACTTCAGCTAATAAGACCTAATGTTCTGGTTCTTTAACATCCTGAGCAATTACTTTCCTTTGTGAATTCGAATAGAATAGAATAGAATAGAATAGAATAGAATAGAATAGAATAGAATAGAATAGAATAGAATAGAATTAACCAGATTGGAAAAGACCTTTGAGATCATCGAGTCCAACCTATTATCCAACACTATCTAATCAACTAAACCAAGCACCCCACCCAGTCTCTTCCTAAACACCTCCAGTGATGGTGACTCCACCACCTCCCCAGGCATCACATTCCAATGGCCAATCACTTTTTCCATGAAGAACTTCTTCCTAACAACCAGCCTAAACCTCCCCTGGCACAGCTTGAGACTGTGTCCTCTTATTCTGTTGCTGGCCACCCAGGAGAAGAGACCAACCCCTGCCTGTCTACAAACTCCCTTCAGGTATCTGTAGAGAGCAGTAAGGTCTCCTCTGGGCCTTCTCTTCTCCAGGCTAAGCAACCCCAGCTCCCTCAGCCTCTTCTCACAGGGCTTGTGCTCCAAACCCCTCCCCAGCTTTGTTGCCCTTCTCTGGACATGTTCCAGCAAGTCAACATCTTTCTGAAACTGAGGGGCCCAGAACTGGACACAGGACTCAAGGTGTGGCCTAACCAGTGCTGAGTACAGGGTCACAATGACTTCCCTGCTCCTGCTGGCCACACTATTCCTGATACAAGCCAGGATGCCATTGGCCTTCTTGGCCCCCTGGGCACACTGCTGGCTCATGTTCAGCCTACTACCAACCAGTACCCCTAGGTCCCTCTCTGCCTGGCCATTCTCTGACCCCAGCCTGTAGCACTGCGTGGGACATTGAGAATTGACTGCTGAAGGTTTATTTAAAACTTGTTGACCCGTGGCTTTGCAGTCACTAGTGACAGAACTTATTTTAACAATAAAGAAGTGAGCTGATGGAACTTAAAAAAAAATATCTTTTTTTTTCAGGAAGGAATTAATATTTCCTATAAAACCGCATCCAAGACCTGTCCATTGGGCTAATTTTAAAGACTGAATTTACAAGTATCATAGTGGAGGCATTCACACATCATACCTAACATATTGATTCTTTTTCTGAGTAATATTTTATTGTATATTCTTTTATTTATGTTTCTGTGAATGTAGAGATAAATAAATAACAACAACAAAAAAAATCTGGAGTAATTCAGGACTTGCTTTTCTGCTCATCACAGGATCACAAGGTTGGAAGAGACCTCAAAGATCATCGAGCCCAACCTGTCACCACAGACCTCATGACTTGACCATGGCACCAAGTGCCAGGTCCAATCTCCTCTTGAACACCTTCAGGGATGGTGACTCCACCACCTCCCTGGGCAGCCCATTCCAATGACGTATCACTCTCAGTGAAGAACTTTCTCCTCACCTCGAGACTAAACTTCCCCTGTTACAGCTTGAGACTCTGTCCCCTTATTCTGGTGCTGGTTGGCTGGGAGAAGAGACCAACCCCTTCCTAGCTACAACCACCCTTCAGGTAGTTGTAGAGAGCAATGAGGTCACCCCTGAGCCTCCTCTTCTCCAGGCTAAACAATCCCAGCTCCCTCAGCCTCTCCTCACACGGCTGTGCTCAAGGCCTCTCACCAGCCTCATTGCCCTTCTCTGGACATGTTCAAGTGTCTCAATGTCCTTAAACTGAGGGGCCCAGAACTGGACACAGTACTCAAGGTGTGGCCTAACCAATGCAGAATACTGGGGCATAATGACTTCCCTGTTCCTGCTGGCCACACTATTCCTAATGCAGGCCAGGATGCCATTTGTCTTCTTGGCCACCTGGGCACACTGCTGGCTCATGTTTAGGCGGCTGTCAATCAGCACCTCAAGGTCCCTCTCTGTTTGGCAGCTCTTTGTAAAAGATAATCTTTGTAAAAGATAATCTTTGTAAAGGATCTTTGTCTGTGTAAAATATAATACAACAGCTAGTGCTGAAAGTATTGGTACCATAATATGATTGAAGAACATACTGTTTATTTCTTTTATTGCTGTAACGAAAAGAAAAAGAACCACAACATTAATATTTTTGCTACAGAGCCTAAGATTTCAAGAAACCCATAGAGAAAAGCTTTCTCAGATGAACAGCAAATATTGAAAGATGTAACCAGAAAATGTTAGCACTATTTGTATTTACATCTTCAATTCACTTTGAAAATACTAAGCAACTTTTCAACACAGGCAGGTAAATGTGTGACTCTATTTGTGATAAAAATGAACAAGAAACTAGTCTTCCAAAAGTTGCAGTAGTAAAAAATATGACACTTTAGATTTCTTTCTGCACTCATCCTGTCAAAAAATACATCTTTTTATTGTGAAAACTTCTGGAATTGCTAATTATCAGAAAATCATAGAAAGTCTTGAGTTGGAATGGCCCCCTGAAAGATCATCTAATTCCGACTGCCCTGCCATGGGCTCAGACACCTCCTACTAGACCAGGCTGCTCAAAGCCTCATCCAGCCTGGTCTTACAGACTTCCAGGGATGAGGCATCCACAATTTTGTCTTCAAATGGACCACATCTACAAATGCACCTCTTCAGCATCTTCCATTGTGCTGTTCCTTGCCTGTGGGTAGCAAAGTCTGAAAAGGTATGAACAATGCTTGTCTTTGGTTTCAGATTGGTGCTCACTATTTCAGTTTGTAACATTTGCTTAGCTTCCTCTCTTCCCTTTTTTAAAATCAATACAAGACAAAGGTGATACAAATGTTTTCTATCATTTATTCAGCATTTTAATCAGCATTCACAGATTTTAGCAATGGGCATCAACTAAATATTTAAAAATATGTAAATACTATCCTTTTATTTCAAGTCAGAATAGCAGAACAGTCAGAATCAGTATCTTTTTAGTACAGTCAGCATCCTCTTTTTTAGTTCAAAGACATTATGTTTGGTTTAAAAGATGTGAGGTTGCACTGAGTTCTTAGATGCACCTTCCAATTTCTGTTTTGTGGTGTTGGAAAATGTAGATAGGAAACATCCCATCAGCTTGAATTTTACAAACTGACCTGACAAGCTTTGCTTCATTTCTAGATCCTTTGATTCAGTGGACTGGAACCTGGTAATGAATGGTTGCTGAGCACTGCTCTTCCACTGAAATGGGACCTGAAGAATCCCTGTTATTGAATGTCCTTATGTGGTAGAGTTTTGCTGCTGTGTTCCCTAGAGCAGCTTCCTCGCTCAGCAGAGGTAAACACTTCATCTAATGTAATTATAAATTGTGTTCCATTTAAGATCTTTCTCTAATTACTTTTTATTTTTTTTTTTCAAAGAAACATCATAAATGTATCCATAGCAATTTTTTTTGTCTACTGACAAAAATCACTCAGAATGTGAAGCCAAAGTAGCACCATGGACAGCACTGCCACCTCTGCAAGTGCCACTGACCCCAGAAACAATCAGCTTGGGCGGGACCTCAGCAGTTCTCTAGGCCAGCTTCTTGCTTAAAATAGGCCCAAGTCACAGGACTTGACTGTTCTAATTAATATTCAACTTAAGCCTCTCTTGATTCCACTCATGCCTGTCATCTCATCCTCCCACCATGCACCACTTGGAAGAGTTTTCCTTCAGAGGCACTTCCTCACAGCCCAAGCACTCCTGTCCTCTGACCAGCTTGGTGAACTTGAACGAGTTTATCAGTGTCTTTCCCAAAATTGGAAGCAATACTCTAGAAGGACATTTCCCTTGACCCCCACAGCCTTTTCTGCAGAGCTGCTCCCCAGCCTCTAGCCTGAACTTCAGACTTCTTTCCCAGTTGCTATACTTCAGTACTGGTAACTCAGGAATTTTTCTGGGTAGTAAAACAAACAACTCCTACAAGATTATTTTTTTTCCTAGAACTGCCTTAAAAAGGCTGTAATTCAACACAAGTATTTTAAGGAGTGCTATTAAATGAAATTCAAGCTTTTTATAGTTCTTAAGCTGTAGACTCTGTGAAGGAGTGTCTGAATTTTGAAGGTATCCTATTAGTGGGCTGAATGAACTCAAAGGAAAGCAATGCACAGTGGAAGAATACACCCTGTTTTCTTAACAGCCAGCAGGATCATTGTATGGATGGAAGATAAGGAAGATATAAAAGAAAGAGAACAAACTTCCATCTGTTTTCATTCTATAATTTATAACTGCAGGAGAGAACATAGCATCAGCAGCTCCAAAACATTGATTCCCTTCCCCCTCTTTGTTTCCATCTAAAATAACTTAGGTATTTGTCCCCTTGACAAACATTTCTGTTGCTTTCTCAGCTCAATATGTTCTCAATATAATTTTCCTATATAAAATATTAATCATCACCAGCTGTTCCAGCCTTTATTTCTCTTGAGTGTATTGTGTAAAAGTACAACATATCTCTAAGCTAGCACTCAGTGTGTAGATATATTGAAAATATATAGGAAGGAAATCAGGTATTGTGCCACAAGACTTATAAGCAGATCCAAGCTCAGATATCTGAAATAAATCTCTCATTAATCTGCAGTATTCTAGAGGGATTTAAAGGGAGGGATCTGATAGCATTTACCAACCTGAAGTAAAAAACATCTTTACATGTATTTCAGGAATTCATAGTTCAGAACACAAACACATTTCCACTCAACAGAGACTATGATTAATATGCTTAAAACATATAACCCACCAAGGCAGGCTTTACGAATTCCTTATTTAATGGTCTCCATTTGTCATGACTCAACATGTTCATTTTAGTGTTAGTTAGGAAAAGAGTTTTAGGGGTCTAAAATACAAGATGTTGTAGATGGCCTCCTGAACAGGCCCCTCCAGCTGGAGACATGGAATACGCATTTCCCATTCATTACCTCAAATCATCCCACTCAAATCATTCCACTAGAGGACCGTTATCATCAGATCTGCAAATTTTACTACATATTCCTGCTGAATGTTTATCTAATTAAAAAATACACCAGTAATATTTGCTTTATTTTCCTTTGGGATATGCACTCACACATACAAGCACAACTCATCTTTCTGTCTGCTCTGCTATCGTCTTATTCCTCTTATCGTCTGCCCCAAATTGGCTCTTCTAACAAGAATACTTCCTTGTTCTGTGAAAGCAGAAGAGAAGATGCAAAGGGCAAATGTATGTATGAATAAGTGTGTATATGAGAGACAGGGTCAAGGATGCATCCCTTTGTACATGTGTATGCATGTGTATGTGTTGGCACATACTTTCCCGTGTCCCAGTTTGTGGTGCCATAACAATAGTATGGACTCATAGTTGCCCTGGTAAACAGGGAAGGGGAAACCCCCTGGGGCCCTAGAGCCCAATGTTTTCAGCCACTCCTTAACGCTCACCACTGATTTATAGGCCAGGCAAAGGAGAACACATTCTCATGGCTTATCCACAAAAATGTAAGCCCAGAAAAGTTGAATTTTATTCAGGACAGATAAATATCCTTATATGTAAAATGGGAACAGGACTTCAGGTGTGAAATGAGGAAAACACAATAAAACATGCAATACAAGGAAAAGAAAAGACAAGAAAAGAAAAGAAAAGCAGAAAGAAATGAAAAGCAGAAAGAAACAAAAAGCAGAAAGAAAAGAAGAATAAAGAAAAGGAAAGCAGAAAGAAAAGAAAAAAGAAAGGAGGGCACAGGGCTTCCATCCTGGAAAGTAGAATAAAACTCTTCTCTAATGGCCAGTCTTACTCACTGGAAATTCTCTTAAGAAGGACCTGGGAAAGATGCAGTATTCCTTTCCATGATGTAAACCTCTTTGCCAAACTTTACTCCAAGGGAACATGTTATTCAGACAGGGGTAGTCATACACATCACAGGCAGTATGCTGCAGTCACACTTCTCCTTTTCTCTTTTTGCACCCAGTGTTTTCAGATGAGTAAGAAGAGAAGTGGTAACTTCTTCAGAGCTGGTGAAGTCCTTTCCCAATTTTTCTGCTCTGGTGATTCACTAGAGACAGTGGCTTCATCTCATGAGATTTTACCTTCCTCAGGGATATGATTGCAGGGCACGTATGTGCTGTATTATGCCTTTATAAGCTTCCATTCCTAGCAAAACAGACAAGATCTGAGGAAAAGAAATCTATTGCTTGGTGTCTCAAGGAATTAGAGGAATTGGGACTGACAGATGTCAGATACAAGAACGATTCTTATGGTTGTACATTATTGTATCTATTATGTAAGATGTTGCTTAGTCTTCATCTGGCCTCAGGATGTGTGCAGTATGAGCACAATGTAAAGCCATCTTGAAATTTCTCAGTTCAAGCTGGATAGTTCAGTCAGACCAAGAAAACTGAGCCTATAACTTAATTGCAAGACAGTTTCCCAACTCGTCAATCCGCAAAGTAGTATAACTATAGAGCAACTTCACCTTCACCGTTCAGAGGAAACTTTCACTCTTAGGACATATAATTGTGCTTCTTAAATATATAAAGCACATCCAAGTCTGTCCCACTGTTAATTTTGTACTTGAATTTCAGGCCGTTTTGTGAGCAAGGTCTAACATTAAAGGGAATTTGAGTTAAAAAATTAATCTTGCTTTGGGCAAGATACTGCAGAAGAGAAATATGTGGAAAATCAAAGAACAAGCTAGGCAAAACCTTTGAGAAATAATTTGAATTTAGTTAATCTTCAGTTTGCTTTTATAGCATAGGCAGATAGATTGGGTGATCTGAAATCTCCTCCAGCTGTATCTTCCGTGGGGAATTAAACATTTTGGAGCAGTGGTCCACATAAACCACAAGGCTCATCAGCTGGGTAGCGATGCGAGGCTTCTGTATGGAAGATCAGCTTGTAAAGTGGAGAGGATAGCTTCAAAGCTCTGTAGTACAACCTCTAGGCTTGTTCCTCCAGATTGCATGCTTTGTTACATGCAGCACAGTGCAAAGCTGAAGCTTGGCAAGTGAGTATCCTCTGCTTTCCCTTGCCAAGAATTTAATATTTTGCCACAGAGAGAATTCCTTAATGTTTTCCCTCAAAGGCTCCTGCATTAGCCTGGCAGATACTGAAGGATTTCATCAAATCATAAGTTATCTTAATGACAACTTTCTGTAGATCATTTCAGGGTAGTTGGCATTAACTTCTTAAATTCTTTAGAGGATTCTTTTGAAGCACACAGAAAAGTGATTTTCCAGTGCCTTTAAGGCATTAACAGTGCTCTTAGAGATTTACTTTCTCAGCTTGGACCCAAAGCAACAATGACATTATAAAAGAAATGTTCTTTCTATTTGAATATATTTGACATGGGTCTGGTCTCTTCTTTTAACAGTAATCCATTTCCTGTGATCCAGCAATCCAATCAAGTATGAATCAGCTGCATAATTCCCGACAGTGGGAGCACTGGCCTTCAGGCCTAAAGAGTGCTTCCTGCAGTTGCCACTGTAAAAACATGGTAGCAACAAATACAGGAAGTGTATGACACAGAAAATGGTGTTCGATGTTATTAGCTAGTTGGTAGGACGGCTCAGGCTGAGATCTTTGATAGGGGTCATCAGCGATGAGAAGTGAAGGACACTTTTAGTCTCTCTCACAAAACCCATTCCTTCTATTTCAAAGGTGCATTTTGCATATCCATTTTGTGTATTCTTAAAAATCACTTTTCAGTATTTTTCCAAGCTTTAAGCAAAAGGGTGTGAGTCTTAGAAGTAATCACTGTGATGTTAATTTGATTCATGATTAATGGTTGTTATGTACATTAGCTTCGAATACACAGAAATTAGGAGAGTTCCACATCCCAGAAAGTTACCTGGGAAATTTTAGAAGTAAACTTATATACAGATGCACTGTTGAATAGAAGAAGTCATACATTTAGGCCACACCTTGAGTCCTGTGTCCAGTTCTGGGCCCCTCAGTTTAGCAATGATGTTGAGTTGATGGAAGGTGTCCAGAGAAGGGCAACAAAGCTGGGGAGGGATTTGGAGCACAAAGCCCTATGAGGAGAGGCTGAGGAAGTTGGGGTTGCTTAGCCTGGAGAAGAGGAGGCTCAGGGGAGACCTTATTGCTCCCTACAACTACCTGAAGGGAGGTTGTGGCCAGGTGGGGTTGGTCTCTTCTTCCAGGCAACCAGCACCAGAAGAAGAGGACACAGTCTCAAGCTGCACCAGGGGAGGTTTAGGCTGGATGTTAGGAAGAAGTTCTTCACGGAAAGAGTGACTGGCCATTGGAATGTGCTGCCCAGGGAGGTGGTGGAGTCACCATCACTGGAGGTGTTTAGGAAGAGGCTGGATGGGATGCTTGTTGCCATGGTTTAGTTGATTAGATGGTGCTGGGTGAAAGGTTGGACTTGATGACCTTAGAGGTCTTTTCCAAACTTATTGATTCTATGATTCTAAGTATACCACAATGAATTCCATGACTCGTGGTCCTGAGCCAAGTGAACACTTCAAACTGAATACTATTACGAATGCATTACCTCCCCATCAGGAAATATCACTCACCTCAGGACTAAATTACCACCTCCTTGTGTGCTGTGCAACTTCCATCTGCTCAGGGACGTTGCCATTTAAGAGCTTCATAAAATTCAGAATAATTTTTGCATAAAGAGTATAGACACATGATGATGTGTAGACTAAACCCAAGTGCCACAGAACTGTATCTTGCCCAAAAGACAGAGATTTGTGGGATGAAGGAACTGGCTGAGGAGACTGGTAACAGAGTATGTTCCTTGCCAAAGTCAAATTTATTAACTTGCAGCAATTTTGACACAAGGGAGAGAGAAATCTATTACATTTATGGACAGAAGCAATGGTGGTGCAGGGTATCTCCATTTTCTTAATCGCCCCTTCAATTTTTTTGATCAGATTAACATCTCCTGGCACTGGGCATTGTGAACAGAGGAGGAGTGACTCCAACCTTGGTGATACTGTGATACTGTAACAAGAGGACACAGTCTCAAGCTGTGACAAGGGGAGGTTTAGGCTGGTTGTTAGGAAGAAGTTCTTCATGGAAAGAGTGATTGGCCATTGGAATGTGCTGCCCAGGGAGGTGGTGGAGTCACTGTCCCTGGAGGTGTTAAAAAAGGGCTTGGACCATGATTTAGTAGTCATGAGGTGTTGGGTGACAGGTTGGACTTGATGATCTTTGAGGTCTTTTCCAACCTTATTGATTCTATGATTCTATGATTCTAAGGTGCTGTAGTGTAAGAGCTATATATATTCATCTCACAAGGGTTTTCTGTTTACCACAAGGAATTGAGACATTCTGGTGAATCAGAATGATCTGTACTGATTTTACAAATAAACTACAGTGTAGTATGTTTTCTGAGTTTCACTGAACTACATGATCATAGAATCATAGAATCAATAAGGTTGGAAAGGACCTCAAAGATCATCAAGTCCAACCTGTCATCCAACACCTCATGACTACTAAACCATGGCACCAAGTGCCACATCCAATCCCCTCTTGAACACCTCCAGGGATGGTGACTCCACCACCTCCCTGGGCAGCACATTCCAATGGCTAACAACTCTCTCTCCGTGAAGAACTTTCGAGCCTAAACTTCCCCTGGCGCAGTTTGAGATTGTGTCCTCTCATAAAGCATCCTGACATCTAATGTGTGGAATAGATTTAAAAACAAAAACAAAAAGAAAAAAAAATAGAAATGAGAAAAAAAATGTAAAAAACCTTTTCAAAAGAAAGGGGTAAAAAAAAGGAAGATAAGCTCTTTCCTGTTATTTTGCTTCTTTACATACATAGAATCATAGAATCAACAAGGTTGGAAAAGACCTCAAAGATCCTCAAGTCCAACCTGTCACCTAACACCTCATGACTATTAGACCATGGCACCAAGTGCCAGGTCCAATCCATACAGATGAGTATTCTTTTCATTTCCAGGACAGGAGAGGGGCATCCATACTATTTACTGTTTTAATGTAATGCAATGAAATAAAACACATGAGTTTTGCAAAATAGATTAGGATATATGTATCTCATGATTGTAAAGCTTTTTACACTCTAGTACAATAAGCATGGCTGTCAAAAATGTATCACTATTGCTGAATGGTTAATTCTTCAGATATTGTTTGCAGAGATGCAAATGTGCTGAGGTACAGTTGCATTTTATAAAGCATCACTTTCTACATGATGCTGTGCAAATTTGTATTCCCTTCTGCCTAAGCTAATGCACTTCCTTGCTCTGTAAATGAAGAAGGGGGAAAATAAACTTAATGAGAAAACAAATTCAGGTCTGTGTGCTTCTTGGCTGACATATAAGCTGCTATAGAGACTTTACTATTTAGTTAATGATTCTGCAAATGATAGGCATGAGAATAGAATAGAATAGAATAAAATAGAATAGCATAGAATAAAATAGAATAGCATAGAATAGACTAGAATAAACCAGGTTGGAAGAGACCTTAGAGATCATTGTGTCCAACCCATCATCCAACACCATCTAATCAACTAAACCATGGCACCAAGCACCCCATCAAGTCTCCTCCTAAACACCTCCAATGATGGTGACTCCACCACCTCCCTGGGCAGCCCATTCCAATGGGCAATCACTCTCTCTATGAAGAATTTCTTCCTAACATCCAGTCTAAACCTCCCCTGGCACAGCTTGAGACTGTGCCCTCTTGTTCTGGTGCTGGTTGCCTGGGAAAAGAGACCAACCCCCTCCTGGCTACAACCTCCCTTCAGGTAGTTGTAGACAGCAATAAGGTCTCCCCTGAGCTTCCTCTTCTCCAGGCTAAACATCCCCAGCTCCCTCAGCCTCTCCTCACAGGGCTTGTGTTCCAAACCCCTCTCCAGCTTTGTTGCCCTTCTCTGGACACTTTCCAGCAACTCAACATCTTTCCTAAACTGAGGGGCCCAGAACTGGACACAGGATTCAAGCTGTGGCCTAACCAGTATGGTGTACCGGGGGAGAATGACCTCCCTGCTCCTGCTGGCTACACTGTTCCTGATGCAGGCCAGGATGCCATTGGCTTTCTTGGCTGCCTGGGCACACTGCAGGCTCATGTTCAGCATACTGGCAGCTAGTACCCCCAGGTCCCTTTCTGAGAAGCAGAACACTGTCTCACAGATGTACTGGCTGCAGTGGCAATGACTTTTGTCACTCAAAGAAGCAAATGGGAATAAACTTGTATAATTGAATGCACAGAAACAGTGCATCTGATGAATAAGGTTTGGTATAAGCAACTTCCTGACCAAAATGAACACTTTACAGAAATGACTGAAGAAATGTTAATTACTGCATGCCTCAGTTATGACTCAGTTTGAGCCCTCCTGCTGAATGAGAAATTCATGGAAAAATTTAATTGCCAAATGTAACAAAGTAATTCATTAAGAAGTACATATAGGATAAACATCACCACATGACTGCTGTGTATAGATCCTAGTGTTGTTCAAATGTTTAAGTGACTTAGAAACTTCAATGAACTTTCAATGAGATGCTTGCAGTTGTAGAACTTTTCTCAGCTGTTTCTTTCTATGTGACAATGACATTTCCTGGATATTCCTGCTCTGTTTGTAAATTCCTGTATACCTAACAGCAAGCTTGGTGCTTGGTGCCATGGATTAGTCATGAGGTCTCTGGACAGGTTGGACTTGATGATCTTTGAGGTCTCTTCCAACCTTGGTGATTCTCTGGATACACTAGAGAAATCTGTTCACTTAAAGGACATTCTGACAATGTTCAAGTAATGTTGTTTTAATGGTTGCTGTATAAGAATGAAGTTGTACATGTTACCTGCAAACACAGGTTTGTATCAAGAGAACAAACCCACTGTAAAGCTCTAGAGATAAAACATGTTCTTGAGATCATGATCTGCATCAGGGATCATACTCCCTAAGTGCTGGATAATGAGCCAATTACCCAGGGCCAGGATATGGATTTTTTCAGTCCCACCTTTCCTCATGTCCATTTGTCTAATTTCAAACACTCTCTTCTGGTCTACCTGTCCCTCATTGCCTGTGATTTGGTACTGCGAAGCTCTGTAACAAAAGATTAAGTAATCCCATCCACACCTTCAATGTACTTACATACTTCAAGAGAGAGAGAAGTGTCTTCCAGGCACAAAATCAGGGGCTAAATGAACAGATGGACTTCTAAGTTTCAGTGATAGAACTGCTCTGTTTCACATTTACATGCTTTTACAAGTAAGTGGCTTCACATTCTACATCCTCTGTCCCAGGCAAGCTTTCCACAGGGCTTGTCAGAATAGGATGCATGAGAGGGATCGTCATGAGCTGAGAAGGTGACGCAGGACTGCTTGGCAGGGTGGGAAGTTTGTGTTTCTTCTGTAGGAAGAACTGGAAAAAAGGTTCCTGCTGGTGGCTTCTAGCATTCAGAAAAATATATCTAATGCATTGTGAGGTATTTGTAGTGTTTGCAAAGCAAATCCTTATGCATCTTTAAATGGTGGGCAGTGAGTGCTGCCATTGAAAACCCGATGCTCACTCATCTTTGGATATCTTTGGTATCTTCACAGGAGTGAACTAACTAATTTTCAAATGAAAGATTTATATGCCAGATTTCTGACTGTGGGAGTTTCATTGATTTCCACCCCACTCCCCCACCCCCCACCCCCCACCCCTCCACACACACTTACAACATTACTTCTGTCTGTGACAGAAAATTGAGAAATATAGTAAGTTGACAACTACTGTCAAGGGAAGAACTAGGATATCCTAGCCATATCGTATCTAGACCTATATCATAAGAGATCTAAATCATTAATGTGACATGCAAAGACATATACTTAAGGACAAGACCAAGAAATCTCTGCTGAGATCTAGCACTTTACCAGCTGGAGGTAACTGAAGATTAAAAAGATTTAGTAGATATAGAGTTATTGAGCCATTTGTGTAATGATGGTGTGTTTATGTGTGCTGAAGATAGTCAATTTCATTACATTTAAAGAAAACCAGTCAAATGTGGGATCAGAGAATCATGGTTTGGTTGGAAAAGACCTCTAAGGTCATCGAGTCTAACCACTGAGCTATCATCACCATGACCATTAAACCATGACCCAAAGAGGTTTTTAGCACCTCCAGGGATGGTGACTCCACCACCTCCCTGGGCAGCCTATTCCAATGCCTCACACTATGTGGATATGACACTGTCATAGGTGATTTTGGCACTACCGTGTGTGCAGTTCAGGTCACTCGTGTCAGGAAAGATGACTTCAGAGACAAAACCTGAGCTGGGGCCTTAGGATGATTATTTGAGAACAGAGACTCATACAGATCAAGAGACAATACCTTCTTCACTGCAGGGAAAAGTAACTAAAGGGGAATATGATGCTACTAAAAACATGCAATGGGGACAACACCGGAAAAGATAAACAATTATTGAAAGAAAAGGGTAATATAGGCAAAGAAACTAGAACATGCACACTGTTTATGAGTAAACAGTCTGAAAGTTATGTTTCTAAAAGTCTGAATAATCAGAAGAATATAGAAGAAATCCAAAGCCCAACATTTTTACTTTAAAATATAGGCTAATTTGTTATGATAGTGGTTGGGTTTGACATTCAAGTACTGGGTCTCTATAATGAATGCATCTAGTGTTTCATAATGGGTATCCTGGGAACTTCTGTAAAACCATTCAACAATCAAGCAGCCACAGCAATCACACCTGAAAAATCCTGAGCATCATCAGATCTTGGATTAAACACTAACAGCAGAATTCTTCTGTAAGTACAGAACTTCACAGATCCGCTTAAAGAATGAAAAGAAAATAAACTTTATCCTTTGGGTTAAACATTTGAACAAATCCAGGTAGATTTTTCAGTGCTATAACACTGTCTGATAATAAAAAGATGTATGATTGCCACAACTACCTGAAGGATGGTTTTTGCCAGGTAGGGGTTGGTCTCTTCTGCCAGGCAACCATCAACAGAACAAGAGGACACAGTCTCAAGCTGTGCCAGGGGAGATGTAAGCTGGATGTTAGGAAGAAAATCTTCACAGAAAGAGAGATTGGCCATTGGAATGGACTGCCTAGGGAGGTGGTGGAGTCACCATCCCTGGAAGTGTTTAAAATAAGACTGGATGAGGCACTTGGTGCCATGGTTTAGTTGATTAGATGGTTTGGGGTGATAGGTTGGACTTGATGATCTCAAAGGTCTTTTCCAACCTGGTTGATTCTGTGATTTCTCTCACTTGCCAGGTTTTAATTGTGGAGGGGTGCAGTACTCTATTTTCTTAATGATTAATAGATTTATATTTACCAAAAGAAAAGAAAACTATAGACAACCAGTAGGAGTAGGCACAGCAAGGCAAAACAAACATAGCCTCCTCCCACCCTAGGTGTGGCCACTTTGCCTTCCCCACCCACTCCCCTTTTTAATTCCCCCCAGGAAAGACAGAAGCCCCAAGCTTAGCGCATCTGGGCTGAGAGATCCTCCTCTCATCACTGGTGAGTGCCCATGGTGCACACTGGGTGATGGTAGTGGTGACAACAAAGGCCAGGGAGCCTGGTGGCCGCCCGATCAGGTAGGAAGAATGTTGATAACTACTCCAATATCATCCATGGTTGCTGGCTGGGCCTCCTTACTGGGACTGAGCTCCTCTGTGTGGTATCTTGACTGGTTGAGGGTCTTGCCCCTGGTTCAGGGGGGGATGCAAAAATGGTGGTGGTGGAGCAGAAGCTCTTTAGGCAGGGTGGAGGATGGTATAGAGGGAGCAGGAGCTGCTTTGGGAAGATTAAGGGAGGTGATGTGGGAGGCATTTAAACTACAAATATCTACATTGCAAGCGTTGTTGTGAGAGACTAAAAGCTTGTCTCTCCTTGTGTGACTCAACAAAGATAAAATCACTTGCTGCTTGCCCAGACAATAGCTGATGTGTGTTGGGCAGAGCCACTGGAACGACTCTTGGAAGGTGCAAAGATAACATCGCTCACTGGACCACAGCTGGCCTGACAACAATGGACCGAGGTCACCTTCGGGAATATGCATAAGACAAGATAATCTCCACCCATCAAGTACCCTGGAAAGGGAGGATGGTGAGACAATGGATTCACCACCTGTTTCCTGATGTGTAAGGAGTGTGGGGGCATGTAGATGGAGAAGGAGGAGGCGGAGGCCTCCCCACCTCCATCCAGACCCCTGCCCAAACACACAGGAATGCACAAAAAGATTTTCTGGGGAACGATACCTGGATATTTGCCTAAGGAGGATTTCCTGGCCCCTGAATTCCTGAGGGACAATGCTTGGACACATACCTAAGGACTAAAAACTGTATAAAAGACTTGAGCCACTACTGGTTTGGCAGAAGAAAAACGCAGATGAAGGAAAACACAGAAGAAGGACCATGCTGCTGAGAAGGAAAGCATGAGAGAAGGAAAAGTCCAGGACAATGCTGCTCTGGAGAAAAGAGGCCATGGAGCCTGGAAGAAGCAGACTGAACTCTCTCTCTGTGTCCTAAGTTCCGCCCGCTGCAACTCATGGAGCTGAAGAAGCTGCTCAGAGGACCACATCTCTTCTCCAGCCAAAGCCTCAGCACCCTTTCTCTACAGACCAAACATCTCCTGAAGCACCTTCCCTCCACAGACTCAAACTGTCTTGCGGGGGGTGAGGGGTGTGGTAACATAATTCCTTCCCTCTTCTCTCTCTCTCTCTCTCTCTTCTCTCTCTCTCTCTTCTCTCTCTCTCTCTTCTCTCTCTCTCTCTCTCTTCTCTCTCTCTCCCCTTCTGATCCATCCACTTTATGTTGATTTCGGCCTCGTTTGTGCCTCTCATTTCACAACACAGCAACATTCAAAAGAACTTGAGTCTCTTTCCCCCTCCGGACCGAGACAGTTGTATCTAAGGTACGTATTACAACTTTGCAGGCTATGAGATATAGAAGGATTTGTGTGGTGATTCAAACTGGCTGCTGTGCTGCTTCCCAGAGTGATTTTTAAACTCTATTTACATTCAAACAGAGTTTTTAAATAGTCATGAGAAGATGTGCTATACAGAAGCAGGCGAAAATAGCAGAGTTCCACGCTAGAAAACCCCACGTTTTTTCCATTTCAAGTTGCCTTGTTCATGTTCAGAGACTTGGTTAGTCATATATATATATATATATATATAATTTTTTTTTGCTGTTCCATCTGTTCTCCATAGATTAAAAATAAATAATCTATATAAAGCCTAGAAATGTTGTAGGATTTTGCTGTGGGATAAATTAGTTTCCTGCTTTTTAATTTTCTGACCGGCTTCTGATTTATTTATTTTTTTGCCTATCCAGTTTTGACATTCTGTTCTGGCTGTTTACTTATCAGCCCTGCTTCTCATTCCAAAACTACAGAAAAGAAAATTATAGTGCTGTATAAAAGGACTCCAGACAGGTTACTGCCTGAAGTTTGCATAGCCAGATAAATTTGATGCAACATTGTTTACCATCCTTCCTCAGCAGGCAAGGTATTCACACTGTGTAGCTTATTAAACAACATTGCCATCACCAATGACATTACAGTGAACTGACATAAGAAACTCTAATGAGGAGAAGCCATTAAGAAACTTTAGGCACAGATCTAATCACAGTCAATATAATCACATCAGAAATAAGAAAACAGTAGGGGAAAAAAAAAAGGCTTCTATGATAGCAATGCCTGGTTGTTATTGCCTTGAGCTCTCTATTAGGATTTCTGGAGTGCTCTGATGGCTGAGTAAACTCTCTCTCCATCTCGGTCTGTGTCAACAGATCTCTGCAAACTGCCACATAAAACTTGTTTATCCCCGTCTGTAGGGAAGAACACGTTCTGAGAATGCATAGGCAAAAGATGACTCCTTCCTATTATCCACTGGTATTTTTCTGGTGGTGTTAATACTGGCTTGTTTCCAACTTTCTCTCTCAAGTGCGAACTAGGGAAATTCTTAAACCATCCTAAGAGAAGATGCTGAATGTCACCAAAGGTACTGATCTGTCCATAGTCAGTATTACGAAACCCTCACCAGCAAAGTTGCTTATTTTTCCATGCTGGGGATGAATTCTCAAAGGTCATGTTAAAGGATGTTCATTGCCTTTGGTTCACAGCATTCTGTTATAGTCATGGTTAACACAGTCAGCTATAATGACACCACTGAGCCAAATGCAGCACTCGGTTAGATCTGTCTGTCTTTAGGAAGTATTCTGCACATATCCCCGCGTGCCTTCTGTGAATCCACGTACCCATCCCAACAGAAGTCATCTCATTCTCCTCTGAGTCTGCTAGAATATATTTTTAAAATGCATGTTCCTGCAGGAATGTGAGACTTATCAGAGGTGGAGGAGTTCCCCCTCCTAATTACAAGTATATATACATAGGCATATGTATACACATGCATGGAATAAATTTGGCATAAGGGAACAGATACCAGTACAACTTTCATTAGAGAACAGAGTAGAATATTTAAGTGGCATGTATTTTATCATATTATATCAATCATACATTAATTAGTACTTTCCTTTTCCACCGTGAAACTGTTCCTTTTGGCCTACTGGCTTCATTTTTACTTGCTAACAAAAAAATATTTCAGGTCTCCACTGCTGTTTCTCACAGAATGCCAGGTTGTAAGGAACCCCAGGGATCATCTAGTCCAACCTTTCTTGATTATGGTGTATTTTAAATGAAATGGCCTGGCACCTGTCAAGCTGAGTCTTTAAAGTGACCAGTGTAGGGGAATCCACTGCTCTGATCATCCTTGCAGTCCTTTTCTGGACACTTTCCAGCTTGTTCACATTTCTTTCTTTTCTTTTTCTTTCTACAGCAGAGAACAAGCTGCATGCAGTACTCCAGGTGTGGCCTGACAAGTGCTGAGTAGACAGGGAAAATGACTTCTTTCTCTGCTGGCAATGCCTTTGTTGATACAACCCAGCATCCTGTTGGCCTTTGCCACTGCAGCACACTGTTCACTCATGATGAGCTTGTTAGGCACCAAGACTTGCAGGTCCCTTTCCCCAGGGCTACTCTCCAGCCAGGTGGATCCCGGTCTGAGATATTCTTAGGTGCAAGAAGACCCTTATGTTTCTGTTGAACTTCAGAAAGCTCATGCTAGCCCACTCATTCACCCTGCCCAACGTGGCTCTCCTTTATGAAGTGTCAATGCCTCCACTCATTTTGGTGTCAGGGTGCTCTTGATCCCAGCTTCATGAGGTTCCTTTGGATGGATCGCTTCCCTCCAGTGTGTCAGCCATACCACGCAGCTTGTTGCTATCAGCGAACTTGCTGAGGGTGCACTCAATGCCACTGTCCATGTTGCCAATGAAGATGTTAAACAAGACTGGTCCCAGAATATTGAGGCACTCTTCGTGAGACCTGTTCTCCAGACCCTTCACCAGCTTCATTGCCCTTCTCTGGACATACACTGGGACCTCAGTGTCTTCTTTTATAAAGAATGACCCAAAACAGAACAGAATACTCAAAGTGTGGCCTTAACAGTGCTGAGTACAAGGGGACAATCGCTTCTCTGGTCCTAATTATCACACTGCTCTTGATACAGGCCAGGATACTTTTTGCCTTCTTGTCTTACTTCTGGCTTTTGTTCAGGCAGCTGTCAACCAACACCCTTAGGTCTTTCTCCCCTGAGCAGTTTTCCAGCCACTTTCCCCCAAACCTCTTGTGGTAGTTTTAGGCTATGCCTTTAAAATTTTTCCCAGGTCTTGAACAGAAAAGTAGTAATATGTTAATAAATGACTATTGGGTGTAAAAAGGAAAACAAAGATAATTCTAAACAATCCCTTTGGAGAGAGATCTACTGTAACACTGGTTGTACCAAAACAATTTTCTTCTTGTCTTCTCACTTCTTTGCTCTGGAGAGTTACTAACTTGCTTCTGCCTGACCTTGGCTGCATTGTTTTGGTATTAACACTCCTCTGCTCCTTTTTCCCTTCTTTTGTACAAGGGGACAGAAAAGGAGAAGCTAGTACCTTCCCCTGGTCTTTGACCAGGGGGATCTTTGTGCTGTTTATTGATTGTAAATACTGTATATTTTGGATGTATTTATTGCATTCCATTGTAGACTATAGTTCTGCTTATAAATACAACTTTCATTTGCTTTCAGCTGGTCTGGCAAAGTTAATGTTGGGAGGGTGGAAATTTCAACCCACCACACCTGTAGTCTTGCATGGGGTTGTTGTCACCCAAGTGCAGGACCCTTGTTAAGCCTCCTACAGTTTACCTTGGACCATTGATCCAACCTATCCAGTTCTCTCTGTAGAGCCTTCCTACCCTCAAGTGTGTCGCACTCCCTCTCAACTTAGTGTTATGTGAAAATCTACTAAGAGTGCACTCAATCCTCTCATCCAAATCTCTGAGAAATATTTTTTTTGAAACATGGTTCCAAAAGTAGGTCCTGGGGCACACTGCTTGTGACCAGCCACCAACTGGATTTAACTCCATTTACCACCACTCCTTGGGCCCAGACATCCAGGCAGTTTTTCACCCAGTGAAGCACCCACACACTCAAGCTGTGAGCCACCAGTTTCTCCAAGAGGATGCTGTGGGAGACAGCGTCAAATGCTTTACTGAAGTGCAAACAAGCAACATCTACACTCTTCCCCTCATCCAGTAAATGGGTCACCTTAGAATAGAATAGAATAAACCAGGTTGGAAGAGACCCTCAAGATCATCATGTCCAAACTATCATCCAACACCTCCTAATCAACTAAACCATGCAACCTTGTTATAAGAGGAGATCCTGTTCAGCAAGCAGGACCTGCCCTTTGTGAACTCATACTTGACTGGGTCTGATCACCTCGTTTTCCTGCATGTGCTGTGTAGCAGCACTCAAGCTGATTTGCTCCATGAGCTTCCCTGGCACCAAGGTCAGACTTGACAGGTCTGCAGTTCTTCAGATCTCCTTCCAGCCCTTCTTGTAGATGGGTGTCATATTGACTGTTCTCCAGGCAACCAAGACATCCTTATTTAGCCAGGACTGTTAGTAGATGATGTAAAGTGACTGGGTGAGCACTTCTGCCAGTTGTCTCAGACTTGTGTATGTCTAAGTGGTCAGCAGGTTGCTAACCATCTCCTCTCAAATTATTTGGGTTTCATTCTCCTTCTCATCCCTGTCTTCCAGATCAGGAGGCTGGATATCCAGCAAGCAACTGATCCTACTAGCAAAGATTGAGGCAAAGAAGGTATTGACTACCTCAGCTTTTTCCTCACGTTTAAACAGTGTGTTCCCCCCCTGCATCCTGTAAAGGACAGAGATTCTTCTTGGTCTCCCCTTTGTTGCTAATGTATTTGTAGAAGCATTTTTGTTGTCTTTAACAGCTGAAGCCAGAGTAATTTCTGGTTTGGCTCTGGCCCTTCTAATTTACTCCCTACACAGACTTACATGTATTACATGAAAGGTCACTTGTAAACTTCTGAAGCCTCCAAAGTGTATCATCTAGCCCCTACAAATTAAAATGGCAGATCAAGTCTAATAACAGCTAGAGGCAAGAATGTGGAGCCAGCAGGTCTTTTTAAAGGGACCTTGAGATGATGTATCCTTTTGTGAAAGAATTCTGTATGTACCTGAAGCTTTTCACAATACAGTTCTATGGCACAAACACCTGTTTATTTGGATTGATCTGTAGTAATGTAAATGTGGGGGAACATATCAATAAGGAAGTAGGATTAATTCCTTGTGTATTTTGGAAAGACTTGGACTCTGGTGTGTGCTGCAATCAGAGGGAAAGTAAAGGAAAATGGAGTGCTAGAAATAGGGAGAGTTTCTGGTTTTATATGAAGATACTATCAGTCTTGTTCCTGCATCACACAGGTGTAGAAAGAATGGGATGGCTAGATACAACTCGAACATTGAGATTCTTTGCAGAGCTTAAGTCAGTGGCAATGTCCCTATTCACACCAGTAAATTGAAAATCAGTACCATTGAGGATGTTAATGAATTCTCCAAAACAATCTGAAAGTCCAGCCTTTCAGGCTTAGAAAGACCACTACTGGCTTGAATACAACAAGAGGCATAAAAGGAATTTCAAAGCAAAGTAGAGAGCTTCTCGTTGAGGTCTAATAATTACTGATCCCTGCATTGTATGAAGCAAATTAGTTGGCAGAGAAGAATCTGAGTATTAAAAATGTATGCTTCAGTGTCTTTCAGCATCTGTCCATATCTAGACTTGTTATCTCCAGAAATGAAATGGAATAATTGGGTCAGATCTCAGACATGCATTTACCTAAACTAAAACAGAGGAAAGAACTAACAGTCTTTATCATTATCCAGATCTAGGTATTCAGGAGAGCTGTTAGACCTTTTCCATCAATTCCCTGTTTAGTTACCAGCCAAAGGTTTTTCCTAGCACAGAATGCTATGATGTTTAACACCTGCTGTGTTATTGCACACTTTTCTTTATGCTAACATTAAAAGAAGGAGAGGCGAGTGAGTGATTATGGCCTAAGATACAAGTCATACTCTTGAAGATTTATTTCTTGGCAATTAAAAAAACCCAACAAAACACACATCTGCATGTTTGCCTTTCCCCATCCTGAGGTGAGGAGCACTCCACTCTGTGCATTCCTGTTTCTTATGCATATTATCTGCGTCCACAGCCTGTGGATGCTCCACACTGCAAATTACTTTGATGCAACAAACCCCCAGTTGCAGCAGAGTTCCAGCTGTAATGGCATGACCTAAAATCTGTGGTTGTGAATAACTGCACAAACTACCACACAGACCTAAACGTGGCAGTGTTTACCAAAAATGGCGACGAAGCCCCGGCAGTGGAATAATCCACCCAGATGGCTTCTAAGAAGCCCTTCTGGGGTCAGTCACAGGTAGCTATGTCATCTTCTGCTTGTGGGGGAACTTGTGGACAGGTCATCTGCCAGATGACTTTGGGCTGTGGGCCAAAGCAGGTGAGCAGGTAGAAAACTGCTCAGCTAGGAGGCTGGTTTACAAAGTGTTTCCCTGAGTTTCTGCCAGAATAATGCTGAAGAACATTTCCATTTCACTTAACACAGGTACAGTTCACATGTCCAAGCCATGAGCTGATAGCTTGGCCCGGAGTTTGCTGTGGGGGACAGTGTCAAAGGCCTTGCTGAAGTCCAGGTAGACTAAATCTACAGGCCTCCCCACATCCACCAGGCAGTCACCTGATCATAGAAGGAGATCAGGTTGGTCAGGCAGGACCTGCCCTTCCTAAACCCATGCTGGCTGGTCCTGATCCCTTGGCCATCATGTAAGTGCTGTGTGATTGCACTCAATATGACCTGTTCCATAACCTTGCCTGGCACTGAGGTCAGGCTGACAGGCCTATAATTCCCTGGCTCATCCAACCAGCCCTTCTTGTGGATGGGCAGCACGTTGGCCAGCTTCCAGTCCTCTGGGATGTCTCCAGTGTGCCAGGACTGCTGAAAAATGATGGGGGGCGGCTTGGCCAGCTCATCTGCCAGCTCTCTCAGCACCCTGGGATGGATCCCATCTGGTCCCATGGACTTGTGAGGATCCAAGCAACTGAGGAGATCTCTAACTACCTGTAAGATTCTACTCCTGGTGTGACTCAACAAAGATAAAATCACTTGCTGCTTGCCCAGACAGTACCAATCCTGGATGCAAATCACCTTGTGATTGCATTATGATAACACTGGACTGCAGCTGGCCTATAACAATGACCCAAGGACCCAGCCATCACGCCTTCAAGACAGCTATCAGATACCCCCAGGAAGGGAAGGTGATGAGTCAATGGACTCTCCACCTGTCTCCTGATGTGTGATAAGTGGGTAGGCAGGGAGATGGAGAGGAAGGAGGCGAAGGCCCCCCCCCGCCCCCCCCCCCATCCAGACCACTGTCCAAACCCACATGAATACACAGAAAGATTTCCTGGGCAACGATACCTGGATATTTACAGGAGGATTTCCTGGCTCCTGAATTCCTGAGGGACAATGCTTGGACACATACCTAAGGACTAAAAACTGTATAAAAGACTTGACCACTACTGGCTTAGTTGGAAGAAAACCGCAAGGAAGAAAACCGCAAAGAAGAAAAACACAGAGAGAAAAACGCTGAAGGAGGACCATGCCGCTGAGAAGGAAGGAAGCAGACTGAATCCTCTCTCCGTGTCCTAAGTCCCGCTTGCTGCCACTCATGGAGCTGACCCACGCTGCCCAGAGGGACCTCATCTATTCTCCAGCCAAAGCCTCAGCACCCTTTCTCTACAGACCCAGGCTGCCCAGAGGGATCACATCGCATCTCCAGCCAAAGCCTCAGCACCGTTTGTCTACAAACCCAGCATCTCCTGCAGCACCTTTCCTCCACAGACTCAAACTGTCTTGGGGTGGGGGAGGGGTGTGGTAATATAACTCCTTTCCTCTTCTCTCTCTCTCTTCTCTCTCTCCCTCTCTACCTTCTCCCTCTCCCCTTCTTATTTCCATTTTATTTATGTAATAAATAGTCTAGTTGTTGATATTTTGGCTTCGCTTATGCCTTTAATTTCACAACACGGGAATAATACAAAGAACTAACTTCCTTCCCTCTCCGGACCAAGACACTACCTCTCCATGGAACACAGGAGAACTATGCTGCTCCTTGGCTCCATCTGCCAGCTCTGCAGCCCAGCTGTCTGGAAGACATTCCGTCCAGCTATTAAAAAATGAGGCAAAGAAGGTGTTAAGTACCTCTGGCATGGATGCACAAACTGAGAAGATGCTCAGTACTGCTAGAAGAGAGGAGTATGGATTCTTTTTGTGGTGGGAATGTAGGGATATGACTTACCTCAGACATTTGCATGCAGTGGACACCAAAGCAAGCACCAGTGTACATTAAAGGAACACAGATGAGATGCTGTGGATGCTTCTGTGTTAAGCCACAGTCATGAAAAAAATTATACCATTAGCTGCTGAAATGTAAACTGGTGTGAAATGTGGATGAGAATGCACACAGCAGGGAGAAGATTTTTCCTGTTATGTCATGCCTGCCACAATGTTTTATGTAAACACACAGGTGAAAGCTGTAGAGTTAGAACACAGCTTGTTTCCTCATCAGTGTAAGGATTGTACATCTGATAGCTGCATCTGCCACTTTTGGCCTCAGTCAGCAGTGTGTGGCCGTTTGACGCTGTGTCTTTAAGAAAGGGGCACACTGGCTAAATGTTTGTAAAATATTTTGGTATTCTAAACGAATTTCATTGGTAGGATTGTGGGAGGAGAGATTGGACCCAGGGGAGTTGGGAACTTACTCTCAGTCTTCCTTCCTTTGCTGTCCCTTTCGGCTGGATCTGCTTCTGGGATTCTGGCCAACTAAGATAAGATACTAACTCCCTGTGCAAGGCCTTTATTCTTTTCCTGCCCTGTTAACTGTCCTCGTCTCTTCTTCTACCTCTTTTGGGGGAGAAGGGAGGTAGGGGGTTGAAGGGGGCACAGGGGGAAGCCCCCTCTGTGGGGGGTCTGATTTCTGGTTGAGTTCATTTGCTGTATATTCCTGTATATACTGTAAAATACCTGCGTTTGTTGTGTTGCATCTAATCTGTTTCCTTGTAAAATATAATCTCATTTCTCCGACTGGGTTTAGCCGTGGTGTCTTTCTCAGTGGGGGAGGGAAAGCAGAGCCTTTCCTTTCAAACCACCACACAGTGTGAAGGGTGAAAGATGTATGATTGACTTAAAATGCTATCTAACTTTAAAACACAGCTTTTGGAAGGCTTTTCTTAGGGAGGCAGCTGATGGGAGAGTCCTTGTTCTCCTACTTGCTCAGTGACTCTCGCATCAGGTTAATGCTTCAAGTGTAGTCAACCATTTTTCAGTGTTTGAGGTTGCCACCATTTATTACTGCTATACATAAAGAGGGCTTTTTTACAAGTCTGGATATAACTTGTGGGGGAAAAAAAAAGGACTGTAACACTTTTGAATGGTGGTGGAAAGAAAACAAGGAAACGAAGAATACTCAGGGAAATTCTGTCACCCTGTCAGAACTATTATTTTTGTTTAATTACTATGAAAAGCTGTTAAGTCTTTGCTTTTTCCCCCCCTTCTTTTTTTAAAGATTAGAGCTACCAAATGAGCTTGAATTTTAATCTTCTATAGTCTATTTATAATCTATAATCTTCCACAGTGAACCTAGAAGGTTAATGCTTAGTTTCACTTAAAATACATGTGAATACTTTCAGCCAGCTGTAGGATATAGTAAAGGGATTTATGAATTACAGGATGATTGATGCTCTAAGAAGCTCACATTGACTTTACAAGACAATTCACTCATTTTTCAGTTAATTTAATAGTTTATTATATTCAAGATAGGTTAATGGAACATTACATTGCATTTTCCTTTTTCTTTAAGTAAAAGGAACACTGGCACTACAGTGTTAATTGTTCAATGTTACAGTTAGATTACTGGGTTCATTAAATTGGATTAGTTAAATTGCTGGCTCACAAACCATACATGTTATGTTCTTTTGCTTTGAAATATTTTAGAGTTTGTAGCCTTAACATTCCAGAAACCACATCCATACACAGACAGATTTGGAGGTAGTTATTGCAAGCTGAACCTTAAAATAAATTCTTTAAAGTTTATCCAGAAGGATCCAGGACCTTGCTACAGCAAATATTTTTTTTCCCCCCTTTGGTAGGAAGCACTTGTTACAAACATAATGTGATGCAGGGAAAAATAAGACCACATTTTGATGCCCTCTTTCCTCCACAGTAGTTTAAGTAGTTTGCAATGGAGATCTATCAATAACTTCTGCTGTGCCATCTCCATGACCTGAGGGAAACCTGCCAACAGTTCTTTTTCTGTGCTGCCAGCTGGTCTTTGCTGAGTGATGAACAGCCACATGTTCTCCACTCCTCTGCCTGTCCTTTCCTGCACCACGTAGAGCTAGCACCATCAGTAGGAATTCAGTTCATGATGAAGAGGCACACGTTCTTTCCTCATTTTAGCAGGTGTTAGGAATTCTAAACCTTTCTCAACAACACAACCTATTATTTTTTACTTCTGGACCGTGAGGATCCCTACTGAACAGTTATCTGAATGTTCACTAGGAGCTGGCTGTCTCACCTCTGCTACTGGATTCTCTGATTAGTGACAGTTCATTTTCCCAGAGCAACCAGTATCATAATTGCAAATCATGCCTTCCATCAGTGACTCTGATAATTGACTATGCAGTTTTACAACAAGCAACCACCAACTTTTCTGCTTAACATCAAAACTTCTGGTCACTTAACCTTTTGCCTGAGTGCTGGATGAGCTCCCTGGCAAACCTTCTGTTGCAGGCTTTCATGGGAACCTGTACTTTAGAGAAAAGTTGCCAGCTCTGTCTGTGGCCTTTTCCCCCCTTAATTTTTGACACTATTCTTTTGCCGTCTCCAGGCTCCCAGAACTTATTCACATAATCACATATATCCCTGTCCAAAAAAAGGTAAAAGATGATGATTTGCTTTGGATAGACCCATCTTGCCATACAATTCAGAACTGCTCTCAGGTCTGAAGCCTAGCAAGAAGCTTCCAGAAAGATCCTGCTAGCTACAGATACAGAATGTGCTAGTCCATGTGGCAAATAACACATTTTCCTGTTGCTTGGGTTTTGCCCACCCATCACCCCTCCCTTTTTTTCCCTTGTCTTTTACTTTTGCTCTACCAAGTAGCACGCCTTATGACTGTCTTCCAATACCTTGTTAGAGTTTTTCAGAACCCCTGACCTGTGTCACATGTGAAGCTCTTCTTGAGTGGAAACCACTCAGATAATATTTAAATGTTCTTCATTCTAACAGCAAAGTTTCCTCAATCACAGTGCCACAAACTGAATTTTATTTTCACAAGCTACCTTTCTTATTGTGAAACTATCTTTTTGGTTTTGGTGGGAGAGATTTCTTCCACACACAGGCACTGATTTTACCAGCTCATCCTTGCTGCTGCTGCTCAAAGGCCTGCCAAGCCTCACAGCCCCTGCATGAACTCATGCTTTTGGGGCCTGTTTCCCATTTTGACACATCTGTTTGCTGGGAAAGACTGTGGATGTAGTCTGCCTGGACTTCAGCAAGGCCTTGACACTGTTCCCCACAGCAAACTCCTGGTCAAGCTGACAGCCCATGGCCTGGACAGCAGCACTCTGTGCTGGGTTAGGAATTGGCTGGAGGGCTGAGCCCAGAGATTGGTGGTCAATGGTGCCACATCCAGCTGGCAGCCAGTCACTAGTGGTGTGCCCCAGGGATCAGTGCTGGGCCCCATGCTGTTCAATATCTTTATTGATGATCTGGATGAGGGGATTGAGTACATCATCAATAAATTTGCAGATGACACCAAATTTGGAGCAGGTGTTGATCTGTTAGAAGGTAGAGGGGCTTTGCAGAGGGACCTTGACCTGCTGGACAGATGGGCAGAGTCCAACAAGATGGCATTTAACACATCCAAGTGCCGGGTGCTGCACTTTGGCCACAGCAACCCCATGCAGAGCTGGGGTCAGAGAGGCTGGAGAGCTGCCAAACAGAAAGGGGACCTGGGGGGGCTGATTGAGAGCTGCCTAAACATGAGCCAGCAGTGTGCCCAGGTGGCCAAGAAGGCCAACGGCATCCTGGCCTGCATTAGGAATAGTGTGGCCAGCAGGAGCAGGGAAGTCATTGTGCCCCTGTACTCTGCATTGGTTAGGCCACACCTTGAGTCCTGTGTCCAGTTCTGGGCCCCTCAGTTTTTAGGAAGGACATCGAGACACTTGAACGTGTCCAGACAAGGGCAACAAGGCTGGGGAGAGGCCTTGAGCACAAGCCCTATGAGGAGAGGCTGAGGGAGCTGGGATTGTTTAGCCTGGAGAAGAGGAGGCTCAGGGGTGACTTCATTGCCCTCTACAACTACCTGAAAGGTGGTTATAGCCAGGAAGGGGTTGGTCTCTCCTCCCAGGCAACCAGCACCAGAACAAGAGGACACAGTCTCAAGCTGTGCCAGGGGAAGTTTAAGCTGGAGGTGAGGAGAAAGCTCTTCACCGAGAGAGTCATTTGTCATTGGAATGTGCTGCCCAGGGAGGTGGTGGAGTCCCCATCCCTGGAAGCGTTCAAGAGGAGATTGGATGTGGCACTTGGTGCCATGGTCTAGTCATGAGGTCTGTGGTGACAGGTTGGACTCGATGATCTTTGTGGTCTCTTCCAACCTTAGCGATACTGTGATATTGTGATACTGCAATGGAAACCTCATCTCCCTTCAACCTAAAGCAGCTTGAGAAGGGACAAACACACTATCTTGCACTGCTTCCCAAAAGCCAAGTCAACTCTTCCTGCATATTAGGCATCCTCAGCAAGGTGCTCTTGTACAGTGAAAAATTCCAATCAAAACAAAGCAAAGCCTGAAAGATTAAATCCTTTCTTTTGCAAAAATTACTGTTTCTCTCTCCATTTCAAACAAATGGAATAGCTTGCTTTTTTTTTCCCCTCTTTGGGCACATCAGGCTCAAACCTCAATGGTACCAAGCTTTGTCTGACACATCAGCTTCAGAGCCCCATTTCCAATCCAGACCCTTCTGTGATTCCCACCAAGTGTGTTTCTGTGAGTGAGGTGCAGAGTAGGTGTTGTTAGTGTTGGAAATTCATTCTTTTCTATACCAATCTCCCTAGCATCTGTTGTGTATTCTTCCTTTTCCTTTTTTGCTCACATGAAGACAGAGTGTCTTTCTATTGTAACCCACAATCTCATTAGTTACACAGAAATGCATGTTCTATCATGACAGATTTCTCACTCTGGAATATGTTCTCAACTTGATTAAATTGGCTTTAGCTGTGTAACCTCTATTAACATTAATGACAGCCACATGGCTGAAGCTCTGAATATGAACTTGAGAATAAATCATTAAAAGGCAATTGTTTAACTTTTGTTGCCCTGCATGTCAGTGATATCAATTGGAGAGAGGATTTGAGCCTTGCATGTAACGCCACATGATTAAATCTGTCTCGTGATATTTTCCATTAAGATGAATCTTTTCCTTTTCTTTTTTCTTTTTTCCCCAGATTCTCTAAATCTTAAATAACTTTGGCTTAAAAAAAAAGTGTTAAAGCTTCAACTAAATAGATATGGATAGATATAAATGGATATATATATATGTTCAGTGTTTCCACAGTCTTCAAATTAAGTTAACATAACGGAGTTTTTTAGAAAACATGAAAAACTTACAAAGCTAAAAATGTTTCCAGGTTTCTAAATGGACTCATAACAAACAATTAAATATGTATTCTTCTCTTCCCTCCTTCCTTTCTTCTTCCCTCCCTCCTTTCTTCTTCCCTCTCTCCTTTCTTCTTCTCTCCCTCCTTTCTCCTTCCCCCCTTCCTTTCTCCTTCCCCCCCCATTCCCCTTCCCCCTTCCTTTCCCCTTCCCCCTTCCTTTCTCCTTCCACCCCTTCTTTCTCCTCCCCCCCTCCTTTCTCCTTCCCCCCCTCCTTTCTCCCTCCCTCCCTCCCTTTTCCTTCCCTCCCTCCCATCTCCTTCCCTCCCTCCCATCTCCTTCCCTCCCTCCCTTCTCCTTCCCTCCTTCCTTCCCTTTTCTCGCAAATCCTAGGTTACATTTGCACTCTGCTGAATAAATTTTTCTACCATTTTGCAATCAAACTGTGTTTATGTATCAGGAAATAAAATTTACTTTAGCTCTGAATTGAAGTAATCCTGCAAATAGTAAATTAACTCCATGGGTACACAACACTTCTTATCAAAGAGCTGGCCAAATGTAAACGTTTACAGTTCCTCATTTCTTCAAGTTGATACTAAAATCAAAGAGATTAAAAATGTGCTCAAAAACTCTGCTGGAGCCAGTGAAAAGGTGTCCACTGGCATTAGTGGGAGTTGCACAGAGCCTGCCATGGGAAAAAAAAATCAATAGGCTTTGAATATGTGGAGTTCATATCCAGGGCACATCCACATCTTGCAGAACGAGAAGGCATTGACTTCCCTCAGCACATGCAGGAGGTATTGTTTGGATTTCAGCTTAATCCCTTGTTGATTATTTGCTGGTGTGAGGCTGAGAAGTGGATAGAATATCAAACCAGACAATTTTGAAGCCATACAAAATATGTTAGCCACTTTGAAATGTTTATTCAAACTTAAATAAAACATACTGTGCGTATAAGCACACTTCCCATGCGTACACTCGTGTTTTCTTCCTGCGTTTCTATACATTCATACTTGCATCTATAAGTGTATCTGAGAGAAAAAGATTCTGTAAAACATGCACAATTTCTGTTATAATTTCACTTTTTCATGGGGAGTGAATGAGAAGTACAGGTATCTATAGCTCTGAATCAAAAAACACACCAGGCTGGGGAGAGGAAGAATGCACACTGAGAAAGCAGTGCAAGACAGCTTCCCTGGAACTGATAAACCCTGGAGTCTGTTTAGCCTGTAAGAACTAATACACTCTGAATGTGGTGAGTCTGGCAAACCCTTGCAAAGCCATAAGCGCACACTCACAGAATCACCAAGGCTGGAAGAGACCTCAAAGATCATCAAGTCCAACCTGTCACCACAGACCTCATGACTAAACCATGGCACCAAGTGCCATGTCCAATCCCCTCTTGAACACCTCTCACAGTTATGATCCGTGTCTGCTTCAACCCCTATGTAGGAAAGGGAATTTACACCTTTTTGTTGGGAGTTTACAATATAGGATCAGGTTAAAAAAAACCCCATTCTTTATCTATTTTTTGTTGGCTTTTTTTGTTGTTGTTAATTCAATACTAAGACATTATGTTTTCAGTTTTCCTTCAAGCCTACTTTCATGTTAGTTTTGCATCACTTGGTTTTCATACAGGATTTTTACTCCTGCTACAGTGAGGCTCAAGCTTGACTTTCTGTTAAAATTCTTGCCAAGCAGCACTGACACGAGCATTTTTGGTGTCAAATGGCATTTGGTATCTTTCTGTTTGGTTCTGAATAAGCAGGTGTGACACCTGCGGGTCACAGAAAGCATCGAGATGCATGTGGCATGCTCAGGAGTGATGTCCTTCACCTTCTTCCTACATTTTTCTGGGAAAAAATCATCAGGGCAAGAGCAGAGATGAGGCAGGGGGTTCCCGAGGGTGAGAAGCTTTGCGTGAGTAGGTTTAAATACAGGCAGACTGTAGACAGCTTTGTGTGTTATATTTGATCTAAACCCAAATCCATGTTAGTAATGTACTAGACTTACCCTGAAGTCTCAGGTCTTCAGCATCAGTGAGGGCAAAGGCTTGAATACGCATCAAGCGCTGTGTAAAGAGGTGATGTTATAGATTCATGGCACAAGTGTTGACTTTTGTACTACTTGGTTTTCAGAGGATTAAGTTTAGCTATTCATTCACAATGAGAGGGCTTGAGGACTCCCTGAGCAACCTAGTTAATCTGTGCATTAGCAAAGCTTTTTAATAAACTTCATAAATACATACTTGCAGGGCAATAGGGGAGAGATTAAAATTGCCACAGTAAAGTTAATCTTGGCATTTCCTACCTTGTGAGTATCATGATTGTTTTCCCAGTGTATGGAACACTGGGGAAGTGTTGCATAAAACTGTGAATAAATAACAGGGAAGCAGGTTCAGACAAAGCAGTCTGTTGCCCTTGCCACAGATGGTACATAGTTTCTCTAAAATGTTAAAAACAATCTGAATTTTGTGAGCTTGAGAAGATGCAGTACAATGAGGACTTTTCATGCTATGTGATTTATAATGTTTTGTAATGGTTCTGAGAAGAGTGTGATCTAACAGGAAAGCCATTTAAGAC